>NW_027518695.1:66987500-67437500 GCF_043159265.1 Tasmannia lanceolata
ACTTGGGCAGGAAAATAGAAGACAAAAGGGACACAAAACTGTGAAAAGTAGGAGTGAGATGATCAAATGAGCCAAAGTGAGAAATAGGATGGGCTGTAGAACGGGAACGAGTCCGTGAAGCAATAGGGGAGTCTACAGCCACCTCGGCAGAGGGGAGGGACCTGAGATGAAGGAACCGGTACCCCGGCTGAAAACTCTCGACCTTGGGCATAGAAGCAGGAGTAGGAACATCGCGTCGTCGACGTCGCTGATAAACCTGCAGAGGAGGAGGAGCCGAAGTCACCGGCAATGGAGAGGAAAGGGGCTCAACAGAGTGAGGGAGGACGGGAAGAGGAAGAGGAGCTGCCGTCACGAGTAATGGAGCGGAAGGGGGTCAACAGGGTCAGGGAGGATAGGAAGAGGAAGACGAAGCGGAGCAGCGGAAACAATGGGACTGCGCACGGCAAAAACAGTAAAGAAGGAGGTAGAATCAAAGAAACTAATGTCTGTGGAAACAAAGTAGTGGCGAAGTCGAGGACTGTAACACCAATAACCTTTCTGGGTACGAGAGTAGCCCAGAAAGACACAGCGCTCTGCCCGAGGATCCAATTTTTCCAGACCTTTGGTAAATGTGTGAACAAAGCAAACACAACTAAAGACCCTTGGGGTAAAAGGAAAGGGATCACAGTGAGGATGTATGATCGAAAAAGGAGATTTACCATCGAGGACGGAGGAGGGAAGCCGATTAGCCAAGAAATTGGCGGTAAGGATGGCATCGCTCCAATAGGCCTTATGAACCCGCATTTGGAAGAGAAGAGTGCGGGCTATATCAAGCAACACCTCACTCGGACATTTTATCAAACACGTGGCGTGCGCCTTTGATAGCAAGGTAGAGGGCACGAAAAACCAAGGAAAAGAGAAGGACCAAAGAGAAGAAAAGGGAATTAGAAGAGGCCATAAGGCATACCACAGCTCCGGAGAAGAGACATAAGGGAGGTAGACATGAGACAAAGAGGAAAGACTGGACTAAAAGCTAATCCGCAAGCCCTGGAGCCTCGAAGAAGGAGATGAAGAGGACGAAAAGAATTTGGCACATGCTAAGAGAGAGCGCGTGAGAGAGAGAGAGAGAGATAAAAGATTAGGATTCCAAGAGATGAGTCAAGGCAAGGAAGGATAAAAAAAAGTTAGATATGGAGGGTAAAAGAGAGGGTAGGTAGGTTAAGGAGAGTATGGTGGAGGAGAAGGGTTGTAGGGTGGGATAGGGTCGTGTGGGTCTAAGAGGAGAGGTGAGGGTCTCGTGGGGCGTGGGAGGAGGGCCAAGGGCTTGAGGAGGGCCGGGTGAGGTTTGGGAGGAGGAGAGAGGGGTGAGGGGCAGCAACGAGTGGGAGAGGGAAAGGCAACGAAGTGGAGGAGAGATGGAGGAGAGAGGTGTCTAGGGTTAGGGTTAGGGTGGTAGGATAGAGGAAGAGGAAGGAGGGTGAACAATGGCCGAGGGGTTGAGGAGGGCCGGGTGAGGATTGCGAGGAGGAGCGAGGGTGAGGGGCAGCAACGAGTGGGAGAGGGAGAGGCAACAAGGTGGAGGAGAGGTGTCTAGGGTTAGGGTTAGGGTGGTAGGATAGAGGAAGAGGTGGAGGGTGAACAATGGTGGTCCCTGGGGGATCAAAACTCTAGCGATCTGTTACCATGTTGAGAGAAGAGGAGAGAAGAATGAGAGGAAAAAAATGAGTTAGAGATGACTCCCCCTCACATATGTATTTATATAAAAGAGAGGAGTACAATGACTGCTATGCCATTAGGTATCTACACACACATACACACTTCTAACATTATTGAAGTAAGTAGTCAATGTTGGTTAACGAGCATGCTTGAAATTGCTTGCTTTAATAATATATTATTTCTGTTTTAGTGGATATATTATATTAGACACTTTTTTTACAAGATATATTATATTAGACATTTACAAATGTTGTTAGTGATGATCAGATAATAATACACTTCACTGGTATTATTTTAGTGTGATATGCCAAGCCATTGCTCCCATCTAGGTTTAGGAGTTTAAATCTGACTGAATCTTTTATCCTAGAGCAGATTCTCTAATTCAACTTATGAGCAGTGTCTCATTAGTTATTATATAGTGTGTTCTTTTAATTATACACACTATACTAAATCATGGCAATTTTGTAGAGAAATGAATTGGGACCCATTCTTGATGGACCCCACTTCCATTTGAAGCGTCCCAGTCTCATGCATAGTTGTCAAACTATTACAAGTCAACTCCCGAGTCGTGTCAAGTCACTGGGCTCTCGAGGCGAGTCACATGGGTGACTCCTCTCATGTCTATAATGTAAGGATGATACTGAAAAAAAAAAGTTGGAAATTAGTGTTAAAGTGTAGTCCCTAACTTATTTATGTTTTAGTGCAACTGTTTTAAGTGTTAACCTTTTGTTTAAATTAATGGCATGCAATTTAATTTATTGAAGGTTCTTGAACTGAAATGTATATATATATATGAGAGAGAGAACGGTTCCTACACATATGTGTAGATAAGTTATCTACACACTAGCTTAAAATACAGTGGGGGCCACATTATTTGGGTGATCCAAACCATTCATTTTTAAGGCCCTCACATAGATAGGGTGTCCACAAAAAATCAGATCCATAGGATCATCCTAACCATTCGAACTGTGGAGGCAAAAAATTGACTAATTTGTGAAGGTTTAAAGACATCCATTTTACCTCCACAAATCGTAGGGTTGGGATGATCCTATGGATCTGATTTTTTGTAGACACCCTATCTATGTGAGGGCCTTTAAAATGGATGGCTTGGATCACCCAAACAATGTGGGCCCCCACTGTATTTTAAGCTAGTGTGTAGAGAACTCTCTACACATATGTGTAGGAACCGTTTTCTCTCTCTCTCTCTCTCTCTCTCTCTCTCTCTCTATATATATATATATATATATATATATAGAGGAAACTGTTGGTGCGCTTAAGCTCACCAAAGTTATGGTGTGCTTAAGCGCCCAATCACATGGGGGCCCACTTTGTTAGGATGATCCAAAGCATTCATTTGAAAGGCCTTATCATAGATAGCGTGTGTACCAAAAATCAGCTCCATAGGATCATCCTAACCCCTCCATTTGTGGAGGACAAAATGGACAGACAGTGTTTGTCCACAAATCTGCCCAGTTTTGTCCTCCACAAATGGAGGGGTTAGGATGATCCTATGGAGCTGATTTTTGGTACACACCCTATCTATGATTAGGCCTTGCAAATGAATGGTTTGGATCACCTATGGAGCTGTGGGACCCATGTGATTGGGGAGCTTAAGCGCACCATAAGTTTGGTGCGCTTAAGCTCGCCAACAGTTTCCTCATATATATATATATATATATATATATATATATATATATATATATATATGAGAATAGAGTTCCTAAGGTGTCACCTCATATAGCTTATATATATATATATATATATATATATATATATATGAGAATAGAGTTCCTAAGGTGTCACCTCATATAGCTTATATGAGGTGGCGCTCACAAAACATAAGGGGCCCACATTTTTGGGGCGATCCAAACCACTCATTTGAAAGGCCCTTATATGGATATGGTGCCTACAAAAAATCAGGTCCATAGGATAATCCTAACCCTTCCATTTATGGAGGTTAAAAATGGGCAGATTTATGGAGGTTTTACCCATCCATTTCAACCTCCACAAATGGAAGGGTTAGGATGATCCTATGAAGTTGATTTTTTGGGCACACCCTATCTATGTGAGGGCCTATCAAATGAATGCTTTGGATCATCCAAACAAAGTGGGCCCCTTATGTTTTTAAGCGCCACCTCATATAAGCTATATGAGGTGACACCTTAGGAACTCTATTCTCATATATATATATATATATATATATATATATATATATATATATATATATATATATATATATATATATATATGAGTTAAGTGAAGCTACACATACGTGTAGCTAACTTAGCTACACGAACGGCTTAAAATACAGTGAGCCCACATTGTTTGGGTGATCCAAACCATTCATTTGATAGGCCCTTAGATTGATAGGGTGTGCCCAAAAAATCAGCTCCAAAGGATCATCCCAACCCTTCAAACTGTGGAGGCAAAAATGGACAGATTTGTGAAGGGTTTTACACGTCCATTTTTGCCTCGACAAATCGTAGGGTTGGGATGATCCTAAGGAGCTGATTTTTTGGGCACACCTTATCTATGTGAGGGCCCATCAAATGAATGGTTTGCATCGCCGAAACAATGTGGGGCCCACTATATTTTAAGCCATCGGTGTAGCTAAGTTAGCTACACGTATGTGTAGCTACACTTCTCTCTCTCTCTCTCTCTCTCTCTCTCTCTTTATATATATATATATATATATATATATATATATATATATATATATATATACATATATATATATATATACACACACACACACACACACACACAGTAAGACCAGCGTGCGATGCACGACAGAACGAAGAACACTAAATTATTTATAAAAACATGAAAATATAGAAAACACGGAAAAAATAATAGAGTTTGTAGATAACAAAAAATAAAGATCCAATTGTTATTAAGGGAAAAAATGGCATCAATATGGATCAACAGGTGGTTCAGACTCTGGCTGAAACAGTTTGCTGCATTGCTGGGGTTTTTCAGCTTCTTACTTAGGGTTGCCATTGGGATTTGGTATCCCTTCGGCATCACAATGGGATCCCATGATAGAAAGAGTGGAGCGGAAGCTAGCTACCTGGAAGAAAAAATACATATCCTTTAAGGGAAGAATCACACTGATAAAAGCAGCCCTAGCTAACATGCCGGTATACTTCTGTAGACACCCCCATTTTTGCTATGCTTTAAAAAGCAAAGGCTTCAATAAGTCCACCAAATCCCAAGTTTGTCTCTTTGCATTAGCTTACGCATTCTTGCGTTTTAGGGTAAAATTCATCTAATTTCAAAAGTGTTGATTCGCAATTCTGAAGGTCTTCAAGTAGTTCCATTAGTCTCCAGATAATAATATCTTGTGTTTCCAATCAACTGTGAAAACCTGTTATTTTTTTAATGTCTCATGGTTTTTTTGGGTTTTAAGGGCATTTTGGGCATTTCCAGGGAGTTCCAAGTTATCCTATTTGATGTCATTCACCATATCAAGTGAACTTCAATACTTTCTATTTTTGAAAATTCCCATCACTTACTTTTCATTTTTAACTTCACCCTTAAGGCATATTCTGGTTCGAAGGTATTTTGGTCACTTTTGGTGTGAATAGATCAAACAAGGTCATTTTGGTCAAAAATGATTTTTCTTAAGGGGGAGAGTGGTTCGACCATTTATATGGGACCCACCATGTGTGTCACATAGCGTGGGCCCATTATTACAAAAGTCGAACTTCAATTGAAAGAAGTGGTTTTTTATAAAAGTCCAAAACTAGAACCCAAAAAGCAAATAAACTCAAAAAGCCCATGGACCAAAGCCCATGTGGGAACCACATCAGTGGTTCGGCCACATGGGTTGGGCTTCCAAACATGTGGCCCCCACATGTTGGGCGTCTTCCCATGAGGGAAGATTTTATGTACAGAATTGAAAAAATCTCATGAATAGAGTCTTTCCCATGTGGAGTTTCTAGAAAGGGCATGCAATATTCCTTATTCTCATAATTAGTATGTCTTAGTTATTAAGATAGCTAACTATATTGAATATAGAAACATAATGGTTTAAGAAACTTAAAGGAAAAGCAAGTGAATAAAGATAATTGGAAAGAGAGCTAGAATGGCAACTCTCACATGGGAAGTTGCCATTCTTGCTTTTTGCCCTAGTTTTCTTTAACAAAATGGATCAAGCCAACCCTTTTGGGCCCTCTTGAAAATTCGTCCAGCCCTCCCTCTCCCCAAGAAAAAATTTGTCCAATCCCTCTTGTGGAGAATTCGGCCATAACACTCCATATTCTTCATATTTTCTTCGATCATCCTTGAAGCGGTTTATCTCCTTCGGCGATTCGGATTGCGGATTAAAAGGCCTTTCAAAGCGAATATCTTGGATCAAAAGCCTTAGAGACTTTGGGTAGCGTTTGAAGGTTGGTACCCTAACTCTTTTAGAATAAAAACTAGAAGCATGCCTAGGGTTAAGATTTTAGGATTTTGTATGTAACCATCAAGCATATGATTGAATTTTCTTGTGAAATTTTAGTATGTTATGGAAAGAACTAATATATGATATTATTTAGAAATGGGAAGCCCCTCCTGCAAGTTTTATTAAAGTCAACTTTGATGGGTCCAGTTTGGGAAATCCAGGTCTAGCCGGTGTTGGAGGTCTTTGCAGAGACACTTTAGCTTCCGTATTGTGGGCCTTCTCAGGTCTTATTGGTATTAGTGATTCGTCTAAAGCGGAAGTCAAAGCAGCATTCCATGGAATAAAGCATTTGAATAAAGACATTTATGATAAGGTGATAGTGGAAGGTGATTAATCCAATGTTATTAGTTGGCTCTCGGGGAATGCGGTTCCCCCTTGGAGGTTTCTTAGTTATGTTGAAGAGATCTTTGATTTGATTTCAGGGTCCTCTATTGTCTTTAAGCATGTTAGGAGATCAGCTAATGGAGAAGCTGATTCTCTTGCAAAATCTGGAGTTCATAGGTTGGAGTTGGAGTGGTTTGACTACCTCCCTCCGTGAGTTGAATGTACTTTTGTTTCCGTTGTAATCCTTGAGGACCATCTCGGTTCTCTTTTATCAATATATATTGCTACCATTTCAAAAAAAAAAAGGGATTCAGAAGGGGAGATATGCACAGTGTTCACTAGATATGTGGACCAATTAGCTGATGTGTGACCAAACCATTAAATGAAGCACAATTGAGTGACATTTGTAGCAAGCTAGGAATGTTTGACATTTACATTTCAGCTTGAGGGGGAGTGTTAGATATATGCTTATATTATGTACATGCCTAAGGGCATAAAAGTCATTTTGTATGTTCTCCCTTTATATAAATACATTAGTGAGGGGGAGTTTTCCCTAACTCACTTTCCTCTTCTTAATCCTCTCTCTAACAGATACATTAGTGGGGACATAAGATCCGAATCAACCTCCTACTTGAGATAAATGGGAGGCAAAAAAATTGATCATGATGTTGTGGCTTTTACATTCTGTTAGGAGGGCTAAGTAATTATGTACCCGTTGAAAGGTACTTCAGTCTTTCTCCTTGTACAACCCTAATGTGTGTGTGTGTATGTATATATGTATATATTTAGACTCTCATTTTCTCCTAGCCACCATACTCCATCTCTATCCCTCTCTCTCTCTCTCTCCTTCACCATTGTTAAGATGGTATCAGAGCTTTAGAAGAATGATTGTCCTCCATCATTTATTGCCTTCTTCTTTACAGAAAACAACAACGAAGTGCTTCGAGGAAACCGATGCACCATCCTAGGGCAAGCTGCCCCCACCGCCCCTAGGGCTACAAAAATCGATGGAACTCCCTCACACGGACTCCAATCTGAAAAAAAGACACTGTCATTGTTTTCCTATGCAAAAAACTGACCCGAAATGAAGTAATCCCACTTAAAAATATTTCTTGGGCTGAGAGAAAACTCCTACCAACTTACACAGGATTTCGGGATGGAAGCACAAAAAGTTGGTAGAACTCCCTCACAAGAGCTCCAATCGAAAATACGGAACCATCATTGTGTTGTTATCCAAAAAATAGCCAAAAAAAAAGCATTCCCCCTTCGAAAAAAAGCATTCCCCCTTCGAAACAAGTTGTGAGTTGAGAGTGTTGAAGTATAAAAGATTAAAGAACGCCTTCTCCAACGGCTTAAGCTTTTGGAGTTATTGGTTGTTTCACATGGTAACAGAGCAAATGTCGTGAGTTCAAACCTCCTTGATAAAAATTCACGTGTAATGGCCAACCCAAAAAAGTGGGGCCACTTGCGCCACGTGTAGACCAACGCTAAAAAGAGGCGCCACATGTGAGGGGAAGTGTTAAAGCATAAAAGATTAAATAATGCCTTCTCCAACGGCTTAAGCTTTTGGAGTAATTGGTTGTTTCACGTGGAGAAAACTCTCGTCAACCCAAAATGAAGTAATCCCACTTAAAAATATTTCTTGGGCTGAGAGAAAATTCCTACCAACTTACATGGGATTTCTAGATGGAAGCACAAAAAGTTGGTAGAACTCCCTCACAAGAGCTCCAATCAAAGAAACGGAACCATCATTGTGTTCTTATCCAAAAAATAGCCCAAAAAAAAAAAAACAGCATTCCCCGTTTGAAACAAGTTGTGAGTTGAGAGTGTTGAAGTATAAAAGATTAAATAATGCCTTCTCTAATGGCTTAAGCTGTTGGAGTAATTGATTGTTTCACATGGTATCAGAGCAAATGTCGTGACTTCAAACCTCCTTGATATTAAAAATTCACATGACATGGCCAACCCAAAAAAGTGGGGCCACTTGTGCCACGTGTGGGCGGACCCTAAAAAGAGAGGCCACATGTGAGGGGAAGTGTTAAAGTATAAAAGATTAAATAATGCCTTCCCCAACGGCTTAAGCTTTTGGAGTAATTGGTTGTTTCACATAGAGAAAGCTCTCGTCAACCCTAAAAAGGGGATTTATGAATTTTCTTCTAAAAATTAGAAAAATATCAAATAACTGCCCAAAAAAAAAAAACCATCTTAATGAGAATGAATCGTGCATCCAAACCATGTAGGTTTCGGGCGTATTCCATGGTCGCACGACCGTTGACTTCAGTCGTATGGCCTGGTGATGTCATCAATGCATCGGACAATCAAGGGCATTGTCTCTCATGGAAATAATATGAAAAATCCCTTGCTCTGATACCAAGTTGAAGGTGTTGGAGGTTTGAGTTGTAGAGAGAGAGAGAGAGAGAGAGAGAGAGAGAGGAGATGGAGTCAATGGAATATTTCCCATTGTGGGCTATTCCTGTATATTAATTATAAAACCCTGCATGGCATAGAAAAGACATAAATACCTTCCAAATACAATCTAATTTCTGTGCTAGAAATAACCCATCTTTCCTACAACTACTATTAGAACCAGCGGTTACAAAGCATCGCATCTACAATTGCTCAGAGTTATTGATTATATACATTAATTTTCATACTATGTCTTAGTAGCTAGTTCTTTTGCTCCCTTATTTCCTACAACGACTATTCGAACTAGCGGTTACAAAGCATCGCATCTGCAATTGGTCAGAGTTATTGATTATATACATTAATTTTCATGTTATGTCTCAGTAGCTAGTTCTTTTGCTTTCTGATATTACAATTTTATGTTGCATACACTGCCAATGATGTGTTGAATAGAGTTGAACATTTTTCCACTAACATGTTTTAACTTTCTACAGGATGTAGATGAGAGTGAGGCATCAATTTATTCCACACTCATAGTTGCGAGACTTGGAAACATTAGTTTGGACTCAATATTTACTGATAACCATAAAATTAATCAGATAAGGGTTCAGGTACTATTTTATTATATGCCAATCGCCTTGAAAGGGCTTTGAAGCTTTAAATGTTTATGCTTGTGATATACTTCAAAATAGAAAATGGTCGAACCTGAAACTAACTGTAGATATGAATTTTCTTCCTTTGACTTTTCAGTATGCTTCTAATTGTTCTTGACTATATGAAAAATGCAGTCACTGAATGTGGATGAAAAATGGCAAGGTGCTCCATTTGCGGCAATGCTTCGAAGAAGCCAACTAGATTATGATGGGATGAATGAGAACATCCTGTATATCGCCTTCATTCTACATTCAACTAATTCAAATGTTAGACAAGTTAAACACTCATCTATCGTGTTACAGGTAACATTGTAAGGCACACTTGTCCTGGAAGGCCTCTTCTTTCTTTATGTACCTTCCTGTTAGCTTCTCAGAAACACCACTATATGAGACAGTGTGTAAGTCAACAATGGAATTTTGAAACAATAATATACACACACCCAAGGTTTAAACCGAAATACCGAAATTCGTTAAAAACCGAAATTTTTGAAAAAATTTAAAAAATTCATTTTCCCGAAATTTTGGCGATTTTGGATTTTCGCCAAAATTTTGGATTTAGGTGGTTTCGGTGTCGGTCCCAACTGAAATCCGAAATTTTGGTATTTCGGCTGAAATTTAAATTAAAACCATGCACAGAACCATGTAATCCTTCATGTGTCCATTGGCCACATGAAATATACTCATTAGGTGAATCGATGTGTTCATTACAGCCAATTGATTTGAACCTTGATGAGGAGACACTAATGAGGCTTGTTCCATTTTGGAGAACCTCACTTGCTGACTCCAGCACCCAGAGCCAACAATATTACTTTAAGCACTTTGAGATCCACCCAATTAAGGTTTGTCATTTTCTATTCTTTCAGAGCATACCACGTCTGCGGTTTTCTTATTCATATTGTCAATACTTCTACTGATGTTTAATTTTGATTTTAATGGCCATCTGACCTGGGATTCGTATTTGCTTGTAAAGATCATAGCAAGCTTTCTTCCAGGGAATCCAAATTCAAATTACAGCTCGGCCCAAGAGACTCTGAGGTCCTTATTGCACGGGGTGATAAAGGTCTTGTGAAAAACCCAATAATATCTGTAGGATATATTTAAATGTGACTGTTTAAAACTTTACAATTGACGAGATTTTATTTCCAGATATTATCATTCTAAGTCGATAAATGATAGAATGAAGGGCGCCCTTGCAAAAATCAGCTTCAAGGGCGCCCCTATTGGTTAATTTCTGCATAGTGTGATGCCAAAAAAAGTGGATGGTGCCTAAAAAAGTGGAAACCGTGTTGACTTTGCAGAAATCAACCAATAACGGCACCCTTGATGCTGATTTTTGCAAGGGCGCCCCTCATTCTATCATTCCTCTTTTAAGTTGTACACACTGGAGCACAATTACTATTTTTTCAGCAGCTTGAGGATCCTGATATTTTTCTTTTTCTTTTATGTCAAACTGTGTAGATTCCTGCTATAAAAAATAAGGCTGTAGAGCTCAATGGTGTCCTCCTTACTCACGCATTAGTGACGACACGTGAATTGTTTATTAAATGTGCACAACATTATTCGTGGTAAGCCCATTATTTGACATTCATATGTGTTGATTTTTTTGTCATTCATTCACACCCAATTCAAGCATGCCACCCACTACTTCAAAATGACTATCTAGGTATGCTATGAGGGCTGTCTACATTGCAAAAGGAAGTCCATTGCTTCCACCGGCTTTTGCCTCTATTTTTGATGACTCGGCTTCATCATCTCTTGATGTCTTTTTTGATCCTTCGAGCGGCTTGGTCAATCTTCCTGGACTCACCATAGGTATAATTCTTTTCACCCATTTGTTAGAATTTTCCTCGCTAAGTTTTATAAATCTTTATTTGGATCATACCATTCAAAATAGCCATCTACGTTGAATCAAGTCTTAAGAATCATGAAAACCTAATTATCCCATGTTTTATCTGCCAAGAAATTTGTAATTGTGACAGTGATAAAAAATTTTGAGAGTTGGGCTTTTATATTTCCAGTTGAACTGCTAGTGTTCTTTTATGTGCCATGACCCTTCTGTCCATTGCTGGTAATTATCCTATGTTAATAGACATACCATGTTATTCTCAGTATTCTAATCATTTTGATTTAAATTTTCTTTTCTATATGACAGAAAAAGCAAATACAGTAAAGCACGGTTTTAAATTTCGACGGAAATCCGAAATTTTGGGTTTCAGTTGAGAACAAAACCGAAAAGAACAAAACCGAAATCGACAATACCCGAAATGGTAGTTTATTTCAGCCGAAATTTCGAAATTTCGTTTGTTTATCCCGAAATTTCGTACCAAATTTAAGGGATTGACCCAAAAATCTCTATTTTTGATACTTATTTAATATTATCCTGAAATTTCGGAAATTTTGGTCGAAATAAACTACTGGATAAATAGCCGTTGAATTGATTTCGTTGGATTTCAGCCGAAATTTCGGTTTCGGTGAGGACCGAAACGCATTCCGAAACTGAAATTTGAAGTAGTAAAGTATATCCGGTTCTGGGAAGTGTTAATCTAGTAGTATCAAGGGCTCTAAATCAGAAGCGCAGATTGGAGAGAGTAATTCTGTTATGAATGGTTTGAGAAGATAGGTTGTCCAGTCAATGAGAGAACTTGTAATAGTCGACATGTATGTCCTTTTAATAGAGGAAGTGTTATCAAGTTTAATCTAATTTGGGAAAGCCACGCACGGTAGCTGTCTATACCCTAGTTTAAAGACGAACCTTATAGATATCTGTCATAATACTAAACAAGTAGAGGCAGCTTACTTATTCCATTTGTTATTTGGTATCTTTGCAAATAAACTTATTTCTTGATGCAATTTAATCCTTTTTTGAAAACATAATGGTAAAGCCCAATGGATAAATCATATTATGGGATCTCATCACACACTAGAAAGATGACCAATAATTTAGGTTGAACGTCTCCATATTAGTCTAACTCTCCACTCTTCTCCTCTTGTATTATGGATCTTACCTTCCTCACTATCAGAATTGTGCATTGTGGAACTTACCTTCGCTATCGGAGTTGTTGAGACCTCAATTAAGTTGCTATCCCAAAACCCTAATGTCACAATTTGAAACACGCCGTGAGAAGGGCATCACTCCAGTATGCCTTAGGAACACTCATCTGAAAAAGAAGAGTGCAACCTACTTCAAGCAAATAACGAAGTTTCCTCTCAGCAACACCATTCTGTTGAGAGGTGTACGCACATGAAGACTGATGTAGAATCCCATGTTAAGAGAGATAGGATTGAAAGCCATTAGTATCGGAAAAGTGTTCTCTAACATTGTCAGTACGAAGACATTTAATATTGCAATTATATTGATTCTTAATTTCAGAATGAAATGTGCGAAAAGCAAAGAATACGTCAGATCTACGTTTCAGTAAATATAACCAAGTCATGCGTGAGAAGTCATCAATAAACACAATAAAATACTGAAAGCCAGTACTAGACGCGACCTAAGAGGGTCCTCATACATCAGAATAGACTAATTCAAATGGACTAGACACTCGACTAATGACCCAGGAAGGAAACGACACACGACGGTGTTTTCCGAGTTCACATGACTCACACTGAAAACTAGAAAAAGGTTCGGGCACCAGAGAGCTATGTAAGACAGTAGGCGGCTGGCAGTCAAGACGATAGAGTTCATCTACCTCACAACCCGTTCCAATCATTTTCCCAGTCGAGAGATCCTGAAACAATCAGTAAAATGGGAAAAATGAGACAAAACAGTGAAGAGATTCAGTAATTTGGCTAACTGAAAGTAAACTAAATGGTGATTTTGGTACACATAAAACAGAAGATAATGTAAGAGCAGGATGAGGGGAGATATGACCAACACCAGTGATAGGTGTAGTGGACCCATCAGCAAGGGTGATAGACTGAGAGGGAGACGAGGAGCGAAAAGAATGAAGCTAAGAAGATTTACCAGTCAGGTGGTTGGATGCGCTAGAGTCAATGATCCATGACCCTGAGCTAGATAGAAGGGTAGTGGGTGAACTACCTGGCTGGGCGAAACCTGCAGAGGGAGGACGAGAACTGAGCCTCAGACGCTGGAACTCCTCATAATCGGCACGGGATAATGTATAGGTGGAATCCGTTGGAGCAGGAACAGAAGCAGAGGGAGCGGAATCTGAAGCAGAAGCAGTAGTAGCACCCATGTGAGCCGAGCGTGCCTGACGAAGCTCAGGATGCAGGGTATAGCAATGGTCGATATAATGTCCCTCGCGCTGACAGTGAGTGCAAAAAGAACGGCGACGGCCACCACCAGAACGACCACCACCACGGTCGGCACGGCCACGACCAAAGGAGGCCCCACCACGAGGCGGATGAGTACTGCCATCATAGGTCGCGAGAGCATAACCATCAATAGGAACAGATATCACTGGATCATCAGGAGAGCACTGCTGGACGCGGGAGTAAACCTCAGTAAGGGAAGGAATATCGCCAGAACCGATAATCTGCTGATGAAGATGCATGTACTCTGGACCCAAACTCTCAAGGTACTGCACAACATTTGCCACGCCAGAGTAAAGAAGAGTAACCTGATCCCAGATCCGTTTCGCAGTAGGCAGAAGCATCAATGGCCCAGAGACGTGAGGGGCCATACTCTGCCACAGAAGGGTACAAACAAGAGCATCCTCCTGTTCTCATCGATCAAATGTGGGATCCGTCTTAGGAGGAGGATCACGACGAATGACGTGGGCTTTCCCACGGGCAATAAGATACTTCTCGACGGCTGCTTTCCAAGTAACGTAGTTTGCCCTATCCAACTTAACAGTAGTGATCTGTGGGAATGATCCATCCACAAAGAGAGACGATGACGAAGAAGATGCCAAAGAGGGTGTCAGACGAACACCAGGAGCCACTTCTGTGGAAGTATGGTCAATCACCTCCTCCATGACAACAAGCAAGAAAGAAACAGACAACCCAAACCAAGATGAATAGCAGTAGATAACTGAATAGGTGGCCAAACTAGGACATGCCTAGAAAGTTAGACGCAGCACCAAGAATGATGGTCATCGACGAAGCTTGACAAGACAGAAGCCATGGGGCACAAAGAGGAGCCGTAAAAACAAACAAGAATCAAAGTAGAATAGGAGATGAAGATCTAACACATAGTAAGAGGGAGAAAATAGTTTTAGGTTTTCAGAGGGATGAAAGGGAGAGGAAGAAGAATGATGTGGGTTGAAAAACTTTTTTTGGGGGGGGGCTTACCTGCAAACCCAGGAATTGGGGACTGGAAAAAAAAATCCTAGGGGCGGGGTGGATCGCAGACCTGAATCCAGGAAAGATTTTTCCTGGGTGGATGGGGCCGGCCAGGAGCTGCAGCTGCCCCGCGGGGGTGGATAGATCGGGATGTGCTGGTGGTTGCAAGAGGGCGAGCAGAGAGAGGAGCAGGGAAAGAGAAGATGGTGGCGGAGTGAAGGGCAGGGGTAACGACTCCTTCTCAAGAAGAAAAAGATAGCATACCGTTTTGCCTCAAATGAAATTTTGGCCGGAGTTGGGGTTGGGGTTAGGGTTTCGTGACGAGAGGGAAGGGGGGTTTCGGCTATGTGAGGGTGGCGGAGAAGGTGAAGGCTGATAGAGAACCCTAGGGATCAGAAAACCATAAGGCTTTGATACCATGTTAACAAAAAGTTTAAAGAGAAAAATGAATGAGTTAGGGTTAATCTCGCTCATATCTTTATACTAAAACATAAAGGAATGTACAAAGTCCTAAATGCCCTTAGACAAGTTACATATTCCAACAATAACGATAACCTTTCTGGGTGCGAGATTACCCCGAAAGATACATCTCTCTACCCGAGGAACTAATTCATTGCAATCGCGATTCTACTCTATGGGAAACACGTTTCGTAGCTGCCCTCCTTGTCTCTTGGTAGTCCTCTCCTCTTCTCGGTAGCCCTCTTCTCTTCATGTAAAGTCATTTAAGTAAATGCCCATTTACTTAAGATTTACTTGTAAATAAGGGAATACCCCCCCAGTTTGAATCTATTAAAAATAGTTTCATGACCCAAATTTAAAAGGATAAAAAGTCAGCTTTCCAGTTCTAGTACAAAATTCGAAAAAAATGAGTCAGGTCAAAATTTAAACTTCCAAACATTGGGGTATTTATCCAATTTTTAAAATTCATAAATTCTATCATGTCCAGACATTATTAAATGTCAAAAGTCCAGTAAAAAATCTCATAATTTGGTCTCTAAAAATTTTTCATATTGTCGGACACTGGTCAACGCACTAGTCAACACATGCATTTCAACTGATATTGATTTTCCTTTAAGTAAATGAGTCAAACAACTCACAGTTGTCTTATATAACTTTCTCTTCAACTTGGTAGGGATTTTACAGTCGCACAGAACTCTTGAGGCAAGCTTCCACTTCAACCAACCTGCTTTATTATATGGTTAACATCCTCTTCAATCTCCCCTTATGTAAAATTGAGCGAAGATAGCGAAAGATATCCCTCTTAGGTACCTCCTAAATAATGGTATTTTAACTATGCTAATGAAAGCCCTACGGTGGAATGTCCACATTTTTCTAGCTTTAATTTTTAGCAACTCCTTGTCCTAAGAAGGAGAGTACTCCCCTATAGTCCAAAAAATGATTCGATATATTTTCCCTTTTCCTTGAGCAAAGCTCAAGTTTCTTTTCTTAAGTTGCTAATTTAAAGTCGTAAGCATTAATGTCACAATAAGTAAGGCTTTATGTTTTGGTTTCAGTGTAGGTTTTAGTCATGACGGAAATGGAAACATGCCGGTTTCCGATGGAAATTTCGATGGAAATCCTGTATAATTACAGAAGTATATGGAAACATATGCAAATGAACATTTAAGATGGAACTTCATGAAGTGATATAATAACTACAAATACATGCTAAAAACCTTACACATGAAATGAAATTTCCACCAAAATTACATTTTCGGCTGAGGCTGAAACCGAAACCGAAATTCCAATCCTTCGATAAGACTAAGCTTTGCATCGAGCAAGATCTTCCTATTTTGTGCCTCCCATGTTTTTCTTTCGGGATCTCTCTATGTTACCTATTATTTTTGCTTGTTTTTCTGTTTTTACTGCTCTCTCTCTCTCTCTCTCTCTCTCTCTCTCTCTCTCTCTCTCTCTCTCTCTCAATTAAGTTTTTGTTATTGTTCAAAAAATTTTATGGCTTTATTATCTCTAGTACAATAGCATTTTATATCCTATTTATAGTTAAATACCTTTAGAAGTTTGATTCCCTTAATATCCTAATCCTTGACCTATGTATTTGTGCAAATAGGTACTTTCAAACTCATCAGTAAGTGCATCAATACTAAAGGATTTTCAGGGACAAAACGCTATTTTGGGGATCTGGGGAAAAGTGTAAGTTTTTAGTATTTCTAAAGGTTCTAAAGGCCTATGTGTTATTGCATGGCATTTGAAGAAAGTATCAGCTTCATGGTTTGTTTCTGCAGATGAAGACAGCAGGGTCAAATGTAATCTTTGCTGCCATGACTGAAATCTCAGACTCTGTTCTTAAAGGAGCAGAGACAAGCGGTTTTAATGGCATGGTACTCTTCACACAGGCTTCTTACAGTCAATACTACTTGCTTACTTGTTTGTGAGACAGCTGATATTATTCACTGGTTTTTTTATTTATTATTTTGTGAGATATTTTATTTAGGGAAATGATATCAGCACAACCGTGTTTTGATAATTGAACAAACCCATCTTGTCTTTTCTTTTTTAAGGTTTCTTAGAGCTTTTTGGGAACCGTAATTATTTTTGACAGCTCTTTAAATGATAGAAGACAAGATGAGTTAGTGCAATTATCAAAACATGATTGTGCTGATATCATTTCCCTTTATTTAGCATTGTTTAGCATTGCTGTGGAGATTTTCTGATGTTTTGGATGTCTACAATTTTCTTGAAGGTTAATGGATTCCACCAAGGAATACTGAAATTGGCTATGGAGCCATCACTATTAGGGACTGCAGTTTTGGAGGGTGGCCCCGATAGAAAAATTAAGCTTGATCGTAGTGCTGGTGTTGATGAGGTAATGCTTTCCGATGCTATCAAATTTGTATTTCACTCATGGTTTTAAATTTCGGCCGAAATACCGAAATTTCGAAAAAGTACGTGAGTTTGGTGTCGGCATTAAATTTCTGTAATTTCAGCATTAATTTCAGAAATTAACGAAATTTGGTTTTTTTACCGAATTTCGGCCCAAATTTTGGTACCGATACCGAAATTTCAAACCTTGATTTCACTCCAGGCTACTCGTTGTTTTGTTTTGTCTATAGACTTCTAAGCATGTTCACCGAATGTCGATCTTAAGTGGGCAATCAGTCTATAACACATAATAGAAAAATGACTTACTGATCTATCTCATTATAGGTTGTACTGTAAATTGATACTTCTCTTTCATTTGGAAAATAAAATGCAGCATTATATCGAAGGGTACCTACAGGCTATGTTGGATGTGATATATAAACAAGAATATCTCCGAGTAAGGGTGATTGACGATCAGGCAAGTGGACTTCCGGGCATTTTCAACTCACAAGATACTTTAAGTATTTTCAATCTGAAAAGTGACATTCGACCTTTTCTAGCCATTCAGAAATTTAAGGGAATACTAATGTTATTCTCGAATTTTATTTTTCCAATAACTACCTACTTCATAATAACTTGCAGCTGCTACGTTCTGTAATGATTGGACACTAGGTTGTTTGGGATGGTGGACCAAAATTAAATGGAGTGCTTCAGGTCCTTTTTGGATTGCAAGTTTCGAACAGAATTTTTTTCTTGGGAAATTTTTTCCTTTCCTCGATATAGAAGAAAATAATAGGATTAGGGTTACTTTTGAGGAATACTTTCACAAATTAAAGATCCCACTAAGTAAAAATTGAATAATGTTGGTTCAACTTTTCACTTTTCATGTCGAAAAGAAAGGAGGAAATTTTAGAAATATTTTCCTTTTCAAACTTTTCCAGAAAATTCTTGCAATCCAAACAGGGTCTTTAGGGTCTGAGCATAATGAGTAGATTTCATTGACATGGCTATTCATTTCTATAGTTTAGGTTCGTACATTTTCTTGTGTATTCATGAATGTTTCTCTCTTCTCGTTAAGTTACTTGATGTACATCCATGTAGGTAAATTATAGAATACTATTCATAAAACTGCAGCATCAAGGGTATGACACTATTTCAGATTGTTCTTTGATATGATGTTCACATTCATGTTTCTTTGTTATAATGGTTGCAGTTTGCAATTTCTTTGTTATAATGTTCACCTTTTCAAGGATATGTACGATGGAGTAGTAACTAGTGTCAGAATCACGGATGGCACGTCTAGTGTGTTTCCAATTACAATAGGACTGCACCAAGGATCAGCTCTAAGCCCTTATCTTTTTACGCTAGTTATGGATAAGCTTACGGGGGAGGGTATCCAGGATGAGGTGCCGTGGTGTATGTTATTTGCAGATGACATAGTATTAATCTACGAAACCAAAGCAGGAGTAAATGCTAGATTAGAGTTATGGAGAACTACTTTGGAATCCAAAGGTTTTAGACTAAGTAGGACTAAGACAGAATATATGGAATGAAACTTTAGTAATGTAAGGAGGCGGGACGAGGATGTAGTAAATATGACTGGACAGGAGGTACCTAAGAGGGATATCTTTCGCTATCTTGGTTCAATTCGGTCTGTTTTAGGATGCATACGGTTCAAAAAACCAAAATTGTGAAAGAAAAAAAAAAGTGGAAGATTGCCTCAGGAGTTCTGTGCGGCCGTAAAATTCCTACCAAGTTGAAGGGAAAGTTTTATAAGACAGCTGTGAGGCCAGCCATGTTGTACGGCTCAGAATGTTGGGCCACCAAGAAGCAACATGTGCATAAGATGAGTGTAGCGGAGATGCGAATGCTTAGATGGATATGCGGTCACACAAGGTTAGATAGAATTAAAAATGAAGACATTCGTAAAAAGGTGGGGGTGGCACCAATTGAGGAGAAGATGAGAGAGCACCACTTAAGATGATTTGGACATATCCAACGCAGGCCTTTGGATGCTCCGGTGAGAAGAGGCGGCGACTCATGCGAAATTGATGGAGTAAAAAGAGGTAGGGGCAGACCGAAAACAACTTGGGTAGAAACAGTGAGGAAAGACTTGATAGCTAAGAACATAACAGAGAACATGACCTTGGATAGGATAGAATGGAAGAAAATGATCCACGTAGAAGAACCCAACTAGAAGCAGGATTAGAGCCGGGTAGATTTCTTTCACCTTCTTCATGAAATTTTTCTAAAGGATTCATTTAGCCGACCCCAACTAGTTTGGGACAAAGGCTTTGTTGAGTTGAGTTGAGTTGAGTTGAGTTGAGTTGAGTTGAGTTGAGAATGTTCACCTTTTCAAGAATGATGGTAAACATTTGATATGATTGGAAAGATGAAACCAACGTGAGAATTGAAGTTTTTTGGTGGAAACATAAAGCTTGAAGGAAAATTCAAGTTTGATAACTTTCTAGTCGTTTTGGTTAAATGCAACTTTAAGAAATCAGCAATATCATTACTTGAAATTTTACAAAGATGGGTGATTATCATGAGTCAAGAGGCGAGGCATGAAAGAAGAAGCCTACTATCAAAGGTTTGTGGTTTCCAAAATTGAACGTGTGGAAGTCATGCTACTAGGGGTTGTTGCAACTTGAAGATTCAAGCTCGAGGGTCTCCAACCCAAGGGGGGCCATAATTCATGAAAATCCATAATTCCGTGAAGATTATTCCTGAGAGTAAATAATGTATAGATTGAAGGAGATTTAGAAGAGAGGAAAGGAGAGAAAAGGAACGAAGAAGAGATTAGGGAGTGTTGAAGTGTGAGAGGAAGAAGAAGAAGATGGGAGAAGATTGTTGTGAGTGGGAGCTCCTCCTCTCTGATGTATTTATATGAAGGAAAACATACGAAAAGACAACTATGCCCTTAAGGCTAATACACCTACTTCTAACATTCCCCCTCAAGCTGGAATGTATATATTATACATTCCAAGCTTGTTACAATTGTCATTCAATTTAGCATTACTTAAGGGCTTAGTGAAAACATCTGCAAGTTGGTCCATGGATCGAGTGAAGGAAACATGAATCTCGCCTCTATGTATTTTCTAGCGAATGAAGTGATAGTCAACCTCTATGTGCTTGGTCCTCTCATGAAAGACAGGATTGGTGACTATATAAATCGCAGCTTTATTATCACAATAAAGCCGAGTTGGAGAGGATGAAGGAAAACCAATCTCTGATAGGAGAGAACGTAACCAAATAAGCTCGCCACTGGTATGGGACATGGCTCGGTACTCTGCTTCAGAACTGAACTTGGAAACTATGTCTTGTTTCTTACTCCTCCATGACACACTAAATTGCCTCCCACAAAAGCACAATATCCAGTGGTTGATCGCCTGTCAACAGGAGATCCTGCCCAATATGCATCACAGAAGCCTTCCACCTTGATATGCCCTTCTTCTTGAATAGGAGGCATTTACCTGGCACTCCTTTCAAGTAACGAAGAATCTGAATCACTGCTACCCAGTTTGAAGTACGTGGAGAACTCATATAGCCCAGTGTGAAGTACGTGGAGAACTCATATATTGGCTAACAACACCAACAGCAAATGATATATCTGGACGGGTGACTGTAAGATATATGAGCTTACCCACAAGCCTCTTGTATCTGCCAGGGTCCTCTAATAAGTCTCTCGTCTGGAAGAAGTTTCCTATTTGGGTCCATAGGAACAAAAGCAGGTTTCACTCCAAGATGACCTGTCTCCTCAAGAAGGTCCAACACATATTTCCTCTGTGAGAGAGAAATGCCTCTAGTAGAATAGGCAAGCTCAATGCCAAGAAAATACCTAAGACGACCCAGATCTTTGGTTGAAAATTCTTTCTGCAAGAAGGCCTTCAGCTTTTGTATCCCCACTGAATCACTACCTGTAATAATAATATCACTAACATATACTATCAATAGCACACAACCAGCAGCAGAGTGAGAACTGAAGACAAAGTGATCCACGTCACATTGCTTCATGCCAAAGCGCATGATAGCATCACTAAACCGTCCAAACCAGGCTCTAGGGGACTGCTTGAGGCCATATATAGATCTCCTCAACCGACACACTGAGGAGGTTGCTCCATATATACCTCCTCAATAAGCTCACCGTGTAGAAAGGCATTCTTTACAGTAAGAGAGAGAACCCGAATGGAAGGAATCTTGGCGACAGGAGAGAAGGTCTCGTTATAATCAACTCCAAAGGTCTGTGTATAACCTTTGGCAACCAACCGCGCCTTAAGGCGCTCAACAGTGCCGTCAGGTAAGTATTTCACTGCATAACCGCAGCGTCAAACCACTGGGCGAGCCCCAAGAGGAAGGGGAACCAAATCCCACGTATGATTGGTCTGAAGGGCCTCCATCTCAAGATCCATAGCCGCACGCCAACCCTGATGATCAAGAGCAGCTGGCAAAGACTGTGGAAAAGAAACAGAAGACAAGGCAAATACAAAACTTTGAAACATAAGGGGTGAGAGTCATAAGAAACAACAGAGGAAATGGGATGGGCAATGCTATGAGAGCGAGTACGAGAAGCAATGGGAGGATCTGGACTAACAGTAAAAGATGGAAGAATGGGTACCTAAGAGGAGGAAGATGTGGTCTCCGGCTGAGGAGGATGGGCTCCAGACTTCGGCCTGCGCTGGTATGTCTTCCGAGTAACTGGTGGTGGAGTCGCAGGGACCTATAAGGGTGAAGAGGGCTCACACACAGGGGTCAACTCAAGGACCTGCAGAGGATGAGAAGGACTAGAATTTGGAAGGACTACATGAGGAAGAGGGATATCTGAATCAAGAGCGGCGGGACGATCCGCCTGAGGAGTGACAAAGTAAGGCTCTGACTCAAAGAAGGTAGGCAGAGACAAAAGAGTGACGCAAGCGATGACTATAATAGCAATAACCTTTTTGAGTCCGTGAGTACCCAAGAAAGATGCATCACTCAGCCCGAGGGTCCAACTTATCTATGCCTGGACCAAGGTTGTGAACAAAGCACACACAACCAAAGATCCTAAGGGTGAGAGGGAAAGGATCATGATGAGGATGCAATATGGCAAAGGGAAAGGAACCAGCAAGGACCGAAGACGGAAGCCTGTTTGCTAGGTGGCATGCAGTGAGGGTAGCATCACCCTAATAAGATTTGAGTCCCGCATCTGAATAAGAAGAGTACGGGCCCCATCAAGTAAAGATCGCATCTTCCTTTCAGCTACACCATTTTGTTGGGAGGTGTGAGCACACGAAGATTGGTGGACAATGCCATGAGTGGAAAGGAAATCCTGAAAACCGTTGTTTGTGGAGAACTGTTCCTTAGCGTTATCAATGCGCAAGCAGTTGAGGGTACATTGGAACTGATTTGTAACCTCGGCATGAAAAGTGCAAAAAGTGGAGAAAACCTGAGACCGATCTCGTAGCAAATAAACCCAAGTCATGCAAGAAAAATCATCAATAAAGACAACAAAATATCTATAGCCAAAAATAAAGGTAGTCCTCGCGGGACCCCATACATCAGAGTGCACTATATCAAAAGGGTGCGAGGCCCTACTAATAAGCCTAGACGGAAATGACACATGATGGTGTTTCTTAGACGGAAGTGGCACATGATGGTGTTTTCCAAGCTCACAAGCCTCGCACTGAAATGACTGAATAGGAGAAGAAACAATAGAAGTGCGGTGTAGACGCTCAAGACATGTATGACTAAGGCGGCAGTGCCACTGATAAGCGTCGACGGAACTGTGTAAAATGGCGGGAGAGGGGCCACAGTCCAAACGATAGAGTATTAGAGTCCATCCACCTCACGGCCCGAGCCAATCATCTTCCCAATCGAAAGATCCTGAAATAAACAATAAGACGTATAAAATGAGACAAAGCAATTAAAATATTTAGTGAGTTGACTAACTGAGAGTAAGCTAAAGGAGCTTTGGGAACACTTAGCACAGAGGATAGGGTAAGACCAGAACAGGGAGGGATATGACCAATACCGGAGATGGGAGTAGTACTTCCATCTGCAAGGATAATAAACTGAGAGGAGAGAGGACGAAAGAAGCGAAGGGAGGAAGAGGTACCAGTTGTGTGATTCAAGGCTCCAAAATCAATGATCCAAGAGCTCGAGCTAGTGAGAAGAGAAGCAAGAGAGCTACCTGGCTGAGCAAAGCCGGCACTCGGAGGGCGACTGATCAGCCTGAGGTGCTGAAAGTCATTGTAGTCAGCGCGAGAAAGGAAGAAACCATCAGAGGGTGCTGCAGGGCTGGGCTCATATGAGGGAGAGGGCACGGAGTCAGATGTGTATGTGGCAGAGTGAAGGACATAGCATGTCTCCAGAGAATGTCTTCCCGAAGGCAATGAGAACAATAAGGACGAGAACGGCCACTAGTACTCCATCCACCAATAATATCTCGACCAGACCCACGCCACCACGGCCAAAATCGTGTCCATGACCTCGTCCAAAGGTGCCACCTCCAAGGAGAGAACGATCGCCAGTACTAAAAGCCGTCGTCGCAGAGCCATCAAAGGATAAAGTGGGCAGAGAAGAACTAAGCATGCACTGCCGAGCTCGTAAATAGACCACCTGTAGGGAGGGCATAGTCCCAGATCCAAATATTTGATGCCGGAGAGAAAGGAACTCAGGACCCAATGTCTCAAAGAAGTGAGACATTAAGTGGGCAGAGAAGAACTAAGCATGCACTGTCGAGCTCGTAAATAGACCACCTGTAGGGAGGGCATAGTCCCAGATCCAAATATCTGATGCCGGAGAGAAAGGAACTCAGGACCCAATGTCTCAAGGAAGTGAACCACACGGAGCTAGTCCCGTTGCTGGGCAGCAACAGCTAAGTCGGTCATGAGAGACATGAGAACATCCAACTGCTGACAGTGAGAGACAAACTGGCTGTAGTACCCGGAAAGAGGGGCGTCAGCATGCCAGAGATGCATCCACTAGGAATAGGTGGAACAAATGCGAGCAAGGTCGCCCACGCCAGAAAAGAGAACTGCAGTGTCATCCCAGATGCGCTTGGCGGTCAAAAGATGTATCATGGTGCCAGAAATCTGAGTGGTCATGCTCTGCCATAAGAGAGTGCGGACCAAAGCATCATCATCCTCCCATTTCTCATAGGAGGAATCAGTGGAAGCTGGAGGAGGCCGACAGATGATATATATCTTACGTTGAGCAATGAGGTAAGTTTCAACAGCAACCTTCCAGTTGACATAATTGGACCCATCTAGTGGTACGGTAGTCATCGGAGGGAATGAAACATCCCCTGTGGGAGGACGACTAGAGGAAGAAGGCATAGGGGGTGGAGGAGTCGGACCAGTAGAAGCCTGTCCAAGAGAGGGATCCTCAATGATGAGAGAATCCATAGATACAAATGGATAGGGAACCCAACAAAGCAAAGACTACGGGATGGGCCCGCGAGAGAGAACACGGCTCCGATAAAAGAGAAAAGGAATGTCAAGACATGGAAGGTCGCACAAGAAGAATCGGAGCTATGGAGAGGAGCATGAACACCCAAACGGGAGGATTTAGATCATAATAAGGAAAAACCTGAGAGAAACTTTGCAGAAACTAGGATTCAAGAGAAGAGAAATGAAGTAGGGAAAGAAAGAGAGATAGAGAGAGGGAATAGGGAGGAAGAGATAGAGAGGGAGTAGGGGGGTTGGAAGGAAAGAGGAGGAGGAGCTGGGTGGATGGAGAGGAGGGCTACGATCGGGGGGGAAAGAGGAGGGGGTGGGTTACGGTGGGAGGATGGGGTCGGGAGAGGGGGATGGGGATGGGGTTACGGGGGGGTTTGGGAGGCGGGAAGGGGTCGTGAGATGGGGATGGGGTTACGAGGGGGGTTTGGGAGGGGGGAATGGTTCTTAACGTCCATTTGATGCAATCACCAATGTTGAGTAGAGGCAACAACAATAAGAGTTCGTACAGTTGTCATGCGAGCAACAGGAGCAAATGTTTCCTCAGAGTCGATGCCGTACTCTTGGGTGAACCCTTTAGCAACAAGACGAGCTTTGTATCGTTCAATAGATTCATCTGATTTGGTTTTGATCTTATATACCCATTTGCATCCAACAACAGACTTTCCAGGAGGAAGATCCACAAGATCCCAATTATTGGTGTTTTGTAAGGCTGCGAGTTCTGCCATAGCTAGCTGCTGCCATTTTGGGTCAGAAGCAACCTCTCGGTAAGATTGAGGCTCATGAAAGACAAAATAGCAGATAGAAAACAATGATAAACTTTTAGTTTTATTGGAGGGTGGTGTTCACGTTGTAGGTAGTGATGCTTAGAAGCAACATGTGATAGATTACTTGTAGAGGCAGTGTTGTCGATTTCAGGCAGAAAAATTGATCAGCAACAGAGTCGGGAGATAGACTCAGAAGGAATGTTAGGGGTATCGAGAAAGGGATCTACAAGTTGAACAGGCTTTGACAATGGAGTGGAGGGTGATAAAATGGTATTTTTTTTTCCCAAAAGACAATATGACGAGAAATGCGTAATTTCTTTGCTTCAGGATCATAGCAAAGATATCCTTTTTGTTGAATACGGTAGCCTAAAAACACACAAATGGCACTTCTCCTTTCTAACTTATGTAGCTCCAGTGTGGGAAGAAGTACAAAACATGCAGATCCAAATATTTGAAGTTCAAAGTAGTCAGGAAGAGAATGATAGAAACGTTCAAAAGGAGATATGCCAGCAGTGATGGATGAGGGAATCTAATTAATGAGATAAACTGAAGTGTAAACGGCTTGACCCAAGAACTTACGAGGAACAAAAGATGAGAGAAGTAAAGTTCGAGCAGTTTCAATAATATGTCAATGCTTACATTCTGCTATACCATTCTGTTCAGGTGTATTAGTACAGGATAATTGGGGAAGAGTACCTTCAGTCTTTAAAAATGCATAGAAGGCAGCTGACATGTACTCTCCACCAGAGTCGGAACGAAAAGTTTTGATGGATTTAGATAATTGAGTTTTTACCATAGTAGCAAATTCAATATAAACATGTAAAAATTCATAACGAGTCTTTAGCAAATAAATCCAAGTATATCAAGAATAATAATCAACAAAAATAAAATAATATTGATTGGCCCCCACAGAAGAAACATTAGTAGGCCCCAAAACATTAGAATGTATTAAGTCAAATGGAAATAAAGAAACAGAAGTACTTCTAGTAAAAGGCAGTGCTGGTTGCTTGGCCATTTTACAATTAACACAACATGTCTTTTTCTGTGTGGGCTGGCCCTAACAACCCTTTATTAATCATATAACGAAGACGAGGCGCATAAACATGACCTAATCGAGAATGCCATGACATAAAAGAAGAAGATCCTAGAGTGGAAGCAGCTACGAGCGAAGGACGAAGGGTAGGAACATGAAGCGCGTCTAGGCGAATTAACCAACAAAATCTACTGCCTGTCCCAACTTGCTTCCTCATCAACTGATCCTACACAACACACCCAAAGGAAGAAAATATGAGATCAAAGCCATGATTATATAACTGACCCACAAAAATTAAGTTCATCGACAATTGAGGAACGAGGAGGACGACAGACAAAGAAACCATAGAAGATGATTTAATAGTCACAGTTTGACTAGCAGTAATAGTCGATCCATCAGCAGTATGAATGACAAGAGAATTAATAGGATGATAATTTTAGAATGAGTGCATATTAAATGTCATGTGATGAGAGGCACCAGAGTAAAAAAACCAACTATCTGAATACTTGGGCTTACTGAGAGGGCGGAGGCAACGGGAGTGACATTACCAATCTTGGAGATAGCTTGTTGGATCATCTCTGTTGTAAGATGTCCATGAGTTGAAGAGATGACAGTAGGATCAGATGGAGCCTTATCAGATGAAGCCGGAGTTGGAGCTACAATGAGGCGGGTATCTGCAACAGTCGCAAAGCAGGAAGCTTCCTTCCTTTTATTGTGCATATTGTTAGAAGTCAGTGAAGGGCAATTCTTAACCATATGTCCATATTCTTTGCAGTAAATTCATTGAATTTTTGACATATCTTGATTTCCCTGATGAGGCTTGCCCTTTGAGTAGGTACTGCAAAAGCTGAAGCAGGATCAGGAAGAAGTCCTTTACGGGTCTCCTCAGCAAGTAACTCGGAGAGAGCTGTATCAACAATTGGGAGAGGCAAGTGGTGAAGAATAGTAGCATGAATCGTCTCAAAGTCATCTTTAAGAGCCATCAGAAACTGTACCAACCGCATTTCTTCTCGATAGGCGTACCATATTTCTGCATTAGTTGTCCACTTGGGCTCCATAAGAGCAGGTTCAACCCAAATTACAGCCATCTGAGAATGAAATTCTGAAACAAATTGTCCTTTTTGATGTCTAAGCAACCGAAATTTTGTTCCAATTTGTATTTCCGAGCAAAATCAGACTGAACGTATCGGCGAGACAAAAAATCCCAAACATCTTTTGCAGTTTCAAATCTACCAAACTGCATACTAATAGATGGGGTAACGGTATTGGCAATGAAGGTAAGAATTTTATTATTGTTTATTTCCCAATCATGAAACTTGGGATCATCTGCTGGAAGGAGTTTAAGATCACCAGTAATGTATGTCCAAATGCCCTTTCCCTTCAAGAAACTTCGCATAAGAAAGGAGCAATGGCTGTAGTTTGTTCCATCTAGTTTAACGGCACTTGGTTGGTCTATTTCAGAAGACAAATCGCAAATAAAATAGGTTCGCAACCAGTGGTGCCGTTATCAATTCTCATGAGTGTGATTTCTTCTTAAATAAGAAATAAGCAAGAGAGGTGGTGCTGGTATCAATGCTAAACTATGTGATTTCTTTCTCCTTAAATAAAGGTAAGAAAAGCCAAAGGACTCACTGTATAAGGGAAAACCTTATCTCTTTGCAAACTTATTCATGCCATTATATCAATTCTCAGGAGTGTGATTTCTTCTTAAATACGAAATAAGCAAGAGAGGTGGTGCTGGTATCAATGCTAAACTGTGTGATTTCTTTCTCCTTATATACAGGTAAGCAAAGTAAAAGGACTCACTGTATAGGGAAAACCTTATCTCTTTGCAAACTTATTCACGTCTGCAAGAAAACTGTGTTAGTAGAAACCACGCCTCTGAGAAGAATGCCGGGGAGACGATTCACTGGTCAAGCCGGCCAAAACAGAGCATCCAAACTGGGTAAGCAACCAACTGATAGAATCCGGATGGCTGTTTGATGAAATACTAGTGAGGAGTTGGGTTTCAGACAGAGCACCCAACAGCAGATATTAGATAATGGTTCGAGCTCTGTAGCTCTGATACCATGTGAGACAACAGAGCAATAGAGAAAAGAATGTCTCTGTATTCAACTGATATCTTTAGTATGCAGCATACATTATTTATAGATGTTATACAGCCGTGGGATTCCTTGATTAGGGGATGGCAATCAAAAAGGATGGAAACAGAATTAGCAAGAGAATATACAAGGCTCTGCAAAAATAGTAATGTGATATAAAAGTCATATGCTGGAATGGCATGTGCCGGACCAGCTCTTCCTTCCTTTAACACTATTCACATTGCTATCAATCCTGTCTTCCACAAGAGAACCAAGCACATAGAGGTTGATTGCCATTTCATTCACCCAAGAATATAAAAGGGCAAGATACAAGTTTCCTTCACTCGATCAATGGACTAGCTAGCTGATGTCTTTACCAAGCCTTTAAGCAAAGCCAAGCTAAATGGCATTTGTAGCAAGCTTGGAATGTATAATATCTACATTCCAGCTTGAGGGGGAGTGTTATAAGTGTTTATGTATGTGTAGATGCTAAGGGCATAGTAGTCATTGTACCCTTTCTCTCTTTTATAGAAATACATAAGTGAGGGGGAGAGACACTAACTGTCTCTTCTTTCATTCTCTTCCTCTCTTTCTTCTCTCCAACAGATAGTTTATGGAAGTTTTTTGGAGACTAAACCGACTAGACTATGCCCTGATTCAGCCACCATTTGGAACTGTATATTTGGGTTAGTTCTTCCAAATTATCGGAGGGAATCCCAACTTGGAGAATACTTCCATGGTTTTGCAATCATAAGGCCTTTTTAATTCAGAAATTGTAACCACAGACTCGTTTCTAGATATTTAGCGCGAGACAAGGAATTGGGAGTGTGCAAAAGAGTTTTTTTCTTGCATCAATGATACAAAAGAAATTATTTCCTGTATTTGCTAGATGATTGAACCTCTAAAATGAAGAGGGGGAAGGGGAAAGGGGTTCGTTAGTCTCCCTTTCCTTTGAGAAAGGAAGAGGCAAAAACTAACCAAAGTGTTATAAAGTAAAAGTAAAAGAAAAAGAAACAAAAATAAACAACTATTGAAGCTAAAGGCAATGGGTACTTATAGTAGGCTGTTGGTATGTTTCTTAGTCAAGGCTGCCACATGGCATCTCTCTGTAGTTCGTTCCCATCAATGGGGCACGATGCTCGTCACAAAAGATTTTTCCAATATCCTACAATACCCACTTTTTATAATACCATTCAACCATTATTGATTAGAGTAGATGTATGACAAATTGCCTCCATAATCAACGAATATTAGGTGAATTTCTTCATTGATGGAAACAGTTTATTCTCAAATCAAGCATTCGTGTAATCAAGCAGATGGTCTAAGTTTTTCCTTACTTGGCATGTTGTTTAGAGTAATTGTATTGATTCATTCACCTAATTTGACAGGTTATCCTAAAAAACCTACCCCCTAACAGTTCAATCATAAATGAGATTGTGGAACGCGTGAACAGATTTCTCGTAAGCAAGTCATTGTTAAAGGGAGAACCATCCATGACAAATCGTCCTTTACGCCATCTGCGAGGAGAAAGTGTAAGTTCTCTTATATGTTTATCTATCTCTTAGCTGTGCACATTTGTATCTCTGTGATTACCCCATAAAAATCTCATATATGTCTTCCTGACTAATTACACAGCTGTCCTTGAAAATGATAGTATGCCCCCTGATGTCTCAAGAAATACTCTGTTTTTACAAACGTTCAAGGCCTTTGTGGTTATTTTACATTGAGAAATACACCTTCCATCATTAACAGATAACCAAATGCCTTAAATACCTATATATTAACAAAACAAAGCTGTCCCATTTCATTACTTCATTTCCTTCACATGCATTTGAATCATCATATGCCTGTTTTTCCATCAGCTAACCTTTCTCACGCAAGTTCGATCTTAATTGTGCTCATCAGATAGATATTTCCTAAACCAAAAGATTTTGCAGGAATGGAAAATTGGGCCTACGGTGCTGACTTTATGTGAACACCTATTTGTGAGTTACGTAATTCGAATGCTTCGGAAGCAAGTAGGTAAATTTATTACGAGAATCAAATGGAAGGGGAGATCAGGAGGCAATGATAAGGGGATGGAGATTGTCCTTTCATCCTCGAATACCCTTATCCAGAAATGGGGAATTGGTAAGTTCGTGGTGACAGGCCTAGTTGCATATCTAGATGGACGACTATGCCGGAGCATTCCCAATGTGATCGCAAGACGTATTGTCAGTGGGTTTCTGTTGAGTTTCCTTGACAAAGATGACAAGGAATGAACTTCCAAGGTAATATACTTTGCAAACCTCATTGTAAAATTGATTGTACAGGGGATTGAGCCTCTAGCTCAATGGTTAAGACTTTGCTCTTCAACCGTGAGGTTAGAGGTTCGATCCCAGCTTACCTACCAAAAAAAATGATTGTACAGCTTTGAGTTAAATCTTAAAATTTCATGAACTGGACCTTAGTCCTATTCTTTTATTAATTGTTTAAACTTTTGTTTTAATCTCTACGCGTACTTCTAATCAGATGGTTTGTTTGTTCTTAGGCAATATACCAGTATTTTATGAAATTCAACCATCAGCAAAGAAATTCTCCTATCCAATTACCTGCTAAATAGTTAGCCTCCACCAACTCATCTTTTCTTTTATTACTTAAAGATCTGTCTCAGAGGGCATTACAGTTCTCAAAAAGCTCTCACCAGCCAATTAAAAAAGTAAAGACAAGCTGAGTTTGTACAATTAGTTAAACATGGTTGTGCTGATATCATTTCCCAAATAAAATTATGCCATTAACCCATTCTATTGGATGTTTGGTGACATGCATTGTTCATTCTACTTTCCTTATCTGCAAAGAATCTCCCAAATAATATCCTTTAGTTCTACTTTATTTTTATTTGCAAAATGACATAATTTTACCTTCCCTTTCGTTGGGTTGCACTAAAATTCGGAAAATCATAGTGGGAGAACATATTTTCCTTTTCTGAGCATTGTTTTTTGTCATTTCCTACTCACATGACAATCTATGTGGTGTGAATTTCCATTGCCTGGCTTTTTGTTACTGTTTTGACTTTTCTTTCAAATCAGGAGCAAAAGGAAAGTAAAGAAATGAGAATCTATTTTCCTTCTACTTCTATATTACATACATCCAAGCATAGGTGTGCCCTGACAAATGAACGTTTGGATTATGCTATCAAGTGGGCCCCACTATACTCAGTTGGGATTTTTCCAAAAAAAATTAAACCGTTAATTTTTTATTTTTTATTTTTGAGTCCTTGTGTATGGGATCTCCATTGAGGATGGGACCAAGATCATGTCGGTTGCCATATGATGTTTCTACTTGATTAACGGACCTTGTTTCATATACATTGCCTTGTGGGACCCAAAATTTGGATTCGAAGATTTCATATATATACATTGCCTAATCGGAAACAACCTTTAACACTCCCCCTCTTTTCTAGGGTTGGCCTACACGTGGCACATGTGGCTCTCTTAATTTGGATTTTTGCTTTCGAGGAGGAGGATTGAACTCATGACCTTGGCTCTGATACCATGTGAAACTATCAGTAACTCCAAAAGCTTAAGCGGATGGAGATGGCGTTATTTGATCTTTTATACTTTAACACTCCCCCTCTTTTCTAGGGTTGGCCTACATGTGGCCATTCTTTTTGGGTTTTCGTCATTGAAAGGGGGTGCTACTTATCAAAATCTAGGGATGAGTAAGACGGTGGGGGCGTAAAAGAAAAAGGGTGGCGAAGTTTCGAGGCATGATCATGCTCCGAGACAAAGGAAGCAAAGAACCCAGTGCAAGCATTTATCTGGCGAAACAAACGTACCTTTCAAAAGCACTGTAAAACCTTGCCACATCACATATCATTTTTGCAAGGATTTGGAATCCTCTCCAAAGAACAAATCTACATACCTCTTGCAACCCTTTTTTTTTCCTTTTCTTTCTTTTTTTTTTTTTCTCTTTTTTTGGCCATAAATTAACCTCTTGACATTATTATTACTTTGGGCTTCAAGCCCAGGTTTTTGGTTGGCTGGTGTAGCTAATGCGCTTGTTGCAACATCTTCTTCTCGTATAGCTGCAACGAAAGATGGATATTCGAGGAGAGGTTCGAAGGACCATGGGCCATGGCTGTTCCATAGAAAGGAAGAGGCCTGATTGGACCGCAGTTTGATGTCATCCGAAGATGTTGATAGTGTTGCTCGACTAGGGGTGCAACTCGGGTTCGCTTGGGTCGGATTGAGGCCAACCCTAACTCAACCCGAGATAGCATTCTCTCAACCCAAGTCTCGGGTTGAGGATGGTCAACCCGCCTCCAAATCGGGTCGGGTTCATCTAGGGCCAAATAGAAAAATACAAGGAAAAACAGGATAATTTAGAAAATTATGAGAAAATTAGAGGACGGAGGTGAGGTTCGGGTCGGGTTGCCAAGGCCTCAACCTTAACCCAACCCAAAATTAAATCGGGTTGGCTTTTCTCAACCCTAACCCAACCCAGCCCGAGAAAATGCCAACCCAACCCGAGCCAAAATCAGGTTGAACCCATCGGGTTCAGGTTGAGCCCGACCCAAGTTGCACCCTATGCTCGACCAGCAGTAGCTAATGGTGGCATTCATGTTTTTCAGGCTTAGATGGCACAGATGCACACAAACTGTTTGACGAAATGTCAAGAAGGTGTTGGGCTATGAAAGTTGGCTGGATAGAACAAGGTTTGACAAGGCTTTGGAAGTAAGAAGGTCTAAGGATTTATGGCAGGCCGGGCAGACAGCTAAATTGGCAGCCGTCCTCCGGTGAACTGTATGACACGAGATTGTGCACAGGTAAGATTGGAGGCTCTGATATCATATAGAAATTTCAGAGATTTCTGTTATTCTCGGATATTTTCATTAACACTAAAAAGGTGCTTAAGTAAGCACTTACAGATAATCATGATAAGAAGATAAGTTTAAGATAATCATAATCCTAACCATCTGCCTAATCATGATAAGAAGATAAGTTTAAGATAATTATCTTGAAGAAGGTATCCTCTTTAGAAAATTCTTTCTACTTTAGAACCTTGGAATACTTGAGTTGAATTAAAGCAGATTGAAGAATATATTTAAATGAATAAGTGATTTATCTTTACTTGTAAGGGATTTGCTAGCGTCTTGCATCTCAGAGCAGCCACCTCGTGAATGGAGACAAAATCTTATGATTAATATGGAAGGATCATTAGAAAGGTTTTAAGAAATGAAAAAGGGGAGTCGAGGAGAGAGATAGACACATGGGGAGTCGATTTATCCATTTGGGGAGTTGATTTATCACTGCCCAATGAAAAATCCCTACTTGTAAAGGTTTTAAGAAATAAAAAATCTTCCGGTGATATCTTATGATTAATATAGAGGGATCATTATAAAAATTGAATATGGTCTGTTCAAGTTCTTTTTGGTGTATAAAAAAAGAAGAAATTTTAGAAAAAAATTTCCTTTTAGCTCAGTTTCTTTCTATGTAAACTGGGTTAAAACAAATTGGAAGCTCATTTTTTAATAGGTTTACCCCATCTTACGTCAAAAGAAAGAGATCCTTCCTAACTTTTCTAGAAAATTCCTGCAATCCAAGGGTCTAAAATACTCATTAAAAAATTTGCATGGTGGGTGAGAATATTTCGAATAATCCGCAAATAAAATTAAATTATCCTTCAATTCCACAATAAGATATTGTTTAAAATAGCCGAGGAAAGTATCAACGGTTACACTTTTTTTAGATGTTAGGATCTAATCCAAGCATGGTTTTACATGAACTGTATCATTTATCTTTTGATGGCTTAAGTAAAAAATTTCGCCAATCAAGTGATCCTAACCGTTGGATCAAAAGACTTCTGAAGACTGTAGACGGATAGATAATGAAAAATGCTGCCTCAACCATTTCCAACCCGACCCGAGTTGCACCCCTAGGATTGAAGGATGTGTAAATACTGGGGCGGTGACCACTTATCTCTCTCAAATGACAGTAAGCGAAAGACCGCACATCTCTCTCTCGCTTCCCATATACACACTCTCTCACTATCATCACTAAATGCTAAAGAAGAAATGAAATGTAAGAGGTAGTGACAAGAGAAAGCGCTTGCATGAAAAATTGGGTGATAAGACATATTTTCTAATACTTAATATACACACACGGGATTTGCTAGCGTCAATCGCAAAAGGCATTTCACGGATGGTCTGGATGGTCTGTTGCATGTCAGAGCAGCGACCTCATGAATGAGGACAAAATCTGCTGAAGTGAGCCTGCGTGGCTGCTCTGACATGCAATAGACTATAAGCAAAATGCCTTCTGCAATGGGCGCTAACAAATCCCTATCTTATAAAAGGGATTTGTTAGACTATAAGCAAAATGTTGCAGGTCAGAGTAGTCTTAATTAAATACACTAGAGGGATTGATGATAGGAAGAAAAGGGGGAGAAAATATCAATTCCCTTTCCTTTATATTATAACCCACAACGCCATCTGTTTGGCAAAAACCTATCAAAATGCCCATGGTTTTAGCACTGCCAGATTTTGGTACGTTTCACTGTAAAGTGCTTTGAATTTTGGTCTCAAGAAATGATATTCCTCACCCTTTTGCTTTTATTATTTTTTAAAAAGGTCAATGATATTGGCACTACCATGTTTTTATAATTTCACTAATTCATCTTGTTGTTTATTATTTAAACAGCTTTCAAAGGTTATTACAGTTCCCAAAAAGCTGTGAAACCCATTAAAAATGAAAAAAGACAAAGTTTGTGCAAGTATGAAAACATGGTAGTGCCAATATCATTTCCTTCATAAAATCCCCCCCTCCCCCGCCCCCTGTTCTTAAAAACCACTTCCCAAATTCCACCGTTTTTAAAATATAAAGGGCAATGTTATATTCAGCCCTATTCTTCCCTTGGACAGCCCCTTGCAGTGTAAAAGAATACATATAAATACAGTGAAGGGCTGTCCAAGGGAAGAAAAGGAGGCAAATATATAACTTCCCCCTATAAAAACCCCACCTATCTCTCCCAAATTCCTTCACACTTCTCTTCCTCAAAATGGCTTCCCTTGTTCCGAAAAAACCCGATACCGAAACAAACATTTCGGATGATCAAGACTTGGAAACCCGAAGCTCCGTTACAAGCCACATCTACTTGAAACCAAAGTCCGAAACCCAAGAATGGGCTTCTTTGGACAAGGATGTGGTCCTACGGAGGATCCGACACCGTAAACGAGTCAATAAGGTCCGAAATGCGATACAAACGCTTTTAAACTCGCCCTCTTCAGAACGGACGGACAAGATTTCAGGGAACGAAAGATGGTGTTTGGACGATGTTTTTTCCGCTCCTTGACCCAAAACTGTCCTTGTCTTTTAATTATTGACTATAATTTTATGTAATTGTCTAGTGTCAAAAGTTGATTAGGTTAGGGTATTTTAGTAATTTGAAATTCTGTACTTTTGTGTTTACTGTTCATACGGTCTTCCATAAGAGAAATTCTCGTGGTTTTGTTTGTTTTTCAAAAGTTCAAGAAAAGAAACACCCTGTTTGGATTGCAAGAAAAACATTTCTAGGAAAATATTTTTCCTGGAAAAATATTTTCTTTCAACAATTTATAGGGAAATAATATGATTATGGTTAATTTAGAGGGATATCATCATAAATTGAAGGTCCCTCTAAATAAAAATTGAATTGGGTTGGTTCAAGTTTTCTTATTGTTTTTGTGTGTATGATAAAAGTGGGAAATTTAGAAATATTTTCCTTTCAAAACTTTTCCAAGAATTCTTACAATCCAAATGGGGAATGCTGCTAGTTTTTTTAGAAAGACAAAAGAAGAGGGCACTTATGTTGGTACCGACATTTTTTAATAATCGGCTCTACTCGATATTGGCTCTACCATGTTTTGATAATTACACAAACTCAGCTTGTCCTTTTGCTTTTAATTAATTACCTTCTCATAGCTTTTTAGGAACTGTAAGAACCATTCACTGTTGTTTAAATAATAAAAGAAAAGCTGAGCTTGTGCAATTATCAAAACATGGTAGAGCCAATATCGAGTAGCCAAGAAAGATTATCAGGTAGAGACACCCAAATAAAGGTCATCGACATTATTACCCCCTTATTGTATTGGTGTAGAGACACCCGAATAAGGGGATCTGAAGTGTAACAACCAAAGAAAGAAAGGCTACCGATGTTGGTACGGAGGTTTTAAATTTCGACTGAAATCCGAAATTTCTGAATTTCGGTTTTCAGTGGAGAATGAAACCGAAATCGGGTAAACTAGGAAATTTCATTTTTCCCGAAATTTAAAGAAAATCCCAAAAAATCTGGAATTTTAACATTATTTAATATTCTTCTGAAATTTGGCCAATTTCGGCCTAAATTTTAAGACGAGATAAAATATCAATTTATTGTTTTTGTCTGATTTCGCATGAAATTTCGGTTCCAGTGAGGACCGAAACGCATTCCGAAACCAAAATTTAAAACATAGGTTGGTACCATGTTTTGATAATTGCACTATCTCAGCTTGTCTTTTCTTATTTAAACAGCTGTCAAAGGTAATTACAGTTCCCAAAAAGCTTTAAGAAGCCAATTAAAATGAAAAGACAAGTTAAGTTTGTGCAATTATTAAAACATGGTAGTGCCAACATCAATAGTCTACTATATAAGGCACTATTTTATCATCTTAAAATATGGGCCGGAAGAAGTACTACTGATTGTCTCTGTCTCATCTCTTCTTCTTTTTTTCGGTTCTTTTCTCCCCAAGTTCTAGATATTCGTATTTGGATAGCTTACAATTTGCATCACTTTAGTATCAAAGCCCAATCATTTCTATAGGGAATTAACCTGGTAGAACTCACCCCTAAAAGCTAGCCATTAGAGGGAGGGTGCTCATTCCCTTAACCCATCCCCATCCATCTCACTTTACTGATGTGGGACTATTTTGCTTTTGCGTGGAATCCCAACAATTTCTATTTGAGGAGGTTGTGATTTCTGTGATATCATGGCCAATCAAAATGAACAAGTGTATGGTTTTGTATAGCCTTGGTTTTCTTCAAAACGAGAGAGTTCCGATGAGTGCCTGATAGGATTTTTCGAAGTTAAAACCGTATTTACTTTCATAATTTTTTTCTTAAATAACATCTGGGATTGACTACAGCACTTGAATACCAACCTATTGGGGCTATTTTTTTTTATTGAAATGGTAAAATATGCATTAAAAAGGGAAGAACCTCGTCCATGGAGGTCGATCGTGTTAGAGTATATGCCCTGAAAATCCAATAGAATGACATTTTCTAATCAGTAAAGATTTATTTCTTGACATGAATGGGTAATTATAATAATGAATGTGTGTGATGTGCTTGTTTACTGACACATGTTCGTCCTTAGGTAGCATAGTATAAATGCCATGCTCAAAGGATTCATAGATCCAAGGGAGCAAGGAGATATGGCATCTCGGTTCTATGCAAGCCTTCATAGTTCCTAGTTGGGAATGAGACTGAACATCTCTTTCTATATACAACTAACACCAGTCTTGCCTACATGCATGTGTCGTGAGATGACTAATCTCGGTCATCTGGGTAGTGAACCCTAAGCAAGAAGAGTGGGTGCGACGATTGGATTGTGCAACCGAACCGAATCAAATAAAGATCAACTTGTGGACAAGAGAGTATAAAGTTGTTCTTTCAGTCAGGACCCTTCACATGTCCTTAGACCTGAGGGATCTTATTGGTCTGTCGGCCCGTTCTAGGGTCTTAGTCTATCTCATAGTGATTCTAGTTTAGAGTCACATTCAGATAGAGCTATATCCTAGAGAAAACCCTCGAGACCAATAGTGATACTCAACAAGGGATTCTTCGCCCTAAAATTTAGGGATTGACATCTACAATTTTGTCAGAGCGGTAGGCATATTAAATAGCCTGGCCAGGTGGATTTGATAAAATATTTATCGGAAAGTTTTATGAAACATTAAATTGTTTTCAAAAAAATTTACAAATGCATTTGGAGGCCGAACACCGCTTGACCAAAATGGTATACCAAGAGTGGGCCAAGGGGGTAAATGGTGTCTACCTCCCGTATGAATCAACTCAGTAGATGTAGTTACAAAGAAAGGACTTACACGTACATGATGTGATTAGGGGTAAGATAATATGATTGTCATCTTCAGGGTTACGTCTCGATGGAGGCCACTGACCTAATGCGGGTGTAGTTTAACTACAAAGCGAGATCGCAGTGGGGCCCACCATAACGTTCTGCAGGATCGACTGTCAGATTCCTGCGACGATCCCACTGATAACTCGAATGACTCAGTAACATCCAAACGTATCAAGGTTTCGCATTTTATGTAATTGCACGGACGGATATAATCCGTTAGATTAATGTGGATATTAATTAAGTATATATATATATATAGGGAAATGTTATCCGCACTACTCTATTTTGATGAGGGCACTCCTCACTTTATTAAAAGTACGGTATGGCCCGCACCATAGGATGATCCAAACCGTCCATTAGATGGGCCACAGCCTAAATAGAGTGTGCCCTAAAAATTATTTCCATAGGTTGATCCTAACCCTCCGATCTATAGAGGTTTAGGTTCAACCCTCTAACATTCAGATCAGAGGGTTAGGATTAACCTACGGAAATGATTTTTGGGGCACAACCTATTTAGGCTGTGGCCCATCTAATGGACGGTTTGGATCATCCTACGGTGCAGTCCATATCGTGCTTTTAATAAAGTGAGGAGTGCCCTTATCAAAATATAGTAGTGCTGATAACATTTCCCTATATATATGTGTTGATATATGTATATATACATGTCTTTGTTAAGTAAGTAACAAGACACAGTAAGAGAATTTTTCGAAGAGAAATTGGACCCGAAATAACTCTCATTGGCTTTGAGTTATTAATTAATTAATTTTTTAATTAATTATTTAATTATTATACAATATTATGTATTTTAAATTTGATTAATAATAAGTATAATAATGTGTAATCCAAATGATGATAGTTATTCCCAAACCAGTTTTGCAAAAAGTTACGGAATTGGAACGGAATTGGAAATTGGGATAGGACTTCACATTTAGATAAGGTTTGTGGAGCCCACAACACTCTTAAATCAGTTAGAGAGCTGGAGACACTCTTAAATCAGTTAGAGAGCTGGAGAAAAGAGTCACAATTGCTCAAGGACTTTGAGTTGAACTCAAACTCCTTGTTGGAAACATGATAGTGCCAATATCATTTCCATCATAAAACCCCCCTTCCCCCGCCCCCTTTTCTTAAAAACCACTTCCCAAATCCCACCTTTTTCACAATATAAAAGGGCAATGTTATATTCAGCCCCTATTCTTCCCTTAGAGAGCCCCTTGCAGTGTAAAAGAATACATATAAATACACTGAAGGGCTGTCCCAGGGAAGAAAAGGAGGCAAATATATAACTTCCCCCTATAAAAATCTCACCTGTCTCCCCCAAATTCCTTCACACTTCTCTTCCTCAAAATGGCTTCCCTAGTTCCGAAAAAACTTGATACCGAAATAAACATTTCGGATGATCAAGACTTCCAAACTCGAAACTCCGTTACAAGCCACATCTACTTGAACCCAAAGTCTGAAACCCATGAACAAGCTTCTTTGGACAAGGACGTGGTCCTACGGAGGATCTGACACCGTAAACGGGTCAATAGGGTCCGAAATGCGATACAAAACGCTTTTAAACTCACCCTCTTCAGAACGGACGGAGAAGGTTTCGGGGAACGAAAGATGGTGTTTGGACGATGCTTTTTCCGCTCCTTGACGCAAAACTGCCCTTGTCTTTTAATTATTGACTATAATTTTATATAATGGTGTAATGTCAAAAATTAATTAGCTTAGGGTATTTTGGTCATTTGAAATTGTGTAGTTTTATGTTTAGTGTTTATATCGTCTTTCATCATATAATATCTCGTAGTTTTGTTTGTTTTTCAAGGGTTCAAGAAAAGAAACACCTTGTTTGGATTGCAAGAATATCATTTATGGGAAAATATTTTCTTTCAACAATTTATAGGGAAATAATATAATTATGGCTAATTTAGAAGGATATCATCATAAATTGAAGGTCCCACTAAATAAAAATTGAATTGGGTTGGTTCAAGTTTTCTTTCTTTTTTGGGTATAATAAAAGTGGGAAATTTAGAAATATTTACCTTTCAAAAACTTTTTCAAGAAATTCTTGATCGAAGAGGTGGCACTAGTGGTGCCAGAAACCGATGACCCACTACTCGAGAACTCTGAAGAAGAGAAAAAACCACCATCAATGGAGACTGAGAAAGGAAAAAAGGAAACTCCAACTTTAGAGAAGCAAGACGAAGAAGAACCGTAGGATGGATGCCCGATCGAAGAGGTGGCACTAGTGGTGCCGGAAACCGACGACCCACTACTTGAGAGCTCTGAAGAAGAGAAAAAACCACCTTCAATGGAGACTAAGAAAAGAAAGAAGGAAACTCCAACCTTGGAGAAGCAAGATGAAAAAGAACCGCCGGATGGATGCCCGATCGAAGAGGTGGCACTAGTGGTGCCGGAAACCGACGACCCACTACTCTATGTTTTCACAGATGGTCTGTTGCATGTCGGAGCAGCGACGGCATTAATGAAGACAAAATCTGCTGAAAAGTGAGCCTGCGTGGCTGCTCTGACATGCAATAGACTATAAGCAAAATGCCTTCTGCAATGGGAGCTAGCAAATCCCTATCTTATATAAAAAGATGCCACCGGGATATAAAACAGCAACTGCATGTTTCTTTGGATTATGCACACAAGATGAACAGTCGATATACAAATATTACACGTGTGTACTGGATTAGGAAAAGGAAAAACGACAAAAGAAAGAAAAAGGCCAATGGAAAAGATATATTCGCTCCCATTTACTCCCTGTGACACCCCCTTGTAGTATAAAAAGAGTAGTCTTAATTAAATACACTAGAGGGGTTGATCATAGGAAGAAAAGGGGGAGAAAATATCAATTCCCTTTCCTTTATATTATAACCCACAACGCCATGTGTTTGGCAAAAACCTATAAAAATGCCCATGGTTTTAGCACTGCCAGATTTTGGTACGTTTCACTGTAAAGTGCTTTGAATTTTGGTCTCAAGAAATGATATTCCTCACCCTTTTGCTTTTATTATTTTTAAAAAAGGTCAATGATATTGGCACTACCATGTTTTTATAATTTCACTAATTCATCTTGTTGTTTATTATTTAAACAGCTTTCAAAGGTTATTACAGTTCCCAAAAAGCTGTGAAACCCATTAAAAATGAAAAAAGACAAAGTTTGTGCAAGTGAAAACATGGTAGTGCCAATATCATTTCCTTCATAAAATCCCCCCATCCCCCGCCCCCTGTCCTTAAAAACCACTTCCCAAATCTCACCGTTTTTAAAATATAAAAGGGCAATGTTATATTCAGCCCTATTCTTCCCTTGGACAGCCCCTTGCAGTGTAAAAGAATACATATAAATACACTGAAGGGCTGTCCAAGGGAAGAAAAGGAGGCAAATATATAACTTCCCCCTATAAAAACCCCACCTATCTCTCCCAAATTCCTTCACACTTCTCTTCTTCAAAATGGCTTCCCTTGTTCCGAAAAAACCTGATACCGAAACAAACATTTCGGATGATCAAGACTTGGAAACCCGAAACTCCGTTACAAGCCACATCTACTTGAAACCAAAGTCCGAAACCCAAGAATGGGCTTCTTTGGACAAGGATGTGGTCCTACGGAGGATCCGACACCGTAAACGAGTCAATAAGGTCCGAAATGCGATACAAACGCTTTTAAACTCGCCCTCTTCAGAACGGACGGACAAGATTTCAGGGAACGAAAGATGGTGTTTGGACGATGCTTTTTCCGCTCCTTGACCCAAAACTGTCCTTGTCTTTTAATTATTGACTATAATTTTATGTAATTGTCTAGTGTCAAAAGTTGATTAGGTTAGGGTATTTTAGTAATTTGAAATTCTGTACTTTTGTGTTTACTGTTCATACGGTCTTCCATAAGAGAAATTCTCGTGGTTTTGTTTGTTTTTCAAAAGTTCAAGAAAAGAAACACCCTGTTTGGATTGCAAGAAAAACATTTCTAGGAAAATATTTTTCCTGGGAAAATATTTTCTTTCAACAATTTATAGGGAAATAATATGATTATGGTTAATTTAGAGGGATATCATCATAAATTGAAGGTCCCTCTAAATAAAAATTGAATTGGGTCGGTTCAAGTTTTCTTATTGTTTTTGTGTGTATGTAAAAGTGGGAAATTTAGAAATATTTTCCTTTCAAAACTTTTCCAAGAATTCTTACAATCCAAATGGGGGAATGCTGCTAGTTTTTTAGAAAGACAAAAAAAGAGGGCACTTGTGTTGGTACCGGCATTTTTTAATAATTGTACAAACTCAGCTTGTCCTTTTGCTTTTAATTAATTACCTTCTCATAGCTTTTTAGGAACTGTAAGAACCATTCACTGTTGTTTAAAAAATAAAAGAAAAGCTGAGTTTGTGCAATTATCAAAACATGGTAGAGCCAATATCGAGTAGCCAAGAAAGATTATCAGGTAGAGACACCGAAATAAAGGTCATCAATATTGGTGTAGAGACACCCGAATAAGGCGATCTGAAGTGTAACAACCAAAGAAAGAAAGGCTACCGATGTTGGTACGGAGGTTTTAAATTTCGACTGAAATCCGAAATTTCTGAATTTCGGTTTTCAGTGGAGAATAAAACCGAAATCGGGTAAACTAGGAAATTTCATTTTTCCCGAAATTTAAAGAAAATCCCAAAAATCTGGAATTTTAACATTATTTAATATTCTTCTGAAATTTGGCTAATTTCGGCCTAAATTTTAAGACGAGATAAAATATCAATTTATTGTTTTTGTCTGATTTCGCCTGAAATTTCGGTTTCAGTGAGGACCGAAACGCATTCCAAAACCAAAATTTAAAACCTAGGTTGGTACCATGTTTTGATAATTGCACTATCTCAGCTTGTCTTTTCTTATTTAAACAGCTGTCAAAGGTAATTACAGTTCCCAAAAAGCTTTAAGAAGCCAATTAAAATGAAAAGACAAGTTAAGTTTGTGCAATTATTAAAACATGGTAGTGCCAACATCAATAGTCTACTATATAAGGCACTATTTTATCATCTTAAAATATGGGCCGGAAGAAGTACTACTGATTGTCTCTGTCTCATCTCTTCTTCTTTTTTTCGGTACTTTTCTCCCCAAGTTCTAGATATTCGTATTTGGATAGCTTACAATTTGCATCACTTTAGTATCAAAGCCCAATCATTTCTGTAGGGAATTAACCTGGTAGAACTCACTCCTAAAAGCTAGCCATTAGAGGGAGGGTGCTCATTCCCTTAACCCATCCCCATCCATCTCACTTTACCGATGTGGGACTATTTTGCTTTTGCGTGGAATCCCAACAATTTCTATTTGAGGAGGTTGTGATTTCTGTGATATCATGGCCAATCAAAATGAACAAGTGTATGGTTTTGTATAGCCTTGGTTTTCTTCAAAACGAGAGAGTTCCGATGAGTGCCTGATAGGATATTTCGAAGTTAAAACCGTATTTACTTTCATAATTTTTTTTCTTAAATAACATCTAGGATTGACTACAGCACTTGAATACCAACCTATTGGGGCTATTTTTTTTATTGAAATGGTAAAATATGCATTAAAAAGGGAAGAACCTCATCCATGGAGGTCGATCGTGTTAGAGTATATGCCCTGAAAATGCAGTAGAATGACATTTTCTAATCAGTAAAGATTTATTTCATGACATGAATGGGTAATTATAATAATAAATGTGTGTGATGTGCTTGTTTACTGACACATGTTCGTTCTTAGGTAGCATAGTATAAATGCCATGCTCAAAGGATTCATAGATCCAAGGGAGCAAGGAGATATGGGATCTCGGTTCTATGCAAGCCTTCATAGTTCCTGGTTGGGAAGGAGACTGGACATCTCTTTCTGTATACAACTAGCACCAGTCTTGCCTGCATGCATGTGTCGTGAGGTGACTAATCTCGGTCATCTGGGTAGTGGACCCTAAGCAAGAAGAGTGGGTGCGACGATTGGATTGTGCAACCGAACCGAATCAAATAAAGATCAACTTGTGGACAAGAGAGTATAAAGTTGTTCTTTCAGTCAGGACCCTTCACATGTCCTTAGACCTGAGGGATCTTATTGGTCTGTCGGCCCGTTCTAGGGTCTTAGTCTATCTCATAGTGATTCTAGTTTAGAGTCACATTCAGATAGAGCTATATCCTAGAGAAAACCCTCGAGACCAATAGTGATACTCAACAAGGGATTCTTCGCCCTGAAATTTAGGGATTGACATCTACAATTTTGTCAGAGCGGTAGGCTTATTAAATAGCCTGGCCAGGCGGATTTGATAAAATATTTATCGGAAAGTTTTATGAAACATTAAATTGTTTTCAAAGAATTTTACAAATGCATTTGGAGGCCAAACACCGCTTGACCAAAATGGTATACCAAGAGTGGGCCAAGGGGGTAAATGGTGTCTACCTCCCGTATGAATCAACTCAGTAGATGTAGTTACAAAGAAAGGACTTGCACGTACATGATGTGATTAGGGGTAAGATAATCTGATTGTCATCTTCAGGGTTACGTCTCGATGGAGGCCACTGACCTAATGCGGGTGTAGTTTAACTACAGAGCGAGATCGCAGTGGGGCCCACCATAACGTTCTGCAGGATCGACTGTCAGATTCCTGCGACGATCCCACTCATAACTCGAATGACTCAGTAACATCCAAACGTATCAAGGTTTCACATTTTATGTAATTGCACGGACGGATAGGATCCGTTAGATTAATGTGGATATTAATTAAGTATATATATAGGGAAATGTTATCCACACTACTCTATTTTGATGAGGGCACTCCTCACTTTATTAAATGTACGGTATGGCCCGCACCATAGGATGATCCAAACCGTCCATTAGATGGGCCACAGCCTAAATAGGGTGTGCCCTAAAAATTATTTCCATAGGTTGATCCTAACCCTCCGATCTATAGAGGTTTAGGTTCAACCCTCTAACATTCAGATCAGAGGGTTAGGATTAACCTACGGAAATGATTTTTGGGGCACAACCTATTTAGGCTGTGGCCCATCTAATGGACGGTTTGGATCATCCTATGGTGCAGTCCATACCGTGCTTTTAATAAAGTGAGGAGTGCCATTATCAAAATATAGTAGTGCTGATAACATTTCCTTATATATATGTATATATACATGTCTTTGTTAAGTAAGTAACAAGACACAGTAAGAGAATTTTTCGAAGAGAAATTGGACCCGAAATAACTCTCATTGGCTTTGAGTTATTAATTAATTAATTATTTAATTATTATACAATATTATGTATTTTTAATTTGATTAATAATAAGCATAATAATGTGTAATCCAAATGATGATAGTTATTCCCAAACCAGTTTTGCAAAAAGTTACGAAATTGGAACGGAATTAGAAATTGAGATAGGACTTCACATTTAGATAAGGTTTGTGGAGCTCACAACACTCTTAAATCAGTTAGAGAGCTGGAGAAAAGAGTCACAATTGCTCAAGGACTTTGAGTTGAACTCAAACTCCTTGTTGGAAACATGATAGTGCCAATATCATTTCCATCATAAAACCCCCCTTCCCCCGCCCCCTTTTCTTAAAAACCACTTCCCAAATCCCACCTTTTTCACAATATAAAAGGGCAATGTTATATTCAGCCCCTATTCTTCCCTTAGAGAGCCCCTTGCAGTGTAAAAGAATACATATAAATACACTGAAGGGATGTCCCAGGGAAGAAAAGGAGGCAAATATATAACTTCCCCCTATAAAAATCTCACCTGTCTCCCCCAAATTCCTTCACACTTCTCTTCCTCAAAATGGCTTCCCTAGTTCCGAAAAAACTTGATACCGAAACAAAAATTTCGGATGATCAAGACTTCCAAACTCGAAACTCCGTTACAAGCCACATCTACTTGAACCCAAAGTTTGAAACCCATGAACGAGCTTCTTTGGACAAGGACGTGGTCCTACGGAGGATCTGACACCGTAAACGAGTCAATAGGGTCCGAAATGCGATACAAAACGCTTTTAAACTCGCCCTCTTCAGAACGGACGGAGAAGGTTTCGGAACACGAAAGATGGTGTTTGGACGATGCTTTTTTCGCTCCTTGACCCAAAACTGCCCTTGTCTTTTAATTATTGACTATAATTTTATATAATGGTGTAATGTCAAAAATTAATTAGCTTAGGGTATTTTGGTCATTTGAAATTGTGTAGTTTTATGTTTAGTGTTTATATCGTCTTTCATCATATAATATCTCGTAGTTTTGTTTGTTTTTCAAGGGTTCAAGAAAAGAAACACCTTGTTTGGATTGCAAGAAAATCATTTGTGGGAAAATATTTTCTTTCAACAATTTATAGGGAAATAATATAATTATGGCTAATTTAGAAGGATATCATCATAAATTGAAGGTCCCACTAAATAAAAATTGAATTGGGTTGGTTCAAGTTTTCTTTCTTTTTTGGGTATAATAAAAGTGGGAAATTTAGAAATATTTACCTTTCAAAACTTTTTCAAGAAATTCTTGATCGAAGAGGTGGCACTAGTGGTGCCAGAAACCGATGACCCACTACTCGAGAACTCTGAAGAAGAGAAAAAACCACCATCAATGGAGACTGAGAAAGGAAAGAAGGAAACTCCAACTTTGGAGAAGCAAGATGAAGAAGAACCGTAGGATGGATGCCCGATCGAAGAGGTGGCACTAGTGGTGCCGGAAACCGACGACCCACTACTTGAGAGCTCTGAAGAAGAGAAAAAACTACCTTCAATGGAGACTAAGAAAGGAAAGAAGGAAACTCCAACCTTGGAGAAGCAAGATGAAGAAGAACCGTCGGATGGATGCCCGATCGAAGAGGTGGCACTAGTGTTGCCGGAAACCGACGACCCACTACTCGAGAGCTCTGAAGAAGAGAAAAAACCACCTTCAATGGAGAGTGAGAAAGGAAAGAAGGAAACTCCAACCTTGGAGAAGCAAGACGAAGAAGAACCGTCGAATTGACGCCCGATCGAAGAGGTGGCACTAGTGGTGCCGAAAATCGACGACCCACTACTCGAGAGCTCTGAAGAAGAGAAAAAACCACCTTCAATGGAGACTGAGAAAGGAAAGAAGGAAACTCCAACCTTGGAGACGTAAGACAAAGAAGAACTGTCAGATCGATGCCCGATCGAAGAGGTGGCACTAGTGGAGCCGGAAACCGACAACCCACTACTCGAGAGCTCTGAAGAAGAGAAAAAACCACCTTCGATGGAGACTGAGAAAGGAAAGAAGGAAACTCCAACCTTGGAGAAGCAAGACGAAGAAGAACTGTCGGATTGATGCCCGATCGAAGAGGTAGCACTAGTGGTACCGGAAACCGCTATGAGGAAAACTCTAACAAAATGCACCACTCTTCAAAAATTGGGCAGACATCATAAGGCCCAAAATGGAAGACATGTAGGAGGAATCCCAACACCTAGCGGCTACATGAAGGAGATTTCATTCTATTATTGAGAGATCCACGTAAAGGAACATATCAATAATCTGATCAATTGGGTTGCTCAGAGGGGTGAATCTGTTATTCCACGAGATCTCATAAATCCAATTCTCCAACAAGCGGTTCGACATGGTTATTCTCCTGACATTCAAATAAGACAGAATGATGAGAAAGGAGGTGATGATAAGGATACACTCAGCAAGGTCTAATTTTTCCATCAATGATCTCAATCTTGATCCAGAAAAGGTAATTCGATGATGATATGGATCAAGTTTGATTAAAAGATCAGATAATAGATCATGGCCATAATGGTGACAAATAAGGACCATTGTCCATATCTAAATCTGAAGGATGGATGAATATATTTGATTGGAATAGATAAGGAAACATTACTAAGAGTAAGTCATTGTCTAATAATCAGCATATAGGATATGGATCAATGATATAGGACATAAATCAACTGTATAATCAAAGGGTCAGAGGATAGACCATGGCCATGGTGATGACAAGTAGAAGCCACTGACCAGATCTAAATATGAATGATAGATGAATATATGTGATTAAAATAGATAGAGAAGCCTTACTAAAGAGTAAGTCCTCATCTGATAATCAGATTATCAGATAATCAAAGAGATTGTGGGCATGATGATGGCAAGTAAGAGCCACAGACCAGATCTAGATCTGAATAATGAGTAGATATAATTGATTAAATTAGATAAGAAAACCTCACTAAGGAGTAGGTCATAATCTAATAATCAATATATATATATATATATATATATATATATATATATATCCTAACTAGGAGCACCATCCCTAGTTCTAAACCAGCGGAGTCAAAGAGGTCTCGACTCATAACTGACTGGTGAGTGTACTAAAAGATGAAGTGAGTAGCTGCATAAGGCGAACTACCTTTCTACACTACATAGGTGCCCCTAGCAGAGTCGCAATTTTTACAGAGTTAGGCAATTTTTAAAATATCCCCAGCAGAGTCGCTAGCATGTGGACTCGCGATCTCGGACGGCGGGGGAAGGGTCTCCTCTCATCCTTCGATCTCCACATGAGAAGGAGAGCTCCGCTACGGACCTCTCGATATGGTGCCCTCACAGCATGAGTATGGCGATGTATACAATACCTCTTGATTCGGAGACAAAGCCCGGAACCAAGACATACCTAAAATATGAAGAAAAGTCCACATTCATGGATTAAGGCCATGGAACCCATAAATATACTCTATGCAATGGATAGCCAAAGAAGAGAGGGTTTGTGCCTCTCGATATGGTGCCCTCACAGCATGAGTATGGCGATGTGTACGATACCTCTTGATTTGGAGACAAAGCCCGGAACCAAGACATACCTAAAATATGAAGAAAAGTCCCCATCCATGGATTAAGGCCATGGAACCCATAAATATACTCTATGCAACGGATAACCAGAGAAGAGAGGGTTTGTGCCTGGTTACGAGTGGGGAAGGTGTTAGGCACCCCACTCGCCCGAGCTCACTCGGTCTCTTATGCCATTTTTATTACTTTCGAAGAATTTTGGGCAAAAATCATGTGAAAGGGGAACAGGCATCCCCGAGAAGACATCTACCTAAGCATGCATGACCCGAGGATGGGCAAAGAAAAATAAAACATCTAAGTCCTATGGAAGGTTGATATCAGTGTCACCTGACATCGGAATAAACACTAGAATCCGTCGTCTCCTCTCTCTCAAGGAAGAGAAAATATATACAGGCAAATGCACGTACAGCATATGAATAATCTCACTTCGCTCAAGAGGAGGCGGGAGAGTCTAATGCAAATCTAATATCAGATACCCTGCTACCTGTCTCCACTAATCCTAACTCATCACATCTAGGAAAATAGTAAACAAACGCATGCACAACTACAGCTAAGCAGATAAATGAGCAGATATAATGAGATAAGGAAAGCATGTAAATGAAAAGAAAAGCAAGTAAATGAGATAAAGAAAGCAAGTAAATGAGATAAGGAAAGTAAGTAAATACTACAGCTAAGCATGTGAGTAGGCAAACAATCAAGATAAGATAAGCAAGAAAATACTACAGCTAGGCATGTCAAGAGCAAGTAAACAAAAATAAACAAGTAAATAAATGCTACAGCTAAGTATGTATAAGCGTATGAGGCTATATAAGAAACATAGCAAAGATATGAACAATCCAACCAAGGAAGAAAACCATGTCCCTAAATAAGAAATCATAACAAGTAACAGACCACAAGCCCTAAAATACTAAAAACTCATAAGAAATCATAACAAGTAACAGACAACAAGCCCTAAAATACTAAAAACTCTAAAAAAATGTGCAACATTATGATCTGAACTTGGATGGCCATCCAAGCTGCCTACGTATCCAAGCCTCTTTTTGGAATCAAGATCATCGTAGTTCGGTGGCCTATTATAAGGTACAATACTTATTGTGCCTAGAACCACTAAACTAGACTTGACCAACTAGACTAGACTGGACTGGACTGGTTATTAAAGCTTATTGAATGTGATTAGTAAAGCTGAAGTAGATTGTGGATTTTAGGACACCCTATATGCCCTAAGTAAATGCAAGTTTTGCCCTAAACTAATGCAGGTGGGCCCTACATCCTATGTGCAACTAGGATGTATCCTAGGAAAATGATGGACTAACTAAGTGAATCCTATTCTAGCGAATAGTTGACGCCATGTCAAACTGACCGCACAGAAGCTCCTAACTCTAGGACTCTCCAATACATCTAGGACAAACTCCAAACTTTAGATTCTCTCTATACATCCAGGACAGACTCCTAACTCTATAGGAAGATCTTTTTTAAAAAGATTTTAAAATTGTTTGTTTAACAGGTTTAAAATATTTTTCACAAAGGTTTGAGTGGACTTAGGATGTAGATCCCAAGCTGCATACATACCTCGTGAAAGATGATCAAGCCAACGTAGTTCGGAAACATACTTTCCTAATACGCTCCTAAATTTTTTTAACTTTTCTGATGTTTTTGTTGTTTTAAAGTTTTCAATGTTTTTGTACTTTTAAGGTATTTTCAAATGTTTTTGGTATTTTTAAAGATGCTATCACCCTTTTAGCCAAAGGGAACCTATAAGACCACACCCCATGATCCACAGCCTGGCGGAGTGTCAAATACTAAGAACAGAATTCCTAGAGCCAAAAGAGAAATCCCTAAACAAGTGAACTAGTGTCCCAAGGAAAGATGAAATGATCCCAAGAAAGGAAAACTCTAACAAGACTAAGGTAGTCTCTATAAAAGATGTGAATGTCTAAACTAAAGGACTGACTCCTAAACTAGTAGCTCTAGGAAAGGGAGAAAAGTGCTAGTGAGACTGAGCAAGTCTCCTAAGAAGAAAGGTGACAAATGGTGCTAATGAGACACAACATGTCTCTTAAAGAAGAGGGAGCAACTATCACTGAGACAAAGTATGTCTCCTATGTAGGCTCCAAGTAACCTTATCATTGCCCATGCAATGACAAATAGGAATAGGTTTTTAAAAGACTTGGTTAGTCTTTCTCTAATAGGGGTGTAACTAACAATGAAACTTTGATAGTCTTCGAAAGGTGACTCTCTACTGAGACCAAGATGATCTCCTAAAGGGGAGAACTTGCTAATGAGACAAAGCTTGTCTCCTAAAGGTATAACATTTCTAACGAGACAAAGCTTGTCTCCTAAAGAGGAGGCTCCGGATAGCTCTATCATTGTCTTTTGCTATGAAAGGATCTATTGAATAAGATACATATCTAAAAAACTAGGTAAGTCTAATAACTGCAAGAGGAAAATGCTACTTGGACTTGACAAGTCCCATAAAGAATGGGTTCTAGATGACTCATTCATTACCCTACAATGATAGAAAGAACTACCATCTAAGGTTCATGTCTAAAAAGAATTCGGAAAGTCTTCTAAAAGAGAGGGAAAATGCAAGTCCTCTAAATGATGGGCTCTAGATAACTCCTTCATTGCCCTCACACAAGAAAAGCCTTAATTTTGATAAACATGCCCCAAGAATTGATGAGAATTCCTCAGCCTGTAAGGATCTTTAATCGTCACCAAAGAATAAAAAAGAGATACTAAAATAATTTTACAAAGCTATTACCAATACCTACAAGTTAATTAAATTATTATGATTCTGAAATAAATTCAAAAAGAAATTCTAAAAAAATATGGATTAAATGGGAGACACTTCTAAAATGCTAATCCTATGACTCTCTGGTTAATAATAAAATAATAGATAATCTAAAAAAATCATTATATCTTCATTAACTTCAAATCTATTCATATGTCTTACCAAGGGTAACAGCTAGCCACAAATCAAAATCATTTGGAATAACTTTTTCAATTTAACATAATTTCTTACATGAGAATACAAAATTAACCCAGCACTAGCAGACCCCCTTTTATCAAAATAGGACTTGATTAAATTCATACAATTGTCAAAATAATCAAAATAATAAAGCATGGCATATATAAACACACAAATGATCAACAAAGCAGGCAAGTTTATAACACAGTAAATGACCTATAGTTTATAGTTAAAACCCATCCTAATACCTTTTCTTATTCAAAACCCAACCATAATGCTAGCAAATGGTAATAGAATACAACATATAAAATATAATAGATTATTAAATTGTGGAAATAGTATTTTGTGTGTGCTTAAGCAGAGGGATAAGACAAATAATTCAAGTTTGCTTTACTTATTAACCATCACTTAACCTAGCAAAACAAACTACGAATGTACGCATAATATGACAGAACATCTGACTAAGTGACTGTTATATACTAAAGCAAAGTAACATAATTTGATACCTCAATATGAATTAATTTGCCTAAAACAACAATCAAATTCTTGCGATCATCAGAATTTGACTAAGAAAATAAATATAGCATACAAAGCCTTTGTAAAATTACTCAAATCAATTTATAAATAAACAAGTCATGAAAAAGGAAACAAGATTCTTATAAAACAACTGATGAAGGTCTACAGTTTGTCAAAGTAAATTGCATATCCAATAACCCAGCCACACTCTTTTTTAAAACCTTTTGATATCCTAAATACAGCTTGAAATATTAGGAGACAGAGCGTGAGGTTCAAAAAGGAAGCAAGTTTATGTAATTCAATTTCTGTAAGCCCAAGGGTCCCCATGGGTTAATCATTCACCTTATCTTCTTGTTTTAATGCTAGCAAACTAAATTGATTAGCATTTATGGACTGATGTGTTGCTTTGAGGTGTTGTGTTGTATACAGAAATTTCATGTCATAATCTCCATTACACAACTCTTCACAACACATGGCTTGTGGATACACTCATGCATGACCAAAGAGCTTGCACCTACATTGGAGTCATCACCATTTGGAGATGATCAAGTTAAGAAGCTCAAGATAAAGATCCCTCAAGCTACCTAGCAAGTGTCAAGAAGGAAGCTTGGAGTTGAACATGCTATGGTGACACCTCATGTACCTTTCAACTTGCATTGAAGATTGGAGGACAAGTCACAAGAGCCAAACAAGGTCAAGAAGTTCACTCACAAGTTGAAGAAGTCCAAGAAAGTGTAAAGGAGTAAAGACATTCCAAGAAGACTCAATGGTATACACTTTTAGAATATATTTGGATTCCTCTTGATTTTATGTTTAAATGCACTTTCAAAAGGTTTTCAAATGGTTTTCATACTTAACTTTTTACATCTTTGAAAACCATACACACACCTAAAAATGTGTTTGAAAATATAGGACTTAAACCCAAAGACCATAGCCCAAAAGCCCCTGAACCTTAAAGTTAAAAATGAAATTTTACACAGGACCGGTCGACTAGGCTATTCCGAGCGACCGTGGGATGGTACCTGGAATTCCAGGACATCTCGAAATTCATCGGGTCGGTCTACCGGGACAGGCCGGTCGACCGCGGAAATTGTTTTGTTTGAAACATAACAATCCGTCTTAGGTTTGGGCGGGCGACCGCCGTTGGTCTGTCAACCGAGATAGGTTTTGAGCCGAATTTTTTGAGCAAACAGGTTGACCTCGCCGGACGACTGCCATGTGCCGGTCGACCGTGACGGTAAGATATTTGAAAATAAAAAAGGGCGCCCGATAGGGGCGGACGACCGCGGTGGCTCGATCGACCGTGACGGTCGGGCAAACTAGCCGTTGGGGCTTGCACAGGTTGACTTTTTCAACCCAGTTTTTTACGGTTTTACGCCCAAACGGTCATATTTTCAAATACATTATATATACTTCATAAAAACCTATCTCTACAAGCTTTTGAACATTTGAGAAAGATAAAATCCCATTTTCTCTTTAAGCTTCAAGTTTTTAATCAAAAGCTAAAAACCTCTTTGATCTTTTATTTCTACATCTTATCGAGAGGCACTTTATAGGGCTTTACATTTGTATTTTCTTGGAGTGATTGTGAACTTTACAAGTTGTAATCTGCCTATCAAGAGGCATGAGAGTTTTTATTTTCTTTGTTCTTCATTGAAGGTCTTCTCTTCGGCCCGTTAAGAATCGTTAAGACGAGGGTCTCCTCTCTTGGGTTGTCACACCTGTATTTCAATTTCGTAACCAAGCTATCAAAGAAACAAGAAAACATAAGCCTAAGATCTTCCTTGAGAACTGATTTTAAGTCTAAGCTAATCATTGTGTTACCCAAGTACACAACTCAAGATTCAACACTGAGAAAATGTTGGACTCAAAACACAGTCAGAATTCTATCATTTCCTTTAAAATTATTCATCAGACAAAAGAAAACATACATGTTTTCATTTGGAAGTCATAGAAGTATTACCAGATTTATAAACCTATTGAAGATTAACATACATAGTGAGACATAAATCAAAATAGCAGAACAACCTAACCAAGAACAATGAATTTTCGTGATCTTTCTACATCTGCCTAAAATTATTTGAAATCAATATTCTATTCAATAAACAATCACGAATTGCTATGTTTAGCAAAAGATTCTTATAACAAGTGTTCTATGAATCAAAGCATTTCCAAGGAAAACAAGCATTAACCTATTCAGCAACATTGAAGAAACACCAAAACACATGAAGAAACACCAAAACACATGCTAAAGTTAAACCTGTTTCATCAAGGGTCAAAAATAAATAGCTTCACAAGAAAAGAAACTTCAAATCACTCTCTTTTTTTAAAAGAAAAAAATAACAAGCTAGCTTAGCATAATTCTCGAATATTATAATCAGCAGACAACTCATCAACAAAAAATGAAAGAGAAACATTGTTATATTTTAATATTGTGTATAAGACCAAAGCCCTAAAGATATTAAAATTACAATTTAATGAGATCAACAAAAACATTCTAATAGACGTAAATGTAGCCCTTGTTATACTCTTTAACCCGCCAAAATTATTTTCCTAAAATTAAACCACAGACCTCAATAAGTACACAGGCATCCATGCAAGCAATACTTTAAATGCCATCAAAGTCTTACTATAATAATGCATACACAATTTGCAAAGCAACTATGAACAATTATTCTAAATTTATAGACAAAAACAAAGCACCAAACATGGAATCACTTTTAAAATCACAACAAAATTAATCACTTGAAAAAACTGCAATTCTATAACCATTTTTTAACACAATATCTAATCACTTATATAACTAATCACAGAAAATAATTACACAACTTATTTGTGAACTTTTCTTAATTAAACTAAAAGAGAGAATCTGTGACTTGATAACATGTTTATCATGCAAGTGCAAATTAGATCAACTTATGCCTTTGAGACTTTGTGGATATAAAACTATGAATCAGAAAACACGCTAACAAAATCAGAAGATCTGCATACTAAGATCAAATGCCATTACTTTAGCAAGCAAAAGAAAAATCAGTAAATCCATACAAGATTCCATAACACTGAGACTTATATACTTAAAATCTACATTGTGTATCAATCATAGACTAGTTCATAACCTAATCACGCAACAAATACCTACAAAAAACTGAAAAAAAAAAGAAGAAATTATACTATTCTTAAATTCTCAAATTCAAAGAAAATTAAAATATTACCTGAACATATTGACAACACGAATTAATGAGAAGAAGGTAACCAGAAGATAATACTCGACACTGGCAAAATCACTGATGAAGCAAATGCTTTGAATTCTTGTTTAATATTTCCAGATCCGAGCTTGAAATAGATGAATCTGAGCTATCATTGTTTAGATCTAGAGTTCTTAGAGTAGGATCTAGGGTTTGAAACGCTGGAGCTATGGCTTTAATACTTAAACTAGGGGTTTAAAGCAAGAAATACAGAGGAAAAAGATTAATTGAAGCTTTGGAGAAGGATCTGAGAAAAAGAGGACTGATCGGAACTCCGGCAATCTTGCCGGTAAAAATCTGCCAGAGAAGAAAAGACGGGAAAATCTAGGGTTAGAATCTCTTTTCTCTCTTTAGACTTCTCTCTCTCTAAAATCTCAAAGCTTCTCTCTCTAGAAAACTCTAAAAAACCCTAACTCTTCCAAAAAATGAGAGCCTAAGCTCCTTTTATAGATTTTCTTAATAAATTTACCCTCTTAGTTGCCTAGGGACAGCCCTTTTTCAAGATGATTTTAACTTTACATTAGTTAAGTGAGGTGGTCTTTTAAAAAACACACTAATTGAAATTATTAGGGATAATCTACCTTCCTTTTCCAAGGTAGCTTACACCCTAAGCTAAGGTTCTTCCTAGTGTATCAACCTAGTTCACCCTCCTTTCTTCTCTAGTGCAAAAAAACTGAATGGTTCACTCGATGTTTCACTCCCCTGTTACATTATGATTCTAACTCGGCTTGTCTTATTAGGCATTGTTTTGCGGATTTTCATAAAATCTTACAGGTACCTACTTGGGATCCTAACCTACTCTAGGGTGAAATTTAGGACACTAATTCAATGATATGAAGGGTTTTTATTCAAACAAGGTATTTTGGGGTTCGGTCAAAATGGGGTCTCTACAATATCTTATAATTAATATAGAGGGATCATTATAGAAATTGAATATGGTTTGTTCAAGTTCTTTTTGGTTGTATAAAAAAAGAAGAAATATTAGAAATATTTTTCCTTTTGGCTCAGTCTCTTTCGATGTAAAATGGGGTTAAAACAAATTTGACGCTCATTTTTTAATAGGTTTACCCCATTTTACGTCAAAAGAAACAGAGCCTTCTTAACTTTTCGAGAAAATTCCTGCAACCCAAACAGGGCCTAAAATACGCATTAAAAATTTTGCATGGTGGGTGAGAATAGAATTGAATAATCCGCATATAAAATTAAATTATCCTTCACTTCGACAATAAGATATTGTTTGAAATAGTGGAGGAAAGTATCAGCGGTTACACTTTTTTTAGATGTTAGGATCTAATAAGCATGGTTTTACATGAACTGTATCATTTATCTTTTGATGGCTTAAGTGAAAAATTATGCCAATCAAGTGATCCTAACCGTTGGATCAAAGGACTTCTGCGGATAGATAATGAAAACTGCTGCCTCAACCATTTCCAACCCGACCCAAGTTGGACGGTTGCACCCCTAGGATTGAAGGATGTGTAAATACTGTGCGGTGACCACTTATTTCTCTCAAATGACAGTAAGCATAAGACTGCTTATCTCTCTCTTCCCACATACGCTCTCTCACTTTCATCAATAAATGCTAAAGAAATGAAATGTAAGAGGTGGTGGTAAGAGAAAGCGATTGCATGAAAAATCGGGTGATAGACTTATTTTCTAATACTTAATATACTCACGGGATTTGCTAGCGTCCATTGCCGCAAAAGGCATTTCACGGATGGTCTGTTGCATGCAAGGTTTTAAGTTTCAGTTTCATAATGCATTTCGGTCCTCACCACACCGAAACCGAAATTTCAGACGAAATCTCTTGAAATCAAATAACATATAATTTTATCCCCTAAAAACTTCGGGTGAAATCCCTGAAATTTCAGGATAATATTAAATAATGAATAAAGTCCATATTTTTTGGTGATTTTCCTTAAATTTCGGGAAAAACGTCGATCGAAATTTCGCTCGAAATTGTGCAACGTTTCGAGTTTACCCCATTTCGGTTTCGGTCTCAACTGAAACCCGAAATTTCGGACTGAAATTTCGGATTTCAGTCGAAATTTAAAACCTTAGTTGCATGTCAGAGCAGCCACCTCATGAATGAGGACAAAATCTGCTGAAAAGTGAGCCTGCTTGGCTGCTCTTACATCCAATAGACCATCCGCGAATTGCCTTCCGCAATGGGGACTAGCAAATCCCTGTACTCTAATATCTTATATAAACAGATGCCACCAGGAATATAAAACATAAGAGCTTCGACTTTATGTCTTTTTGGATCATGCACACGAGATGAACAGTCGAAATACTATATTACACGTGTGTACTGGATTAGGATTCACTAACACCAAAATAGAAAACGAAAAATGAAAAAAGAAAGAAAAAGGTCTATGGAAATGATATATTCGCCCCCATTTACTCCCTGTGCCACCCTATTGTAGTGTAAAAAGAGTAGTATTAAATACACTAAAGGGGTTGATCGTAGGTAAGAGTGGCAACGGTTCGGTTTCAGTTCAGTTTGACCCCCAAACCGAAACCGAACCGAACATGCTTACCTCCAAACCGAACCGAACCGAAATCGAAACTGAAACACTCCGAACCGATCATACACTCCGAACCGAACCAAACTGATGAAAATGGGTATATTTATCATTTTCCTATGAAAAGGGGCACATTTATCACTGTCCAAACCGATCCGAACCGGAACCGAACCAATCATCAGTTTGGTTCTACCGAACCGAAATTTGAATCGGTTTGGTTTAACCAAACCGAAACTGATTTTCGGTTGGGTTTATGTTCGGTTGATTTTGCCACCCTTAATCATAGGATGAGAAGGGGGAGAAAATGTCACTTCCCTTTCCTTTATATTATAACCCACGACGCCCATCTGTTTGGCAAAAACGTATCAAAATGCCCATGGTTTTAGCGTTACCAGATTTTCATACGTTTCACTCTTTTTAGGCTCCAACACGAAGACAAAAGTGCTTTGAATTTTGGTCTCATGGAATGATATTCCCAACGCTTTTGCTTTTATCCTTTGAAAAAAGGCCAATGATATTGGCGCTACCATGTTTTTATAATTTCACTAAATCATCTTGTTGTTTATTATTTAAACAGCTTTCAAAGTTTATTACAGTTCCTGTGAAATCCATTAAAAAATGAAAAAGACAAACTGAGTTTGTGCAACTATTAAAACATGGTAGTGCCAATATCATTACCCATCATAAATTCCCCCCTCCCCCGCCGCCTTTTTCTTGAAAACCACTTCCCAAAACCACCGTTTTCAAAATATAAAAGGGCAATGATATATTCAGTCCATATTCTTGCCTGGGACAGCCCCTTGCAGTGTAAAAGAGTTGTTTATAAATTATAAATGGAAATGATATCACCACTACCATATTTTGATGATCGCACTCCTCACTTTATTAAATAGTATGGTGGCCCGCACCATATGATGATCCAAACCGTCCATTAGATGGGCCACAGCCTAAATAGGTTGTGCCCCAAAAATCATTTCCATAGGTTGACCCAAACCCTCCGATCTATAGAGGGTTAGGATCAATCCTCTAATATTCAATCCCTTTATAGATCTGAGAATTAGGATCAACCTATGGAAATGATTTTTGGGGCACAACCTATTTAGGTTGTGGCGCATCTAATGGACGGTTTGGATCATCCTATGGTGCGGGCCATACAGTACTTTTAATAAAGTGATAGTGGGATCATCAAAATACAATAGTGCTGATAACATTTCCCATAAAATAGTAACATTGAAGGGGCTGTCCCAGGGAAGAAAAGGAGGCAAATATATCATTGCGCCCTATAAAAACCCCAACTATCTCCCCCAACCTCCTTCACTTAACTCACTCCTCTTCCCCAAAATGGCTTTCCTAGTTCCGAAAAAACCTGATACCGAAACAAACATTTCGGATGATCAAGACTTAGAAACCCGAAACTTCATTACAGGCCACATCTACTTGAACCCAAAGTCCGAGACCCAAGAATGGGCTTCTTTAGACAAGGACGTGGTCTTACGGAGGATCTGACACCGTAAACGGCTCAATAGGGTCCGAAACGCGATACAAACGCTCTTGAACTCGGCCTCTTCAGAACGGACGGAGAAGGTTTCGAAGAACGAAAGATGGTGTTTGGACGATGCTTTTTCCGCTCCTTGACCCAAAACTACCCTTGTCTTTTAATTATTGACTATAATTTTATGTAATAGTCTAGTGTCAAAAGCTAATGAGATTAGGGTATTTTGGTCATTTGAAATTATGTTTGACGTTTAGTGTTCATACTGCCTTTCATCATATAATTTCTCCTATGTTTAACTCGGGAGAAATGGTCTATCCACACCTTTTGTTTGTTTTTCAAGAGTTCAAGAAAAGAACCACCCTGTTTCTATGGCAAAAAAGATATTTCCGGGAAAATATTTTCTTTCAACAATTTATAGGGAAATAACATGATTGTGGTTGATTTAGAAGGATATCATCATAAATTGAAGGTCCCTCTAAATAAAAATTGAATTGGGTTGGTACAAGTTTTCTTTGTTTTTGTGTATAATAAAAGTGGAAATTTAGAAATATTTTCTTTTCAAAACTTTTCCAAGAAATTCCTACAATCCAAATGGGGAATGCTGCTAGTTTTTGAGAAAGACGAAAAAAAGAGGGCACTGATGTTGTTGGCACAAACTCAGCTTGTCTTTTTGCTTTTAATTAATTACCTTCTGATAGCTTTTTTGGAACTGTCATAACCATTCACGGTTGTTTAAATAATAAAAGGCAAGCTGAGCTTATGCAATTACCAAAACATGGTAGAGCCAATATCGAGTAAAGATTATCCGGGTAAAGACACCCTAAATAAGGGGCATTGATATTATCACCCCCTTGTTGGTGCACAGACACCCGAATAAGGGGATATAAAGTGTAACAACCAAAAGAGAAAAAAAAAGCTACTGATGGTGGTACCACCGTAACACTATGTTTTGATAATTGCACTATCTCTGTTGTCTTTTCTTATTTAAACAGCTGTCAAAGTTAATTACAGTTCCCAAAAACCTTTAAGAAGCCAATTAAAATGAAAAGACAAGTTAAGTTTGTGCAATTATTAAAATATGGTTGTGCCAAATTGATAGAGTAAAAAGAGGTAAGGGCAGACCGAAAACAACTTTGGTGGAAACAGTGAGGAAAGACTTGATAGCTAGGAACATAACAGAGAACATGACCTTGGATAGGATAGAATGGAAGAAAATGATCAACGTAGAAGAACCCAACTAGACCCGGGATTAGAACCGGGTAGATTCCTTTCACCTTCTTCATGAAATTTTTCTAAAGGATTCATTTTAGCTGACCCAAGAGTTGAGTTGAGTTGATGTGCCAATATAAATAGCCTTATTATATATGTATATTGTAGAATTTGAGATAATAAGAATACCAAAAAGCCAAAAAATAAGAATAGAAGAGGCTTTACCACTGGCACAATAAAACGTCACTTTTTTATTCCATGTATATACCCAAACAGGGGCGATGGCACTTGAAAGGGAAAGGGGACAATTGCCCCCCTTAATGTTTTGGGAAAAATATATATATACCTTTATTTTTTAATATTTTTTTACACTTACCCCTTTTTTTAAAAAAATATGCCCCCTTTCCAATTATCCCTAAGATAGAAAATAATTTTTGCCCCCTTGTGCAAAATTCCTACCATCGCCTATGTACCCAAATAACAAGAGACCATGTATATTTATATTTGTTGCTCACTACGATTTACCAACCCAAAAACCTCACACGTTTCTACTTTCTTCCTATACTAAGATGACTTCTCAATAGATAACTTTGTCTTCCTATAAAATAGCTTTTCTAATCCATCTCTCAACCAATGATTAAACAAACAAGGACTCTCTCAATTGACTCAAACTCTGCTAGTCATAGATAACAATTAAATAAGAAAACTTCTACCGACTTGGCTTAGGTGGGCCCTGCAAGTTTGGATTACTCGTTCCAACATGCCCCCTTAATTCAAACTATGTGGGGTGTTTGTACTTCCATCATATGACGAAATTTTTTGAACTTGTCTTCTGGCAATGCTTTGGTAAAAATATCTGTCACTTGATCTTCAATGTTGCAATGCTTCAAATCAGCTTCTCCTTTGGCCGTGACTTCTCGAATGAAATGAAGACAAATCTCAATGTGCTTCGTCCTCCCTTGATGAACTGGATTTTTCGTCAATGCAATTGTGAATTTTTGTCACAAAACATCCACGTAGGTCAGTCTTGTTCTTCCTTCAAATTACGCAAAATCCTTCGTAGCCAAATTGCTTGACAAGCTGTAGTTGTAGTAGCAATATACGCAGCTTCCGTGCTTGAGAGCGCCGTAGTAAGTTGCTTCTTGGATGCCCAAGCTATGACACCCAATCCAAGGCTAAAACAATACCCCGTTGTGGGTTTACGATCATCAATGAAACATGCCCAATCACTGTCAGAAAAACAAATTAATTTTATTGTTAGTGGCTTTTGAGTACACAATACCAAAATTGATTGTGCCTTGGATGTATCTCATAATTCACTTTGCTGCCCCAAGATGATGCTTGCTTTCTTTGCTTGGTGGCAAATCCACCAATGTCCAAGTGTTGTTCTTTGTAATTGCATCAATCTCTTCCTTCATTGCTTCACACCATTCTTTATTTTTCACTGCATCAACAAAACTAGAAGGCTCCATTGCAAAACAGGCAAACTCACATGAATCATATATATCAACAATACTTCTCATTCTCATGGGAGAGGAATCACCAGATGAACTTGGTGACTCATCAGGATTTGGTAAACAAACATCAAGAGAAGGTGTCTCACATGATGTGTTTTCATTTAGAACACATAAGGGGGCTTCAACATCATTTTTCCAATTCCAAGCTTCTTTTCCATTAAAAATAACATCACAACTTATGATTAATTTTTTGGAAATAGGATCATAAAGTCGGTACCCTTTTAGCTCCACACTATAGCCAATAAAAATACACTTCTTACTTTTATCATCTAACTTTTTTTCTTTTTTCAGATGGAACAAAAGCATAGGCTATAGAACCAAAAATTTTAAAATGACTGACATTGGGTTTTCTTCCACTCCAAGCCTCATATGGAGTTTTTCCTTGAACTGCTCTTGTGGGAACGCGATTGCATAGGTATACCGCTGTAGCTACTGCTTCAGCCCAATAGTCATTAGGCAACCCTTTGTCTTTTAGCATGCTCCTTGCCGCTTCAACAAATTTTTTATTTTTTCGCTCTGCGACTCTATTCTGTTGTGGGGTATACCTCGATGTCAACTGTCTTTTGATTCCACTTTCTTTACAGAAATCCTAAAATTCTTTAGAAATAAATTCACCACCACGGTCAGTACGAAGAGTAATAATAGAATGACCACTTTGGTTTTTGATAAGTGCTTTGAATTGTTTGAAGATTGAGAAAGATTCATCTTTTTTTTTAAGAAAATAAACCCATGACATCCTTGAGTAATCATCAACAAATAGAATGAAATATTTATTCCCACTCAAAGATAAAGTTTGCATAGGGCCACAAATATCGGCATGTGTAAGCATCAAAGGCTTATATGCCCTCCAAGACTTACCTCTTGGAAATTGTTCACGGTGATGTTTTCCTAAAATACAAGGTTCACAAACTTTTCCATCATATTTCAAAGAAGGAATACCAATAGTCATATTCAATTTTTGCAATAAAGACAATTCACCAAAATTCAAATGTCCATATTTTCTATGCTATAATATAGAGTCATCACTACTCGCACTAAAAGCATTGAATACTAGTTTTGAAAACAGTAGTGGAAACATTTTGTTTTCTGTCATCTTAAGAGACAAAACCAGTTTCATACTTTTCTTATCATAGAGTTTGCATTCTCATTCATCAAAAATAGCACGGTACCCCTTTTTTATAAACTGACCCAAACTTAGCAAGTTTTGAGCCAACCCATGAACATACATAACATGACTATTATCACCCATCCTGACTCGTGATTTGACAGTTTCATCTATTTCTAGAAAATAATTCTTGTTCCCGGTCATGTGGTTACTGCAACCACTATCTAAATACCATATGTCATCATTCAATTCAACATTGGCAGTTAGACAGGATAAAAATACGTTATCTTCTTTTTCATCACTTATCTCTTCATGATAGTTTGCTTGTTCCCTAGCCTTTTGATGACAATTTTTTTCAATATGACCATACTTTTGGCAATTAAAACACTGTGGTGAATTTCTATTTTGATTTCCACTATCCTTATACCAACAATCCTTATCACTATGATTTGATCTTTTTCAAATAGAACAAAATAAAGAAGTAGACTCATGGTTACCTCCACTTTGATTTCTTTGATAACTACTTGATTGGCCTCTATCTCTTCATCTGCCGGGGAATCCACCACGACCACTGCCTTTTCCTGCTCGAAAACCTTTATTTGAATCATCTGATCTTTTCTTCCAATCCACTTTTGATTGAAACGCTTGTTCCAATGGATTTCTGCAGTCATATTCAATCTCTGCTCATGTGCTTGCAAAGAACCCATTAATTCATTCATAGAATATGTAGATAAATCTTTTGACTCTTCTATGGCAGCAACTACATTATCAAATTTAGGAGGAAGACTCCTTAAAACTTTTTCAACAATTTTTTGATCATCTAATTTTTCCCCATAAGTTTTTATTTGATTTACAGTAGAACTCACTCTAGAGAAAAACACTTGAATTGATTCAAAATTTTTCATAATCAAATTCTCAAAATCACGACGAAGGGTTTGTAACTTAACAGAGATTACCTTCATACAACCTTGATATTCTTCTTGAAGCAAATTCCATGCTTCTTTTGATGTAGTTGCAACCATGATTCTTGGAAATATTGGTTCATCCATAGCTTGTTGGATGAGGAAAAGAGCTCTTGCATCTTTATTTTTACTCTCCTTTAATTCGTTCTTTTGTGCCGTGGACAATCTTTCCACTTATGTAAAATTTTCATAACCACTCTCCACCAATTTTCATAATTCATAAGACATAAATAACGTCTTCATCTTAATAGACCAAAATTGAAAATTTTCACCTTTAAATAAAGAAACACTTTGCTGAAAATTTGAAGAATCGGTGTTACTTGCCATGTTGCGAACTTACCAAACCCTTGCCGGTGTTTTCTTGAATTTGCCCTAGCTTTTCTACTCTCTACTCGATTGAGAGATCCCAAGACCTTCTGCTCTGATACCAGTTTGTAGAATTTTAGATAACAAGATTACCAAAAACCAAAAAATAAGAATAGAAGAGGCTTTACCACTGGTACAATAAAACGTCACTTTTTTATTCCATGTATATACCCAAATAACAAGAGACCATGTATATTTATATCTGTTGCTCACTACTATTCACCAACCCAAAAACCTCACACGTTTCTACTTTCTACATTCCTATACTAAGATGACTTCTCAATAGATAACTTTGTCTTCCTATAAAATAGCTTTTCTAATCCATCTCTCAACCAATGATTTAACAAACAAGGACTCTCTCAACCGACTCAAACTCTGCTAGTCATAGATAACAATTAAATAAGGAAACTTCTACCGACTTGGCTTAGGTGGGCCCTGCAAGTTTGGATTACTTGTTCCAACAACATATATAAGGCACTGTTTTACCATCTTAAAATATGAGCCGGAAAAGTAGACTATGTCATCTGGTTTTTTTTTCTGTTCTGTTTCTGTCTCATCTCTTAAAATATGAGCTGGAAGAAGTACTACCAATTACTAAAACAAGTTCTAGATATTTGTATTCGGATAGCTTACCATTTGCATCACTTCAGTATCAAAGCCCAATCATTTCTATTTGAGGAGATTGCGATTTACCTGATAAGGAGAGTGTAATTTCTGTGATCTCATGGCCAAACAAAATGAACAAGAGTATGGTTTTGTATAGCCTTGGTTTTCATCAAAAAAGAGAGTTCCGATGAGTACCTGATAGAATTTTTCCAAAGGAAAACCGTCTTCACTTTGATAATTTTATCTTAAATAACCTCTGGGATAGTGTATACTACCCATTGGGGCTGGTTTTTTTATTATTATTGAAGGGGTAACACATGTATTAAAAAGGGAAGAAGCTCTCCAATATGGTCAATCGGGTAGTACAAGAGAGAAAATAGATGGAAAATTTTATACAAAGGTATATCACGGGGGAAGAAAATGAAAGATATCCGAGGGTGCTCTAATTATTGGGGCTGTTCTTGAGTTGAACGGAGGATATGAGCCTATCCAAGGACAAAATAAACCCCAAGTTGCCACCCCCAAGGATAACAGCCCCACCCACCAAGGCGTTGGCTCTTCGGCATAAAGTCACGGGTTTGCTCCCTGTTGACGAGTGTTCGAATCCCGCCCCCGACTTACCTGATACACGTGGTGAGTGGGTCGTTGCATGTATCCGTAGGGACTAGTCCTACTCCCGAAGGGGGTGGGGATATCCTACGTCATCAAAAAAAAAAAAAGGATAACAGCCCCTAAAGAAAATAACAAAAAACGAGTCATGCTATTTTCCTCTAGGAAACACTTCCGAAACGGGATTTCATGAGGATTCGAGATGACTTCCTTGTCTTCTTGCAGCATGTCACAACATAGCTTTTCTTCCTTATTTTCCAAACAAAATCTCGTTTTGCTAGCAGCTCTCTTTTTCCTTTTGGCTGAACATAAAACAAATTTTACGTCCAGTTTTACCTGGAAAGATATCCAAGGGTCAATCCTGATGGTTTCTTTCCAATTATTATCATGAAATCCACTACTTCGTCGTACATATTGGCTTCCATAGCTAGCTTTGCTATGCATGCCAAATCCTTCCATTCTTGTGGGGGAGGGAGAGTATAATTAAGTTGCTAAAGAGAGTAAATACCTTTTCTAGACTAGCTAAGATCAAAGATATATCCATTATTAGCAAATTCCCTAAAATTTCTCTATGTTGTGCCACGGGTACAACGTCACACTAATAACCATTTTTTCATGAAAAAATTACCCCTACTCTTTTTATAAAATGACAAACACACCTCTATACTAGGACACGTTCCTAATCTATTCATAAGGAGAGTTTCTTAAAAGGAAATTTATCCGAAAATACGCTTATTTTAGAAGAGGAATGCTAGAGTCACAGGCGCCCTTGCAAAAAAAGGTGCAGCCCTATTGGTCAAATCCCACTAAAGACATTTATGATATTAATTTTCTGTGGCATCTTAAATGGGATTTGACCAATAGGGACAGCCTTTGCTCCCATTTTTGTGAGGGCGCCTGTGAGTCTAAACTCTCTCATTTTAAAATTGTACTAAACAACCACCTTAGGGTGTGTTCGGCAACTATTCTTTTACTGGATTTTCCTCTTTTTTAGGGGTGGAGAATGACAAAAGCCAAAAAAATCTCAAAAATCATGTTCGGCTACGTGACCCGCTAAGGTCCGTTTCAAAAATTTCTACTACTTTTTCGACTAAAAAATAGAATTCCTCGAAGCGATAAATAACGGTTTCTAAAATTTCTCATCACTCCGTTTCTGCCCGATTCTTTAGGCGAGAATGAGAAGTGTTGCCCTTAATGTCACCACCTTAGTGTCATCCAATGAAAGCTGGAATCAACTCAGGTGTCTGTCTGTTTCGCAAGACGATAATGGTAAAAGAGACAAACAGAATCTAAGATCTGCCTATGTAAGGTGAGAAGACGAATAATGATAAGAAACAGAATTAGGAACCTGTTGGGGAACTAGAAATAGCCTCTTAATTAAGACTGTAAGCCCAAGGGTCTACTCTCCTATCTTGTTTTGATGATTCTAAACATAATTGATTGTGTTATTGAATACTAATCAATTTGCCTTGAAGTGTTGTGTTTAAAATATGATTGATCATTGAAGAAACCAACACACTACATGGTCATGCTTGGAGATGTCCCATACAAGAGTCAAAGGAGCTAAGTGAAGCTCACATCATCTCTCAACCAAGCATACACAAGATGGAAGATCAATTGAAGACCAAGACTAAAGAGAAGTTGAAGGTTACATAGGTATCATTGTACATCCTTTTCTCTTTAGATTTCCAAGTCAAGGCAAAGTGTTTTAAAAATAGTTTTCAAAAACACTTAAAGAACTTTAAAGGTTTAGTGAATGGTTATGTGGTGGACCAACATGTTGGGACCCTCATAAACATTTCAAAATTATCATAGGAGTTGAGTTCCAAAATCCAAAAATCAAACAAGCAATAAAATCTCAAAATATGCTGATTTTTAGGCTTCTCGGAACTCTGAGATTTTTCTCGGAGCTCCGAGCTCGGAACTCCGAGAAATAGTCCAGTAGCTTCTGGCCATTTTCTCGGAACTTCGAGAAATGGTCCAGTAGGAAATTTCCATATTCTGGCCGTTCTCTCGGAGCTTCGAGAATATTTCTCGGAACTCCGAGAACCTCGCGACAAACCAAAATATAGCCGTTGGGAGTTGAATTAATTTTTAATTTTCGATATCCAGACCCCCAAACAGTCATATTTTGATGAGGGACTATTTATACAAGATCTAGAGGATTATTTCCTCTCTCTTGATCATTTGAAAAACTTCCTTAAGCCTTCAAACACATTTGCAATCCTTTCAAGCTTAAGAATTTGTTTTTCCCAAACTTGCCTTGCAACTTGCAAATATTTTGATTTGGGATTTTAGAGCTTTCACTTGCAACCATCATTGAAGAGCAATCAAAGGGACTACAAAGAGCATCAAGCTTTCAAGAAGAAGCCAAGCTATTTCTCTTTCATTTCTTGTAAAGGTGTAAGGGCATCCTATATTAATTCCCTAGAGAGCAAGTGCTTAGAACTCGGCGGAGAAGGAGAATCATTGTAAAGGTGTAAGGGCATTGTGGACCCCGATCCGAAGATAGGCGGCGAGGGAACGAGTCCCTAACACCATCCGGATCATCCACGTGTGAAGGAGAGCTCTACCAAGGAACTCTCAAAACGGAATGCCACCCTCATAGCATAGCACGAGTGGCGATATAAAAGAAAGAGATATGTCTCGATCCGGAACCGAGGTTCGAAACCGAGACATACCTGAAATAAACTCAGAGTCGCCATCCATGGATATGCCATGGAACCCTAAAATCAAATCCTCTGTACAATGGATAACCAGAAATATATATGGGTTCGTGCCTGGTTACGAACGGGGAAGGTCTGAGAGCATCCCCGATTCGTCCGAGTGCAAGCACTTGGTCTCTTATGCCATTTATTATTAACTCCAAAGAAGTTTGGGTAAAAATCATCTGAAATGGGAACAATCCTCAAGAATCGTCTACCTAAGCATGCATTTCCTGAAGATAAAGATAATAAACACATATAAAATAAAATGAGAGATGTGCCACCTAAACATAGCTAGGTTATGAGTGACAAACCTAATGGGTGTCTAAGTTCTGATGTGCAAACACATGCAAGCTACAGCAAAAGGTATAGGATCAGTACAAGAAAATAAGAAAACACATCAAACATACGATGACTACACAACAAATCCTAAGACTCTAAATTATTAGCCCGAGTCCTCGGATGGTCTGGTATTCATCCAAAGAAGCCTATGTATCCCCGCCTCCACGAGAATCAAGGCAACGTAGTTCTTCGCGCCTATTCTAAGCTATGATGCCTAAGACACCTAGCCCTCTATCCTAAACTCGATCTAAAAGACCGGACCAATTATTAAAGTTTATTGTACGATTATTTAAATTCCAGTGAATTGTGGATTTTAGGACACCCTATATGCCCTAACTAAATGCAGATTAGCCCTAGGCTAATGCAGGTGGTTCCTTCAACCTATGTGTAACTAGGCTATATTTCCTAAGGAAAACCAAAGGTGGACTACCGTATCCTACTCTAGTCATCATTCGGCGATGTGGATCGCCGACTGACCGGACGGAGGCGCTCCTATAACTCTAGGACAGACCCCTAACTCTAAGACAAGCACACAACAAACAAACAATCAAGCAACCTAGCAAAAGAAAAAAACCTAACTCTAAAACTCTCTATCTAGGAGAAACTCCTAACTCTAGAGGAAGATCTTTTGAAAACAAGATTTTAAAGGTTTTTGAAGAATGTTTAAAACATTTATTTACAAAAAAGTTTGGCTGGACTTGGGATGTAAATCCCAAGCTGCACTACGTACCTCGGAAGAGGATCAAGCCAACGTAGTTCGAAACGAACTCTCAAAATAACAAACACTTACAGCAAATCAACTATTTTTTATGTTTTAAATTTCTAATGTTTTTGAATTTTTAAAATATTCAATGTTTTTGGATTTTAAAACTTTTTCCAATGTTTTTGAAATTTAAAGAGTTTTCCACCCTTTTGGTCAAAGACCTAAGGGAATATACAAAGCAAAACCCTAGGGCTAAACCCTAGGGTGAATAAGGGAAACTATGCTCTAATATCACCGTTATAAGAGCAAACGAGTCAAAGACTCTCTAATAAGAGTAACAGAAAACACTGAAAATGAGATAACGGAGTCAAAGACTCTCTAATGACTGCAAAAGGAAAGGCGAGTCAAAGACTCTTTAATAAATCCAACTGAAAGTACAAATGAGTCAAAGACTCTCTAAGAAAGCTGCGAAAGAGATAAATGAGTCAAAAACTCTTTAATAACATCACCAAAGGAATAAATGAACCAAAGATTCTCTGAAAGAAAAGGAAACACAATTCAAAGACTCTCTAAGAGAGAAGAACACACGAGTCAAAGACTCTACCGACAACAACTAAAGGATACACGAGTCAAAGACTCTCTAAGAGATGAAAACACGAGTCAAAGACTCCACTGACAACAACTAAAGGATATACGAGTCAAAGACTCTCTAAGAGATGGAAACACGAGTCAAAGACTCCAAAAACACCGACTGAAGGATAAATGAGTCAAAGACTCTCTAAAAGAAAAGGAACGCGAGTCAAAGACTCCACCAACACCAACTAAAGGATAAACGAAACAAAGACTCTCTAAAAGAGAAAGAAACACGAGTCAAAGACTCCACTAATGCTAATTAAAGGATAAATGAGTCAAAGACTCTCCTATAACACCACCTAAAAGGCGAATGAGTCAAAGACTCTCTAATAACACCATCTAAAGGATGAATGAGTTAAAGACTCTCTAATCAAAGCTGACTCCTATGCGAATGGACTATCAACTAAGGAGAAGCTTACAAGCAAAAGGAATAAGAGACCTTGTGCATATTTGGCAAAGGTAAAACACCCAGCCGGGCCGGACAGCTACCTAGCCCTAGGGTGCAACAAATATGCAACCTGATACCCATAAGGGTAGGGGTATGAAGCCAAGCCGAGTAGGGTATTCTCCCAAAATCCAAAAGCACACAAAGAGGACTAAAGAGAGAATGAGACCAGGCGGGTCTCCCAAACACACAAAGATGGGCTCTAAACAACCTTATCATTGCCCCCAAGGGGTAAGCAAGGCTAAGACAACTAATTGACCAAATTGGTCTCTAATTTAACAGAGGAACAAACTGAGGTGCAACCTCAGAGAGGATTCTACAAATGAGGCTTGCCTCCAAAGGAGGATTGCCTAACAAGACAGAGTATGTCTCCTAGTACAGGTTCTATTATCTAAAGAAGTCTAGAAGAATACGCTAGTCTAATCAAAGAGAGAAGAAAAAGGTTACCAAGTAAACTCAAATTTCCATTCAATTATTATAAAAACAAATCAAATATCCGCCAAGTAAGATCTACAACTAAAGAGTGCACAACATGTAGCAATCATAAAATGATAAACAACATTAATTAGTCCAGACCAGCCGCTGGATAGCCTAATAAAGTAAAAACAATATCAAACACTTCAAAGCCAACCACAAACCCCAATACGGGGACTTCAATGAAATCAGATGATGCCAAAGTAATCATCTGATTTCCTACACATATAATATTTCTACAAACCGCCTTGAAATCAGACGATATTCGTGTCAAGGACATCGAATAGTGCAAATCGTCTGATTTCCTTCTTCAATCAAACAATTTATTTAAAATAACAATTAATTAGCCCAGACCAGCCGCTGGGTAGCCTAATAAAGTAAAAACAATATCAAATACTTCAAAACCAAACACAAACCCCAATACGGGGACTCCAATGAAATCAGATGACGCCAAAGTAATCATCCGATTCCCTACACATATAATATTTCTACAAACCGCCTTGAAATCAGACGATATTCGTGTCAAGGACATCGAATAGTGCAAATCATCTGATTTCCTTCTTCAATTAAACAATTTATTTAAAATAAAAAGGAATGAGTATGAGAAGCTTTGAGATAATCTCACCTGAACACCATTTATTACCGTCTTCAAACCCTAACTCAAAGCTTAGTACAAGAGAAGGATATTAAAAATTTTAACAGATTATACAAATGCATCAAATGATATTTCTAATTTTTATAAATTTCGATGCATAACAGGGGGCATATCTGAAAGGTTGGGTAGGCCTACTAAACAAAAGAGGGGAGCGCTACTTAGATTGAACGAGTCCCCTAAAGATGGGCTTGGGCTATCGCCTTCATCGCCCTGGCAATGATTAAAGACAAAGGCAACTAACAGACCAAACTAGTCTTCAACTAGCCAAGGTATAAGTTGGAATACAACTTGGAAAAGAACCCCTATAAATGAGGCAAGGCATGCCTCCTACGGGTACACTATCTGTTAAAATCAAGACAACCTCTCTAAAGATAAGCTCTAAATGGGGCTCGTCTCCAAGGGAGCAAGGCCTAATGAGACATAGCATGTCTTCTAGAAAGGGGCTAATTTCTACTGGACCGATCCATAAAATTTTCTCACCTCAACTTCGAGAGTAAAGAAAATATTTCACTCCAAGAATTTGGCCTAAGATTAACAGGTGTCCAACCACTTATGATCCCATCAGAAGGGAATATATCTAATAGCTTCGGAAGGGAATCATTCATGCACTAAAAATCCTTCAGAAATAGAATTGGTATGCTCCTGCTCTTTGCTAGCCGAATAATTTCTAAAGCGTCTCTAATCGCTCCATGCTCCACAAAACTTAAAGAAACAGGCATCCCTAAAGCATGCATTATTGTAAATGCCATCCTACCGACAAACACCAGTCCATCACATTTAGAACCTAACTAACACAAGGCAGCAGCCTTTTCTGCGAGTCTACCACCTCCAATAGTCAAAATATATGGTTGTCTAGCAGTCTTTGCGACCTCCATTAATTGAGACAACTCTGTCTCAAAGCAGAACCCAGCAATAGAGGCATAGCGAGAGCGAGCAACACCAACAGCTGACGCAGCCATATAACTGAAGCACTCTCAACTATATTATAAGCTGAAAGAGAACTTACAATTGCCATAATAGTTTTACATGCTGCATTCCCAACAATGATCACATCACAATTATTCCCACTTATTTTCTCAAGCATTACAGCCAACTGAGATGACCCAAGAGTTCCTGTCTATGGGGAACCAAATTCCACTCGCATTTCAACCATTAAAGCTCTAAATTCAACCAGATATATAAAAAAAATGACTCATAGAATTAAAGAAGATCAAAACTCATTTCCCACAGCAATGAATTAACACATGTATCAGATAGTAAAATGAAAGACTGATGAGGAAAATACCTATTCTGCCTTCAAAATTACTTTGAAATGCTTCCAAATCTTTAAGTCTTCAGCCTCTGATCTTTCTCAGCTTGCTCAGAATTCTTTGAATAATCAAATCTAAAGCCAGAATGCGCTATCCAGGCTTAATCGGAACAGATGGAGGAGAATAAAGACAGGTTTTAGAGACTTAATGGCTTTTATCAAGGTAAAAGGGATGAGATTAGGATTTAAGGCACTTGAAGAAGGTGTAATGAAATAGAAATGGAAGATTAACAGAGGAGGAATATAAAATCAAATGATCGGAATTTAACCGGAGCTCCGGCAGATTCGCCGGAAAGAATGGATCAGAGGAAAAATAGAAAAAGAGGATAGGGTTTGAGAGAGAGAGATCAAGTTAGATGGTGGTGGCTGATTTGAGTGAAATGGATTTTGATAAAAAATAAAAAATAAAAATGAAAAATATGAAGGAGAAGGTGGTGCCGACCGGTGGTGGGGAGATGGAATCTGCCGGAGCTCCGGTTAAAGGAACGGAGAAGAAGGAGACTCTCCCTTCTACTCTCTGCAAGATCTCCTCTTCCTCTTTCTCTCTCTCTCTCTCTCTCTCTCTCTCTCTCTCTCTCTCTCTCTCTCTCTCTCTGCATGTGGATTTCTCCCTTTCTCTCGGCATATGGGTTTGTAATCGGATTTTAGGGATAATGGGTTTTTAGAGTTATGAGAAGAGGGTTAGCAAGGATGTAGACGTGGCTGCTGTGATTGAGAGTAGCGGTCGATTGATGGTGGCTGTGGGTTTGGATGGTGGGTTTGAGAGGGTTTGGGTGTTGCAGGTGGTGGTAGTGAAGATGATTTAGGGGTTTTAATGGAGGTGGAGGTCGGAGGGAGGAGGTGGATTGCCAGGATGATGGTGGCTGCAATGGCTTTGCCGGATTCCGGCAAGCCCACCGGAGAAGATGAGTTCTCACCTTCTCTCCCTGCCCAGAAAACCCAACGAAAAATCAGATCCTCCTTTTTTAATCTTTGAAAATCTCAGATTCAGATCTGAGATTTTCTCTCAAAATCTCAGATCTAAATCTGAGATTTCCCTTTCGAATCTCATCTTTCTCCTCTCTCTTTGCTCTGCAAAAAATCCGAAAATTTTCCCCTCCCTCTAACCCTCGGTCGGTTGGGTTTTGAAAAGATGCATGATAAATTCGACCCTCCCCCCTTTTCAACTGGACAGCCCCCTACGGGTATTAGCGACTACTCTTTATACACAATAAGGGGGGCAAAGTGAAAACAACCCTAGAAAATATAAAGGTATATTTGACCCTTTTCATGCTTCCGAACGGCCCACTTCTGGCCACTCAAACTCCCTGGGTCACCCCCTGATATGGATAAAATATCCCCCTTTAGGATTTGCATTGTGCGCACCGCTCGGCTCGCTGGCTAGGTGGATGGGTTCAAATCTCGACGAAATTTTATGAAGATCTGGACGGGACCCTAACCTACGCTGGGTTAAATTTGGGGCACCTACTTACTCATTGGACAGGGTTTTGCACAATCAACACGAATTTGGGTCTGGTCAAAATGGGGTGTCTACAGATGCCCCTCTTTGGCAAAGCGTGTGTAACACGCGAATGACAAAGCTGAACAGACGACACATTTTGACTGACCCGAAAGCAAAGCAAATTTTTGGGTTTTCAGTTTTAAAATAATATTCACAAAGATAAAACTCTACCAACAAAAGGGAGATAGCCTCTCACCGACTCTTAACTCGGCAATTAAGACATCTCAAAGAGATAGTCTCTCCCTAATACTCATGACTCAACTATCTAAACTAGTTAACAAAAAAACGAACGAACGATTACAAAAACACAAACACTTCTCTTCTTTTTTTTTATCAGGCTAAGCCAAAGTAAACATAACAATTGCTCAAAGAGCACAAACCAAACTAACAAACCAATCACTTTAATTACTCAAAGAGCTTTTTTTTTTTAAAAAAAAAAATTTTTTAGAAACCACATTGCAATTTGTCTAAGACAAGTATAACTCGAAATACTCAAAGAGTTTTTCCTTTTTTAAAAACCTGCAAAAATAGGCCAAAGACCAATGTATTGAAACTCGTCCAAAACAAGTTCAAAATTAAACACTCAAAGAGTTTTTTTTTTTTTTTTTACCACCGAGTTTTTATCCTGGAATCGATAGCCAGAAAACACCTGACATAACAAAGTTAGAGATCAAGGAAAAAAACAAAGTCTATAACAATACAAAGCTAGGAGCAAGGAGATACATCGAGTTTTTATCCTGGAGTCGATAGCCAGAAAACACCTGACATAACAAAGTTAGAGGTCGAGGGAAGAAACAATGGCTATAACATAGCAAAGCTAGGAGCCAAGGAGATACATCGAGTTTTTATCCTGGAATCGAGAGCCAGAAAACCTGACATAACAAAGTTAGAGGTCGAGGGGAGAAACAATGGCTATAACATAGCAAAGCTAGGAGCCAAGGAGATACATCGAGTTTTTATCCTGAAATCGAGAGCCAGAAAACACCTGACATAACAAAGTTAGAGGTCGAGGGAAGAAACAATGGCTATAACATAGCAAAGCTAGGAGCCAAGGAGATACATCGAGTTTTTATCCTGGAATCGAGAGCCAGAAAACCTGACATAACAAAGTTAGAGGTCGAGGGGAGAAACAATGGCTATAACATAGCAAAGCTAGGAGCCAAGGAGATACATCGAGTTTTTATCCTGGAATCGAGAGCCAGAAAACCTGACATAACAAAGTTAGAGGTCGAGGGGAGAAGCAATGGCTATAACATAGCAAAGCTAGGAGCCAAGGAGATACATCGAGTTTTTATCTTGGAATCGAGAGCCAGAAAACCTGACATAACAAAGTTAGAGGTCGAGGGGAGAAGCAATGGCTATAACATAGCAAAGCTAGGAGCCAAGGAGATACATCGAGTTTTTATCTTGGAATCGGGAGCCAGAAAACACCTGACATAACAAAGTTAGAGGTCGAGGGAAGAAACAATGGCTATAACATAGTAAAGCTAGGAGCCAAGGAGATACATCGAGTTTTTATCCTGGAATCGAGAGCCAGAAAACACCTGACATAACAAAGTTAGAGGTCGAGAGAAGAAACGATGGCTATAACATAGCAAAGCTAGGAGCCAAGGAGATATATCGAAAAACTTTCAAAAGGAATGAAGAATTTATCATCTATGATCAAATTCACTAATGGGCCAGTCATCTCTTACCGAGAATAACTAAGAGCGCACGATCTTTGCTGAAAGCAAAACTCAAGTAGATTGATGAGATTTTTAGGTGCTGACTCTCTTTAACAGGTGAAAGGCATTCGGATGAGGTTTGAAGGATGCAGGAGTAGATTCTATACTCCGCTGGGAATTGAAGTTTCTGAAACTGACTCCTGAAGGTACAATTTGATCAAGGAATTCAACTCAAAGAGTATGCTCAAGCTTCTCTGGTTTCTATTGGCTAAGAATAGACATCTCAGTTATCATTGTGTAATATCTTTTATGACGCAAGTCATAAAAGATGCCCCTAGTAATGATGTGCTTCCATGACAAGGTCTTAAGAAAGCAGAACCGAGGTAAGTAGGAAAAATTTGAGTTTGCATGGGTTCTTTCTTTGGTATAGTGGTAAAACCAACTTCACAAAGGCTAGATCTAAGATTCTTCCTTTTTGCTGAATATTACTTGAGGCTTGATGTCTCCGGTAGGTTTGGACCAAATGTTTCTTGCCCTTTCCTTGATTCTTAAACCAGGATCTACTCTAGATTTTTCTTTACATTTCGGAAGGTGTACACCCATTCTTTTCAGTGCCAAACACTTTGGATTCTAAAAGAAAACAATGATAAACAAGGAACAGACTCCTGAGGACTCTTTCAAAGAAGACTTACAATATTCAAGGGACTTGACTAAATTTTGATTCACTCTTAAATCAAATGTATCATTTTTTAAATGGTAAGGTCAGCCACTCTTAGAGTAGTCTCAAAAACCAAGTCAAGATGCTCTAATTTCCTCCATCGGGATTTCCGTCATGGTTATTACCCCCTTCGGATTGCTCAGTCTTAATGCCCCTAGTTTAAAAGGATATCAAAGTAAGTCTTGTCGACACTACTCGGATTCCAGGATCCTGCCCTGCGTAGAGGTTGCTTCTCCGTCTCCTTGATTTCTTTTTTTTCCGAAAGAAGTCACAACTTTTGCTTTCCAAGCTTTCAGTCTAAAAGACTGCTTGTCTCAACTTTTGCTTTCCAAGCTTTCAGTCTTAAAAGACTACCTATCTAAACTTTTGCTTTCCAAGCTTTCAGTCTAAAAGACTACTTATCTCAACTTTTGCTTGCACTCAAACTTGGGAATTCTACGTAACTGAGGAACTCCTTCTGCTTCTATTCAACTCAACTTTTCATGGGAAGTCTTTGCCTCTTACTAGATTGCATCTTCAAGTTTTCAATCCAGCAGACCACTACCCTTACTTTACATAAGTCAATCTCTTTGGTTATTGACTTAGCAAGAAAATCACTTTATCTAGGCCGCCCTTTCGGGTTTTCAACCTAGCGGGTCTTCAGACTCTCATTCTTTTCTTTCTGTTTTTCTTTTCATTCGCCTCGAACCTCTGCTTGTTTCACCAGAAGGACTTTCTAGGTGGGCTTGGGTTCAAAAGGGTTGAATACCTAAGGTTCTAAGGATTTGGACCGAATCTGGTCTAGCCAGACTACCTACGTACCCCAAAAATGGAGGATCAGATCCGCGTAGTTCGCTTAAGGATTTTTCAAAGAATGGTTTAGCATTTAGCTTCAAAATTTTGAAAAGGGATTTTATCCCAAGGTTTGACCGAACCTGAATAAATCAAGTTGCCTACGTACCCCTGAAGAAATGGGGATCAGGTCCGACGTAGTTCGGGTGCATAAATGCCCCGGGTTTATAATGTGTTTGAAAAGAAATTGTTTAATTTTGGCCCAAAGGGTTCACAAAAGGATTTTAAACATTAGGATTTTGGCTATAAAAGCTCAAACGATCAAGGATGGCCTCCTGATGTATTTGATGTGCGCGCTCTTTTGTTTAAGGTTCAAAGCCTTTAAAAAAATTTTGAGGAGTCTGGCGGTTTTCAGGCAAAACTTCAACCACTGTGCTCCACTCCCATCTAGAAGATCTTGAATTTATGCTCAAGATACCACAACTTTGTCTGAAAATCTTCTCTCAATATTTCATCAGCTCCACAGGATCTCTGACGCTTATCTGTTTAAAATTTCACTCTTCAACTGGATGCCTAAAGCAGATGAAACCTTGCTTGGCTCAACGACAGGGCATTCCCCTGGTTTATCCTTATAGGATCAAGCAAGACTACCTCAAACCCCTATAAACAGGTTTATCAATTCTTTGCGCTCCTTAGGAGATAAAGTTTTTCCAATCCATCTTTTCCGAGTTTCGGATTTTGATACCACTATCAATGGCTTCGATTTCTTCTTTAAATGGCTATGCTCGACGCTCTTCCTCTCGTTTGACCATCTTTCAGATCTCGAGGTGAATTTCGTCTGCATTCTCATCCGAGAAGAGGGTCTTTAGTTATTTAAGCATTAAATCTAAGAGTGAATCATAGAGTATCAAAGATATGAAATCAACAATTTTATTGAATTGAAAACTGTAAGTACATTGATGATTTTTGACACACCTCAATGGGCTCTTCTTCAGTTCTGATAGAAAACAGAACACTGACTATATAAGAAAGATTGACAGATATGACACTTCTCTCTCTTCTTTTTTTCTTTTAACATCTACATAACTGAACTTTTTCAACTTAGAGAGAAGAAAGTTGATGTACACTCAATGAAAAACAAATTTAAAGACACAGGACACTTCTTCAAAAGTAGTGAACTGACACTGAAAGCTTATAGGTGATACACCTTTCCTCATGATAATGATAACCATAAAGTTCAATCCCGGAGTAGAAATCCCAGAAAAGGCAACTCCACAAGGTCTATGTTAAATGGGGGCAACAAAAGGGCATCTGTAGACAATGTGGGTAAAACAATAGACTGCCTGGATCAAGTGAGTTTGGATATGGTTAGTCTTTTGAAAGAATGGTCTTTCGCTAAACACAGACTGCTGACTAGGAAGCACACACACTAGGTCAATAGTCATGGGATAAAGATTCTGAACAAATAGAGATATGAGTACTCTTGAAACACACCAAAGGGTATTTTATTCGGAAAATCAAAGAGATACTGTCTATGAAGGTTAAAGAAAAAATAGACAATGATAATATGACCTACATCAACGGGGTCTCAATGAATTCTCAATCCACACCTTTAAATCTCATTTGAGTATAACTGCTCTTCTTTTGGGAATGAAAAAGTCAGGAACGATAAACATCCCTAATCAAAATAAATTTCGATCTCAACAATGATCATGCACTCAAAGAATACAGGTAAGATCAAACTTTCCCATTAATGATTTCGATATGATCCAAGGGTAAAAGATATATGATAGGTAAACATGGATCAAAGGAAAATCAATGGCTCAGATAATAGATCATGGCCATAAGAATGACAAAAGTAGGGTCAAAGACCAGATCTAAAATCTGAATGATGGATATCAACAACTGTACGATCAATATGATCAGAAATGATAGACCATGGTCATAAGGACAGCAAACGAGCTATCGGCCAGATCTCAAGACAAAACAGGTAAGGATCTAATCCTACTGAGCAATGTATACATGGAAATCAAGATAAGGTAGATTGACTCCAAAGGATAGCAATCATGCTTAACATGTTTTTGGATAAAATCCAGCAGCACAACGGCTATACATGGAGGTCAAGGTAAGCTCATGGTTTAACTAACTCTAAAGGATAGCGGTTATGCTCAAAATATTCTGCGAAAAATTCGGCAGCATAACGACTAGACAAGAAAGTCAAGGTAAGGTAAACTCAATGGCTTTCCTAATTCTAAGAGATAGCAGTCATGCTCAAAATATTCTAAAGAAAATCCGACAGCATAACGGCTATACAAAGGATTCCCACAGCTCAACCAAAGGTATGTGAACAATGGTTACCAGAAAAAGTTATACAAGGGATCCTCATAGCTTAACCAAAGGTATATGAACAATGGTTACCAGAAAAAGGTAATCAACTGATGGACTAACCAATGGTGAGAATATACAACAACGGGTCAAACCCTATAATCTACAGATCAAGGACTAAACCTGGCCAAGGTAATGGCGGTCAAAAGTCACTGACTAGATCTAGATCTGAATAAGGAATGGATATAACAAACTGAAAGGAATAAGGAATCTCGACTAAGAGGAGAATCCTAATATATATAATCAGTATATATAGGTATATACACATATACACAAATCCTAACCAGGGGTACCAGCCCTAATTCTAATCTAGCGGAGTCGAGAAAATCTCGACTCAAGACAAACTGGTGAGTGTGCTAGGACCGCGTTGTAGCCATATAAAATAAGCTACCCTAGTCTACAAATGGGGCAAAGCTCCTAAGTCTAGGCTCCACATGTGTAAGCAACACATGTTCGCACCTATATGAATGCAATATACACACGGGTACTTCCTAGTTGGGCTTCACTAGGTCAGTAAGTATATACATAATATATATAAAACAAAGTAGGGCTCCGGACTCAATCTAATGGGTACTATGCGTATGAAACATACTTAACATGTATAACACAAGTACGCCCCATGTTATACATAGTATGCTTCATTGCTCATCGGCTGCTGTAGACAAAAGTACGCCCAATATCTACGGCTGCAGCTCTGGCGCATAGCTTGGAAATAGATTCAACAGTACCATCAGGGTGTAAACATCCCAATCGGGTACGCATTGAATCTATCCCGTGGAGCCAATAAGGAAAAACAAGGAAAAATAATGAAAGAAATAACAAATATGAAAATGCATGATGTGCAGTGTGTGAATCCCTCGTTTTAATTACGCACCTATCTGGTGCCCCTGGATTCTAACGATAAAGTTCCCATTTAAAATGATTTTAGCTCAAATTTCTCCAAAGTTAATAAAAATGGCATTTTTAAAGAGTTAGGCAATGTTTCAAGAACTCCCCAGCAGAGTCGCCAGCCTGTGGACCCCGATCCGAAGATAGGCGGCGAGGGAACGAGTCCCTAACACCATCCGGATCATCCACGTGTGAAGGAGAGCTCTACCAAGGAACTCTCAAAACGGAATGCCACCCTCATAGCATAGCACGAGTGGCGATATAAAAGAAAGAGATATGTCTCGATCCGGAACCGAGGTTCGAAACCGAGACATACCTGAAATAAACTCAGAGTCGCCATCCATGGATATGCCATGGAACCCTAAAATCAAATCCTCTGTACAATGGATAACCAGAAATATATATGGGTTCGTGCCTGGTTACGAACGGGGAAGGTCTGAGAGCATCCCCGATTCGTCCGAGTGCAAGCACTTGGTCTCTTATGCCATTTATTATTAACTCCAAAGAAGTTTGGGTAAAAATCATCTGAAATGGGAACAATCCTCAAGAATCGTCTACCTAAGCATGCATTTCCTGAAGATAAAGATAATAAACACATATAAAATAAAATGAGAGATGTGCCACCTAAACATAGCTAGGTTATGAGTGACAAACCTAATGGGTGTCTAAGTTCTGATGTGCAAACACATGCAAGCTACAGCAAAAGGTATAGGATCAGTACAAGAAAATAAGAAAACACATCAAACATACGATGACTACACAACAAATCCTAAGACTCTAAATTATTAGCCCGAGTCCTCGGATGGTCTGGTATTCATCCAAAGAAGCCTATGTATCCCCGCCTCCACGAGAATCAAGGCAACGTAGTTCTTCGCGCCTATTCTAAGCTATGATGCCTAAGACACCTAGCCCTCTATCCTAAACTCGATCTAAAAGACCGGACCAATTATTAAAGTTTATTGTACGATTATTTAAATTCCAGTGAATTGTGGATTTTAGGACACCCTATATGCCCTAACTAAATGCAGATTAGCCCTAGGCTAATGCAGGTGGTTCCTTCAACCTATGTGTAACTAGGCTATATTTCCTAAGGAAAACCAAAGGTGGACTACCGTATCCTACTCTAGTCATCATTCGGCGATGTGGATCGCCGACTGACCGGACGGAGGCGCTCCTATAACTCTAGGACAGACCCCTAACTCTAAGACAAGCACACAACAAACAAACAATCAAGCAACCTAGCAAAAGAAAAAAACCTAACTCTAAAACTCTCTATCTAGGAGAAACTCCTAACTCTAGAGGAAGATCTTTTGAAAACAAGATTTTAAAGGTTTTTGAAGAATGTTTAAAACATTTATTTACAAAAAAGTTTGGCTGGACTTGGGATGTAAATCCCAAGCTGCACTACGTACCTCGGAAGAGGATCAAGCCAACGTAGTTCGAAACGAACTCTCAAAATAACAAACACTTACAGCAAATCAACTATTTTTTATGTTTTAAATTTCTAATGTTTTTGAATTTTTAAAATATTCAATGTTTTTGGATTTTAAAACTTTTTCCAATGTTTTTGAAATTTAAAGAGTTTTCCACCCTTTTGGTCAAAGACCTAAGGGAATATACAAAGCAAAACCCTAGGGCTAAACCCTAGGGTGAATAAGGGAAACTATGCTCTAATATCACCGTTATAAGAGCAAACGAGTCAAAGACTCTCTAATAAGAGTAACAGAAAACACTGAAAATGAGATAACGGAGTCAAAGACTCTCTAATGACTGCAAAAGGAAAGGCGAGTCAAAGACTCTTTAATAAATCCAACTGAAAGTACAAATGAGTCAAAGACTCTCTAAGAAAGCTGCGAAAGAGATAAATGAGTCAAAAACTCTTTAATAACATCACCAAAGGAATAAATGAACCAAAGATTCTCTGAAAGAAAAGGAAACACAATTCAAAGACTCTCTAAGAGAGAAGAACACACGAGTCAAAGACTCTACCGACAACAACTAAAGGATACACGAGTCAAAGACTCTCTAAGAGATGAAAACACGAGTCAAAGACTCCACTGACAACAACTAAAGGATATACGAGTCAAAGACTCTCTAAGAGATGGAAACACGAGTCAAAGACTCCAAAAACACCGACTGAAGGATAAATGAGTCAAAGACTCTCTAAAAGAAAAGGAACACGAATCAAAGACTCCACCAACACCAACTAAAGGATAAACGAAACAAAGACTCTCTAAAAGAGAAAGAAACACGAGTCAAAGACTCCACTAATGCTAATTAAAGGATAAATGAGTCAAAGACTCTCCTATAACACCACCTAAAAGGCGAATGAGTCAAAGACTCTCTAATAACACCATCTAAAGGATGAATGAGTTAAAGACTCTCTAATCAAAGCTGACTCCTATGCGAATGGACTATCAACTAAGGAGAAGCTTACAAGCAAAAGGAATAAGAGACCTTGTGCATATTTGGCAAAGGTAAAACACCCAGCCGGGCCGGACAGCTACCTAGCCCTAGGGTGCAACAAATATGCAACCTGATACCCATAAGGGTAGGGGTATGAAGCCAAGCCGAGTAGGGTATTCTCCCAAAATCCAAAAGCACACAAAGAGGACTAAAGAGAGAATGAGACCAGGCGGGTCTCCCAAACACACAAAGATGGGCTCTAAACAACCTTATCATTCCCCCAAGGGGTAAGCAAGGCTAAGACAACTAATTGACCAAATTGGTCTCTAATTTAACAGAGGAACAAACTGAGGTGCAACCTCAGAGAGGATTCTACAAATGAGGCTTGCCTCCAAAGGAGGATTGCCTAACAAGACAGAGTATGTCTCCTAGTACAGGTTCTATTATCTAAAGAAGTCTAGAAGAATACGCTAGTCTAATCAAAGAGAGAAGAAAAAGGTTACCAAGTAAACTCAAATTTCCATTCAATTATTATAAAAACAAATCAAATATCCGCCAAGTAAGATCTACAACTAAAGAGTGCACAACATGTAGCAATCATAAAATGATAAACAACATTAATTAGTCTAGACCAGCCGCTGGATAGCCTAATAAAGTAAAAACAATATCAAACACTTCAAAGCCAACCACAAACCCCAATACGGGGACTCCAATGAAATCAGATGATGCCAAAGTAATCATCTGATTTCCTACACATATAATATTTCTACAAACCGCCTTGAAATCAGACGATATTCGTGTCAAGGACATCGAATAGTGCAAATCGTCTGATTTCCTTCTTCAATCAAACAATTTATTTAAAATAACAATTAATTAGCCCAGACCAGCCGCTAGGTAGCCTAATAAAGTAAAAACAATATCAAATACTTCAAAACCAAACACAAACCCCAATACGGGGACTCCAATGAAATCAGATGACGCCAAAGTAATCATCCGATTCCCTACACATATAATATTTCTACAAACCGCCTTGAAATCAGACGATATTCGTGTCAAGGACATCGAATAGTGCAAATCATCTGATTTCCTTCTTCAATTAAACAATTTATTTAAAATAAAAAGGAATGAGTATGAGAAGCTTTGAGATAATCTCACCTGAACACCATTTATTACCGTCTTCAAACCCTAACTCAAAGCTTAGTACAAGAGAAGGATATTAAAAATTTTAACAGATTATACAAATGCATCAAATGATATTTCTGATTTTTATAAATTTCGATGCATAACAGGGGGCATATCTGAAAGGTTGGGTAGGCCTACTAAACAAAAGAGGGGAGCGCTACTTAGATTGAACGAGTCCCCTAAAGATGGGCTTGGGCTATCGCCTTCATCGCCCTGGCAATGATTAAAGACAAAGGCAACTAACAGACCAAACTAGTCTTCAACTAGCCAAGGTATAAGTTGGAATACAACTTGGAAAAGAACCCCTATAAATGAGGCAAGGCATGCCTCCTACGGGTACACTATCTGTTAAAATCAAGACAACCTCTCTAAAGATAAGCTCTAAATGGGGCTCGTCTCCAAGGGAGCAAGGCCTAATGAGACATAGCATGTCTTCTAGAAAGGGGCTAATTTCTACTGGACCGATCCATAAAATTTTCTCACCTCAACTTCGAGAGTAAAGAAAATATTTCACTCCAAGAATTTGGCCTAAGATTAACAGGTGTCCAACCACTTATGATCCCATCAGAAGGGAATATATCTAATAGCTTCGGAAGGGAATCATTCATGCACTAAAAATCCTTCAGAAATAGAATTGGTATGCTCCTGCTCTTTGCTAGCCGAATAATTTCTAAAGCGTCTCTAATCGCTCCATGCTCCACAAAACTTAAAGAAACAGGCATCCCTAAAGCATGCATTATTGTAAATGCCATCCTACCGACAAACACCAGTCCATCACATTTAGAACCTAACTAACACAAGGCAGCAGCCTTTTCTGCGAGTCTACCACCTCCAATAGTCAAAATATATGGTTGTCTAGCAGTCTTTGCGACCTCCATTAATTGAGACAACTCTGTCTCAAAGCAGAACCCAGCAATAGAGGCATAGCGAGAGCGAGCAACACCAACAGCTGACGCAGCCATATAACTGAAGCACTCTCAACTATATTATAAGCTGAAAGAGAACTTACAATTGCCATAATAGTTTTACATGCTGCATTCCCAACAATGATCACATCACAATTATTCCCACTTATTTTCTCAAGCATTACAGCCAACTGAGATGACCCAAGAGTTCCTGTCTATGGGGAACCAAATTCCACTCGCATTTCAACCATTAAAGCTCTAAATTCAACCAGATATATAAAAAAAATGACTCATAGAATTAAAGAAGATCAAAACTCATTTCCCACAGCAATGAATTAACACATGTATCAGATAGTAAAATGAAAGACTGATGAGGAAAATACCTATTCTGCCTTCAAAATTACTTTGAAATGCTTCCAAATCTTTAAGTCTTCAGCCTCTGATCTTTCTCAGCTTGCTCAGAATTCTTTGAATAATCAAATCTAAAGCCAGAATGCGCTATCCAGGCTTAATCGGAACAGATGGAGGAGAATAAAGACAGGTTTTAGAGACTTAATGGCTTTTATCAAGGTAAAAGGGATGAGATTAGGATTTAAGGCACTTGAAGAAGGTGTAATGAAATAGAAATGGAAGATTAACAGAGGAGGAATATAAAATCAAATGATCGGAATTTAACCGGAGCTCCGGCAGATTCGCCGGAAAGAATGGATCAGAGGAAAAATAGAAAAAGAGGATAGGGTTTGAGAGAGAGAGATCAAGTTAGATGGTGGTGGCTGATTTGAGTGAAATGGATTTTGATAAAAAAATAAAAAATAAAAATGAAAAATATGAAGGAGAAGGTGGTGCCGACCGGTGGTGGGGAGATGGAATCTGCCGGAGCTCCGGTTAAAGGAACGGAGAAGAAGGAGACTCTCCCTTCTACTCTCTGCAAGATCTCCTCTTCCTCTTTCTCTCTCTCTCTCTCTCTCTCTCTCTCTCTCTCTCTGCATGTGGATTTCTCCCTTTCTCTCGGCATATGGGTTTGTAATCGGATTTTAGGGATAATGGGTTTTTAGAGTTATGAGAAGAGGGTTAGCAAGGATGTAGACGTGGCTGCTGTGATTGAGAGTAGCGGTCGATTGATGGTGGCTGTGGGTTTGGATGGTGGGTTTGAGAGGGTTTGGGTGTTGCAGGTGGTGGTAGTGAAGATGATTTAGGGGTTTTAATGGAGGTGGAGGTCGGAGGGAGGAGGTGGATTGCCAGGATGATGGTGGCTGCAATGGCTTTGCCGGATTCCGGCAAGCCCACCAGAGAAGATGAGTTCTCACCTTCTCTCCCTGCCCAGAAAACCCAACGAAAAATCAGATCCTCCTTTTTTAATCTTTGAAAATCTCAGATTCAGATCTGAGATTTTCTCTCAAAATCTCAGATCTAAATCTGAGATTTCCCTTTCGAATCTCATCTTTCTCCTCTCTCTTTGCTCTGCAAAAAATCCGAAAATTTTCCCCTCCCTCTAACCCTCGGTCGGTTGGGTTTTGAAAAGATGCATGATAAATTCGACCCTCCCCCCTTTTCAACTGGACAGCCCCCTACGGGTATTAGCGACTACTCTTTATACACAATAAGGGGGGCAAAGTGAAAACAACCCTAGAAAATATAAAGGTATATTTGACCCTTTTCATGCTTCCGAACGGCCCACTTCTGGCCACTCAAACTCCCTGGGTCACCCCCTGATATGGATAAAATATCCCCCTTTAGGATTTGCATTGTGCGCACCGCTCGGCTCGCTGGCTAGGTGGATGGGTTCAAATCTCGACGAAATTTTATGAAGATCTGGACGGGACCCTAACCTACGCTGGGTTAAATTTGGGGCACCTACTTACTCATTGGACAGGGTTTTGCACAATCAACACGAATTTGGGTCTGGTCAAAATGGGGTGTCTACAGGCATCCTCATTTAATATCCCTTGGAAGTGTAACCGCCTCGGAGCCGGGCATCGTGGAGGTCTCGCATAGTGGAATTCCTTAAGGACGATCTTAAGAAGAGTGGAGTAGGGCTTTGCCCGAACCACTATATATCGGTGTGTTCTTTCTTGTTCTTGCACTTTCATTATTGTTTTTGGTTTGGCATTTCATTTTGTGTTTAATCATATTTGCACTAACCAAAAATTTAATCAAAAGAAGAAAATTCAAATTAGGGTTCATAATTAATTTTCAAAAGGGCTAATTTAGTGTTAAAATCAATTCACCCCCCCTCTTGTTTATTTCAATTGGTATCAGAGCCTCGTCTCTAATCTTTTAAAACCCTAACCGGTCTAGAGTAAAGATTCTAAAATGGCAAATCATCCTCAACACCATGAAGGTTTCTCAAACACTAGGCCACCCTATTTTGATGGAACAAACTATGGTTTTTGAAAAACTAAAATGAAAATCTTCTTAACCTAAGATTACCAAATGTGGAGAGCCATTAATAATGAATATACATTACCCACAAGAAATCTAAATGATTGGACCGAAGCCGAACAACAAGCTTCAAATTATAATGCCAAAGCTATGAATTCCCTAATTTGTGCTTTGTCTCCCGGAGAATTCAATAGAGTGTCTAATTTAAATTCGGCTAAGGAAATTTGGGATACCTTAGAAGTCACCCATGAGGGAACCAACCAAGTCAAAGAATCTAAAATGAACCATCTATTTCGGCAATATGAACTCTTTCAAATGAGACCGGATGAAACAATTGCCGACATGTACACTAGATTCACTAACCTTGTAAATGGACTAAGAGGACTTGGAAAATAATTTTCAAATAGAGATTTAGTGACCAAAATCCTTAGGTCCCTACCTTTGTCATGGGAATCCAAAACCTCCGTAATCACCGAAGCCAAGGACATGAATACATTTAACCTAGATGAACTAATAGGGTCCTTGATAACCCATGAAATGATCTTCAAAACAAAAGCACCCGAAATTGAAACTAAAATTGAAAAAGGAAAAAGAGTTGCTTTTGCTTGTAATGTAGGTGACAATGAAGATGCAAAGGAAGACATGGAAGATGAAGTTGCCCTCCTAACAAGAAGGATCAAATTCTTGCAAAGGAACATGGGAGGCATGAAAAATAGAATGATCAATCCTCCATTCAAGAAGAAAGAAGAGCTCGGTGATGGATCGTCTCAACCCCGATGCTATGGATGCAAGAAGCTTGGACACATTCGCCCGGATTGTGCACTAAACAATGAGCCTTCTTCAAACAACTGTTTCAAGAGAAGAGAAGGCAAGAAAGGAATGACCGCCACATGGGATGAAGAAATTGAAAGCGAAGGCGAACAAAATGATGGTGAAGATTGCTTGATAGCAAGAAACGTTTGCTTCATGACCTCAACAAACAACAATAAAGAGGTAAACACTTTAAATGATGTCATTGTCTTAAAAGAAGTTCTAGATTCCTTGCAAAATGCACATGATGAACTTGAGTTTGAATTTGATAAAAATGCATCACTTGAAAATTCTCTTGCTAACATGACAAAAGAGTTTGGTTGGTTAAAGAAAGACCATGAATTTTTAGATGATGAAAATGAAAAACATAAAGTTGAAATTCATGATTTGAATGCTACTGTCAAAATCCTAAATGAAAATCGACATGAATTATCTATTGAAAACAACAAGCTAAAGCATGAAAATAGTAAACTATCTTTTGAATATGATGAACTAAAGAAACTTTTTGAAAAATTTGAACATAGTTCATTGAAATTGGATAGGCTGGTTAACATTCAAAAAATATCACATGATAAAAGTGGACTTGGACATAAATGGAATACTACCATATCAAACTATAAAAATAGATTTGTAAAATCTTCTTCTAGTAGTACAAAAATTTGTTTTTATTGTGGTTTAGAAGGTCATTATAAAGTTGCTTGCTTGCATGCTAAACAAGATAAAATCAAATTGAACTCTAAAGTGAAAATAAATTAACATAGCAAGATTAGGAAGATTTTGGTACCTAAGGGATCTCATTTGCCTATTCATATGTAGGTATGCCTTAAAAGCCATAACAAGAAGAACATGTACCTTGATAGTGGATGCTCTAGACACATGACCGGAGACCTCACTCAATTTGCATCCATATCACTCAAGGATGGTGGAGACGTTACCTTTGGAGATGATAAGAAAGGAAAAGTCAAAGGAGAAGGCACCATAGGTAACTCTACCTCTCCCATACATGATGTACTCTTTGTTGATGGCTTGTCCCATAATCTTATTAGCATTAGTCAATTATGTGATAATGGTTTTGAAGTAGTCTTCAACCCCGACAAATGCATTGTTAAAAATAAGATAGATGGAAAAGTAAAATTCATAGGTTCTAGAGACAATAACATTTACACTATTGGACTAGATGATCTTAGACTCCAAAATGTGACTTGTCTTAATGCCATTAGTGAAGATTCTTGGTTGTGGCATAGGAGGTTGGGTCATACCAGAATGGATCTCATTTCGACCCTCTCCTCAAAAGAAATTGTTAGAGGATTGCCTAAGTTCAAATACACTAAAGATCACATTTGTAGAACTTGTCAATTAGGGAAACAATTGAAGAGCTCATTTGCCCCTAAAAATATGATTTCAACCTCCTACCCCTTGGAACTACTTCATATGGATTTTTTTGGACCAATGAAGACAAGTAGCCTAGGTGGAAAGAGGTATGTGTTTGTAGTTGTGGATGACTACTCATGATTTACTTGGGTCATATTTCTAGCACATAAAGATGAAACTTATGAAAACTTCCTTAAATTGTGCAATCAAATACAAAATGAAAAAGGTATTGCCATCTCTTACATCATGAGTGATCATGGAACGAAATTTGAAAATATACATTTTGACATTTACTGTAATGAACATGGCATAAAACACAATTTTTCAGCACCTAGGACACCTCAACAAAATGGGGTTGTAGAAAGAAAGAACAGAACCCTCCAATAAATGACTAGAACTATGTTGCATGAAAATGATCTCCCTAGATATTTTTGGGCGGAAGCGGTTAGCACCGCTTGCTATATCATAAACAGGGTATATTTAAGGCCAATTTCTAAGAAAACACCTTATGAGCTTTGGAAAAACTTGAAACCAAATATAAGCTATTTTAGAGTGTTTGGTTGTAAATGCTTTATCTTGAACATTAAAGATAACATACACAAATTTGATAAGAAGTCGGATGATGGCATATTCTTAGGATATTCTTCACATAGCAAAGCATATAGAGTATTTAATAGAAGAACCTAGTTGTAGAAGAATCCATGCATGTCACATTTGATGAGAGAGAGCCAGCACCTCAAGAAATGCCACATGATGAGGATGAACCTATTGAACATCTCTTACCTAAGTTAAGTGCTCCTCCTCATGCATCTACAAGTCATACATTACCTAGTGAGGAAGCAGAAAATGAAGATGATGACTCATTACCTAGGGATAGGAGAATATTGGTAGATCATCCTGAATCTCAAATTTTAGGTGATGCCACATCACCAGTAAGAACTAGATCATACTATCGTAGTGTGAGTAACAATTTGGCGTTCCTATCCGAATTAGAACCTAAAACCATCAAGGAAGCCGAAAATGATGAATATTGGTTGATGGTTATGCAAGAAGAATTGAGTCAATTCGAAAGGAACAAAGTGTGAAGGCTAGTACCTAGACCTAGTGATCATCCAGTCATTGGCACGAGATGGGTGTATAGAAACAAGTTGGATGAAAATGGAATTATTACTAGAAACAAAGCTAGGCTTGTAGCCCAAGGGTACAATCAGGAGGAGGGAATAGACTATGATGAGACATTTGCTCCTGTTGCCCGTATGGAGGCTATTAGGATACTCTTGGCATATGCATCTCATAAAGGATTTAAACTATATCAAATGGATGTCAAAAGTGCCTTCCTAAATAGCTATATCCAAGAGGAAGTGTATGTTGAGCAACCTCCAAGTTTTGAAGACTTCAAACACCCAAATCATGTCTTCAGGCTTGATAAAGCCTTATATGGGTTGAAGCAAGCTCTTAGAGCTTGGTATGAGAGCCTTTGTACTTTCTTAGTTGAAAAAGGTTTTGAGATGGGAAAGGTGGATAAAACATTATTTATCAAAAGAGAGAATCAAGATATCCTCCTTGTCCAGATCTATGTGGATGATACCATCTGTGGCTCAACTAATCAAAAATGTGTGATGAATTTGCAACTCTAATGAAAAATGAATTTGAAATGAGCATGATGGGTGAGTTAACCTACTTCTTGGGACTCCAAATTAAACAATACAAAAATGGGATATTTTTAAATCAAGAAAAATATACAAATGAGTTATTAAAGAAGTATGGCATGGATAGCAGTAAGACATCAAGAATTCCCATGAGTACTACTGCTAAGCTAGAAAATGATGAATTTGGCAAATCTGTGGACCAGAAGATGTATAGGGGTATGATAGGTAGCTTACTCTATTTGACAGCCAGCATACCAGACATTATGTTTACTGTATGTCTCTGTGCTCGATTTCAATCGGATCCAAAGGAATCTCACCTATCGGCAGTCAAGAAGATCTTCAAGTACTTAAGAGTAACCCAAAGTCTAGGACTATGGTATGAAAGATCATCTGCCTTCACTCTCATTGGATATTTAGATGCAGACTTTGCTGGATGTAGAGTGGATAGGAAAAGCACTAGTGAAACTTGTCAATTCTTGGAAAAATCACTTGTTTCATGGTTTCGCAAGAAGCAAAATTCAGTAGCTTTCTCCACAACAGAAGCAGAATATGTGGCAGCTGGAGCTTGCTGTGCACAAGTCCTATGGATGAAAAGCACATTGATGGACTATGCAATTAAAATTGAAAATATTCTCATCCAATGTGACAATACTAGTGCTATAAGTTTGACAAAGAACCCCATACAACACTCTAGAACAAAACATATTGAGATTAGGCATCACTTCATTAGAGATCACTCACAAAAAGGGGATATTTGCTTAAAATATATCAATACTGAGGATCAATTGGCGGATATCTTTACAAAACCCCTTAGTGATGATAGAATTTGTTATATCCAAAGTGCCTTAAACATTTGGAGTGCGGATCAAGTCAAAGAAATTGTAAAATAAATACTTTGTGCCTTTCACCAGCTTATCTATATAGTATTTATATATATCATCCTTGTTTGGTAGTATCTGCATGAATGAGATGTCAAATATTAATCTTAAAAATCACTCAATTGGTACTCTTAGCCTTCTTAGTTTTCTAAGTTGGAGAGGTACCTTCACTTTAATTAAAAATACCTAACAATTTGACATTTGTCAACATCTCGATCATGAACAGGTATATGTGCATTACTTGGTTATATATTTTTATACCATAAGCATTGATTTAGGGGGAGTACCTAACTCAATCTTCATCTACTCTTAAATTGCTTTACTTTTTAGTACACCCTTTCTGTCGATGACAAAAGGAGGAGAAGTTTGAAATTGATTATCTATTCAATTGACTATATGCACCACATGTTTTTAATTGTTATAATTTATTTGTGTGCATATATTGAGGGGGAGTTTCAGCAATCACTTGCCTATTATGTCACTCCACACACACCTCATAATCAATTTTGTTTGTCATCATCAAAAAGGGGGAGATTGTAAGTCCAAGGGTCTACTTTCATATCTTGTTTTGATGATTCTAAACATAATTGATTGTGTTATTGAATACTAATCAATTTGCCTTGAAGTATTGTGTTTAAAATATGATTGATCATTGAAGAAATCAACACACTACATCTTCATGCTTGGAGATGTCCCATACAAGAGTCAAAGGAGCTAAGTGAAGCTCACCTCATCTCTCAAGCAAGCATACACAAGATGAAAGATCAATTGAAGACCAAGACTAAAGAGAAGTTGAAGGTTACATAGGTATCATTGTACATCATTTTCTCTTTAGATTTCTAAGTCAAGGCAAAGTGTTTTAAAAATAGTTTTCAAAAGCACTTAAAGAACTTTAAAGGTTTAGTGAATGGTTATGTGGTGGACCAACATGTTGGGACCCTCATAAACATTCCAAAATTATCATAGGAGTTGAGTTCCAAAAGTCAAAAATCAAACAAGCAATAAAATCTCAAGCTGATTTTTAGGCTTCTCGGAACTCCGAGATTTTTCTCGGAGCTCCGAGCTCGGAACTCCGAGAAATGGTCCAGTAGCTTCTGGCCATTTTCTCGGGACTCCGAGAAATGGTCTAGTAGGAAATTTCCATATTCTGGCCGTTCTCTCGGAACTCCGAGAACCTCGCGACAGACCAAAATATAGCCGTTGGGAGTTGAATTAATTTTTGATTTTTGATATCCACACCCCCAAACAGTCATATTTTGATGAGGGACTATTTATACAAGATCTAGAGGATTATTTCCTCTCTCTTGATCATTTGAAAAACTTCCTTAAGCCTTCAAACACATTTGCAATCATTTCAAGCTTAAGAATTTGTTTTTCCCAAACTTGCCTTGCAACTTGCAAATCTTTTGATTTGGGATTTTAGAGCTTTCACTTGCAACCATCATTGAAGAGCAATCAAAGGGACTACAAAGAGCATCAAGCTTTCAAGAAGAAGCCAAGCTATCTCTCTTTCATTTCTTGTAAAGGTGTAAGGGCATCCTATATTAATTCCCTAGAGAACAAGCGCTTAGAACTCGGCGGAGAAGGAGAATCATTGTAAAGGTGTAAGGGCATCCTCATTTAATATCCCTTGAAAGTGTAACCGCCTCGAAGCCGGGCATCGTGGAGGTCTCGCATAATGGAAATCCTTAAGGACGATCTTAAGAAGAGTGGAGTAGGGCTTTGCCCGAACCACTATATATCGGTGTGTTCTTTCTTGTTCTTGCACTTTCATTATTGTTTTTGGTTTGGCATTTCATTTTGTGTTTAATCATATTTGCACTCACCAAAAATTTAATCAAAAGAAGAAAATTCAAATTAGGGTTCATAATTAATTTTCAAAAGGGCTAATTTAGTGTTAAAATCAATTCACCCCTCCTCTTGTTTATTTCAAAGACGTTGACAACTACTTACTTTTATCTTAGTTTCTTTATTTTTGCTTTTTCTTAAGAGCGCTGATAAATTTGCACCCCTTATAGGATAATTCGCACCCATTTATTGTGAATTATGTGGCAGACTTTAAGTCTTTTTTTTATGTTTAAATGGGTGCGAATTATCCTACAGTGGGTGCGAATTTATCATTGCCCTTCCTTATATGGTAAAACTATATGTCCCTATGCCGTGTGGCGTGTAGGGATTTGCTGGGTTCCATTCTCGGTTAGGCAGCCGGTTTCGTAGCAGCAACATGTGGGTGAGTCCCATTTTCACTGGGCTCCTAATTTGTTAAGTAGGGGCATATCATTTTATTAAAAAAAAAAAAACACATTTTATTGGTGTGCTATTTAATACTCCGTTTAAAACTTTCCCTTTCAACTCACCTTATTTTGTAAATGACAAAATTTTAAACTCATTTTCTAGTGTATCCGATTTTTTGACTAAGTTCTTTTTGAACAAATACAATGTTAAATTCGAATTTTTGCCGTCCCCTTTTTTTTTTTTTTTTTTTTTTCGAAATCACGTTTGACTAGCTATAGTACACTCATACGATAATGCATTTTATTCTCTTTTGACTTGTAGCCATTAAAAATACACTATGGTGAAGTGCACTAATGGGGGTGTCCTTTCAGCTGATTTATGCAAGGGCGTCCTTGAGTTTAGCATACCTTCAAAATAAATAAAGACAACTTAAAAATGGGAGTAAAATTTTTTTTATTCCCATTTTATGTACAAAGAAACCGTACTAATCTTTTTCAAAGAAAAAAAAATGGGACGATTGGCATGTGAAATTGACAAAATAATTTTAGGGCAGTGATAAATCGACTACCCAAATGGATAAATCGACTCCCCATGTGTCTAACCTAGAGGAGAGAGAAAGACACATGGGGAGTCGATTTATCACTGCCCTAATTTTAAAGTCCCCTTTAATTGAAAAAGATCACATTTAATTTGAGAAAAATGAGAAAAAAATTAGGGCATATGAAATTGAGAATTTTGTAACTATTTTCGGGATGTAACTCCTCGTCCCAACGTTACCGCCTCTTTTGTTTGTCTTTCTCTCTCTAAAAACATGGAAAAGGGGTGGAAATATCATTCCCTAAAATGCAATTTCTAGGTTAATTTATTCGATCGATGCCCCTCCTATTCATAATCATTTTAAAGGAGAAAGATAAGGAGCAGAGTCTTTATCTGTTTCGCAATAATACAAGTCAAAAACACGGTAGGCTGAGCTTACTTGTCAACCCATTGATATCAATGGCAATTTGGTAAACTTTCAACTACCAAATGACCAAAATACCCCTATATTTTGTAGGAGATTAGGAACTGACTTTTGTACCCAATTGATTAATTTTATCCTCTGTAAACTCTCATCATCACGCTTCATTTCGTGACTGAAAAGATACTTCCATTTTGACTTGGACTTTCGTGGAGGCAGTTTTCCCAAAATACCCTTCTTTTTGGTTAAAACCTCCAAATGCCCCGGTTATATTTAACATTTAATTATGATTCCAATTAATCAGATAAATTTCTCTGAGATTTCGAGTAAGCGAAAGAGAATAGACGGAGAAAATTCGTAATGCTAAAAGAACAAGAATACATTTGTCTGTGGATTTTTTTATTGGCAAAATTACTAAATTACCCTTGACTTTTTCTAACGTTGTAATGGAGTAGGCCAGGGCCTGCTATAGCCGGCCAAGTATTGATTGTAGTAGTTTTTTATTGGGTGCGGTTTGGATTACAAAGAAGTGGATGGCATTCCACTTAGGGGTGCAACTCGGGTCGGGTTCAACCCAAAAAAAGTAGGGTCAGGTTGGGGGTGGTTTGGGTCTGGTTCGGGTTGCGGGTTTGTGCAACCCCACCCAAGTTAAACCCAACAATTTTTATTTTTATTTTTTATTTTTTATTTTTTAGTAAGCTTAAAAACTCGAATTGGGTCCGGTTGGAACATGGGTCGGGTTTGGGTTGGAAAAAGGGTGCTTCGAGTTAGGTCGGGTTGGAACTCGGGTTGGGTCCATCAGGTTCGGGTTCTGTAAATGGTTCCTCAGTCAGGTTCGGGTTGGCCTCAACTCGACCCGAGTTGCACCCCTAATTCCACGTGATTTGACTGGATGTGAATCTTTTTTTTTTCCATGGTAAAAGAGATGAAACTTACATTGGCCACTACCATGTTGTGATAATTGAACAAAACTAATCTTGTCTTTTATTATTTAAACTGCTGTCAAATGTTATTATAGTTCCTAAAAAGTTCTCGGAATCCAAATAAAATAGAAACCACAAGTTAAGTGTAAATAAATTCAACCCTTTTCTTTACATGGGACAGGAAATTGTAGTGTACTTGGCAATCAGGCCCCTTGAATCCTTCACAATTGAATTAAGAAAAAAGTATAGAATGGGGGCCGATGTTTAGTGAAATACGGATTGTGGGTACTTTTAAAACAAGAACAAAACACGGGCTAATCTTTAAAATCGGGTTGGAAAAAGACCCTGATACCCTTCTGACATCAACAGAAACGTCATTCAACCTCCTTTTTCATTACTAGTGTGTTTCACGAGGTTCTTTTAGTTCGTCTGGTATTTGAACTTATAGAAGTCAGAACCTTGGGTTCGTTTCTATCTTGGCCGTCGGAAATACCTAGAGACGGATGGATGCTTGACACGTGTTGAAAAAAAATTTGGAATGCTAGCGGCTCTATATATAGTCAGTTTGGTTTGGATTGAAATCTTTCTGTGAACCCAGAGTCCTTGGGTTCCTTTAAATCTTGGTCGTCGCCAATATGAATAGACGGTCGGATCCATGACACATGGACATCAATATGAAACGGTGGCGTATTCTAATAATACCCCTCTCTGTAATCATTATTCCCTTCTCTGTACCCATTATTTCCTCCGGCGTACCCATTATTTCCGCCAGAGTACCCAATATTTATATTCCCCTCTCTGTAACCATTATTTCCATCGACGTAACCATTATTTCCATCGGCGTACCCATTGTTCATATTCCTCTCTCTGTAACCATTATTTCCATCGGCGTACCTATTATTTCTGCCGGCGAATACCCATTATTCCCCTCTCTATACCATTATTTCCATCGGCGTACTATTCCTATTCCCCTCTCTGTAACCATTATTTCCATCGACGTACCAATTATTTCCGCCGGCGTCCATCGACGTACCCGCCAGCGTACCCATTATTCCCCTCTTTGTAACCATTATTTCCATCGGCGTACCCATTATTTCCCTCTCTGTAACTATTATTTCCATCGGCGTACTCATTATTTTCCTCTCTGTAACCATTATTTCCATCGGCGTACCCATTATTTTCATCGGCGTACCCATTATTTTCCCTCGGCGTACCCATTATTTCTATCTTGGCCGTCGGAAATACCTAGAGACGGATGGATGCCTAACACGTGTTGAAAAGATAACGTCAGTGTTCCAAAAAGTACAACAACGTCAGGGTTCCAAAAAGTTTTCCAACACGTGTCAAGATCCATCCTCTCTAGTTATTTCCGACGCCCAAGATACTCTCGGTTCAAATACACATTTAAATGAACCAAAAGAAGCTTCGTGAATCGGGCCAATTTAAGAAGTAGTAATGAAAAAGGAGGACTCTGTCAATGTCAGAAGGGTATCAGGGTCTTTTGACCACCCGGTTTTGAAGTTTAGCTTTTTTTTTGTTCTCGTTTTAAAAGATCCCCGGAATCCGTATTTTCACTAAACATTGGCCCACATTCCGTACTTTTCTCTTGAATTAAATCAGCCACTTGCAGTCATAAATGCACCCGAGGTAGCTGTCCCTAGAAAAAAAGGGGCTGATATATCACTTCCCCATAAAACATCGAGAATCTTGAATGTTCAGGAAGTAACTCCCTTTCCCAACGTTACCACCTCGTTTGTTTGTCTTTTTCTTTAAAAAAAAATGAAAAAAGGGTGGAAATATCATTTTGGGGAATGCAATTTCGAGTTATATATGTATACGAGTGATGCCACTCCTGTCCACGATAATTAAACGAGAAGGACCGTTCTTTATCTGTTTCGCAATCATACAAAGTTAAAAACCCTTTACATATTTAGGTTTACAAGTCAACCCACGATATCAATGGCAATAAGGAAAAACTTTCATACTACTAAATGATTAAAATACCCCTAGATTTTTTAGGAGTCTAGGTGCTGACTTTTGTACCCAATTCATTACATTTATCTTCTCTAAGCTTACATCATTCAATGGCTTATTTCGTGACTGAAAAGAAATTTATATTTACACATAAAAAGTTTGACTTGGCCTCAGGGTGGAGGAAGCTTTCCGAAAATACCCTTCTTTTAGTTAAAACATCCAAATGCCCCAGGTATACTTAGAGGAATGATAAACTGAAGGGCGCCCTTGAAAAAACCAGCTATAAGGCCGCTCCCATTGGTTGTTATGTGCCTTCTTTGTCAATTTAATACTATTAAAGAGAGAGAAAGAGAGATAGAGAGATAAAGATAGAGAGAGAGGTAAACATAAAATCAATGTACAATTCTGACCAAATAGTAGCTACAATAGCATTTAATTTCTACCAATTCCGTGTGAGTAAGTATCATGTGCAGTAACAAGTGTCTCAAAATCAATGCCACTTGCAAAGAAAGGAGGTGTGAAGGACACACCAGACTTTCAAGAGAAACTTACAACAATCAATAAAATAATGGGTTTTATACCCCGGAACCAGTACGAAACCACATTTTATACCTTGGAACCACTACGGATCCACATTCTATACCCCGGAACCACTCGAGAACCACATTTTATGCCCCGGAACCACTATCGAAGCACCATTTATACCTTGGAACCACTAGGGAACCCCATTTACACCCCGGAACCACCAGGGAATCACATTTTATACCTCGGAACCACTAGGGAACCACATATTATTCTCCGGAACCACTACGAAACCACATTTTATACCTCGGAACCACTATAGAACCACATTTTCTACCACAGAACCATCATGGAACCACATTTTATACCTCAGAACCACTAGGGAACCACAATTTCTACCCCGAAACCACTTGGGAACCACATTTTATACTAGGGAACCACTTGAGAACCACATTTTATACCTCGGAACCACTATTAATTAAACCACTTTTACAAAGCATGACCACATTTTATACCTCGGAACCACTATTAATTAAACCACTTTTATAAAGCATGACCTCCTATTTACTCTCTTGGAAGCACTATTTACATTCTTGGAACCAATAAATTGTGGTTCCGAGGTGTTCATAATGGTTCCGATTATATACATACTGAGTATGACTACCTTAACCACTATCAATACACTTATGATCACTTATAAAGTGCATGGATGTCTATTTACACTCTTGAAACCACTACTTACACTCTTGGAACCACTAAATTATGGTTCCAATGTGTAAATAATGGTTCACAGTGTATTAAACCACTTTTACAAAGCATGAACCCCTATTTACTCTTTTGGAACCATACTTTACACTCTTGGAAGCACTATTTACACTCTTGGAACTAATAAATTGTGGTTCTGATGTGTTCATAATGGTTCTTATTATATACATATTGAGTATGAGTACCTTAACCATTATCAATACACTCATGATCACTTATAAAGTGCATGAAAGTCTATTTACACTCTTGGAACCACTACTTACACTCTTGGAACCACTAAATTGTGGTTCCAAGGTCTACATAATGGTTCCAATTGTATAAATTGATTGTGTACATAGAGCAACCAAATGGAATTGATAATGAGATTAATAATGGGTTTGATATTGGATTTACAAACATTGAACCATTTAAAAACTTTACAACCATTGAACCATTCAACCATTGAACCATTGAGAGAGAGAAAGAGAGAGGGGTCAAAAGAGTTATCTAAAACCTAAGCAAGAGAGGATGAGAATAAACCAAAAAATCACACAACATGAAAACAACATCTTTAACCTAATCAAGAGAGGACCTACCGGCGCACACGAAGAAATCTCACGTTTGGGGAAGAAGAGGGTGTTCACAATGGAGGTTTTTATCAAAATCCAATGGAAATGGAGCTTAGAACGTTTGGCAATGGCAAGCTTTCATGGGGTTTCATGGAGTTTCTTACATTTGGGGAAGAAGAGGGTGAAAAGGTGATAGGGTAGGTGAAAATGCATAGGGAAGTGAGCTAAAAAGGTGAAGGGAAAAAGAGAAGGGAGGGTATTCTTGTCATTTGGGATTTCTAGAAGCACTGACGGCCCCTATTTCACAAAAAAAAGAGAACGCACCCTTACTTGACAATTTAACCAAAACTTTGCATTTTTCTAACAATTTTTCCTTTTTTAAAATATTAATTTAATATTTCACCGAAATTTAATAATGAATAAAATATTATTTTTGGGTTTTGTACCAGATTTCGACCGAATTTTAAAATTTCAAGGTTCAAAACCGGTACCGAAACCGATATTTTAAACCTTGGTTGGGAGAAGGAGATACTAGAGAGAGCATGAGTGTGGAGAGGGTGAGAAAATGCTGAAAAACAATGAAAGGAAAAACTTTAATCAAAATACAATTTTTTTCGCCTTATGTTTTAATCAGCCAATTCTTACCCTTTACTCGGTCATGAGATCTCAAATCTGTTCATCTCCCACCCTCCGTAGCTAGGGCTGGCAACGGGGCGGGTCGGGCGGGATGTTGGGGTCCCCTACCCCTTCCCCTCTGCGGGGAATTTCCCCCCTCCCCTTCCCCTCCCCTCTGTGGGGATGGTGGGGAATCCCCCTCCCCTCCCCGCGGGGAATATCTAATCCCCTTCCCCTCCCCGCATCCTTCGGGGACAAAATCCCCGCCCCACCCCACACATCATCCCTTCTTTAGTCATTGATACACTAATGCTGGGTGTCCCTAATCAACTTGATGCAATTTCAATATATAAAAATGTTATAAACTAACAATCGATAGGCTAGCTGTTAATTAAATTAGCAAGAGATTGGTATAAGGAGTTTGTCTTCTCTTCTTTATATATTGATTGAAATGCTGGGTAGCAACGAACGTCCAGATTTCACTTGTTTGCAGTGTTTTTTTACTTGAAAATTTAATAAGAGAGGGCATATCCATATTCGGTATTTGTGTGTGGACGATGGATGGATGGACCCATTGGACCGACAGTAGCTGTTGTTGGATGATGGGATTTCCGCACATTGCTAATTGGATTCGATCCAACTTCAATTTTAGATCAAGTGGTATCATAGCCTGCCACTTAGAGTACCCAACATCCAAACCCCATTTTGGATCATTAATTTTGGGAAATGTTATGAGCACTACTGTATTCTGATGATCGCACTCCTGACTTTATTAAAAGTAAGGTATGGCCCGCACCATAGGATGATCCAAACCGTCCATTAGATGGTGCACACCCTAAATAGGTTGCGCCCAAAAAATCATTTCCTTAGGTTGATCCTAACCCTCCGATCTGTAGAGGTACTGAATGATCCTATTCCTCTATAGATCGGAGGGTTAGGATCAACCTATGGAAATGATTTTTGGGGCACAACCTATTTAGGGTGTGCCCCATCTAATGGATGGTTTGGATCATCGTATGGTGCGGGCCATACCATACTTTTAATAATAAAATGCAATTTATTTTGGCTACCGATGTTGGCACTACGATTTTTTGATAATTGCATACACTCACTCACTCAGCTTGTCTTTATTATTTCAACATCTGTCAAAAGGTTATTATAGTTCCCAAAATGCTCTCAGAAGCTAATTAAAAGGAAAAGACAAGCTAAGTCTATGTTTGGGGGAATCTTGTAGCCGATCCATAGAGTTTCTAGTACTTTTCCTAAAAAAAAAACACTTAAAAATATACAAAAAAATGGCATTGATTAACGGGGTGAGGCGGGAGGGGAGGGGACAACTCCATCCCCTTCCCCTTCCCCTCCCCGCACCGGGGAATTTTTAAAATCCCCTTCCCCTTACCCTTCCCCTCTCAAATCGGGGAATCCCCGCCCCAAAAGGGGTGGGGCGGGGCGGATCCCCGCTTTTTCGGGTGAAATTGCCAGTCCTATCAGTAGCCTTCTCTCACCACTTGATTAACTAATACACCATGAAAAAAAAATCATGGTTGCCAAACATGGCTGTGAAACAACCAATTACTTCAAAAGCTTAAGCCGTTGGAGTTGGTATTATTTAATCATTTATACTTCAACTCTCTCCCTCCCTCACGTGTGACCCTTCTTTTTTCGGTTAGCCATTCACGCGGCACATCTAGCCAAGGTTTTAAATTTCGACCGAAATCAAAAATTTCGGACTGAAATTTCAGGTTTCGGTCGATTCCGAAATCGAAATCGGGATAACCCGAATGTTACTTTATTTTGACCAAAATTTCAAAATTTTGGTTGAAATTTGGTTTCCCCTAAATTTCGATCTGAAATTGTAGGAAAATCACATTAAAAATATATTTTATTAATTATTTAATATTTCCGGGCGAAATTATCAAAATTTCGGTAAATTCGCCCAAAATTTCAAGCGGGATAAAATATTACACTTTTTTATTATGTGGGATTTCAAACAAAATTTCAAAATTTCGACAAAAATTCAGTTTTGGTGAGTACCGAAATGCGTTACGAAACCGAAATTTAAAATCTTACGTGTGGCACCTTTTTGGGTTGGCCTTACCTTTCAGTTGTCTTTTCCTCATGGATAAATAAAGTAAGAAATTTTAGGAATATTTTTTGTTTCAAACTTTTCCAAGAAATTCCTATCTTGGTTGGATTGCAAGAAAATATCTCGGATGGAAAATAATTTCTAAAGAATTTTTTTTCATTCAATGATTTAAGAAGAGAATTATGTCTTATTAGTTTAGAGGGATACCATCATAAATCGAAGGTCAATAACCAAAAAATTGAATAGGGATGGTTTACCTTACATTTTTCTACGTGTAAGAAATAAGAAATTTTAGATGGGAGAATGTCAAGGGAAAAGTCAAAATGGATGAAAACATTGACAATTTTGAAGGATTTTACAACATTTTTGACGGAAAATATTGGAAGGTAAAGCCTAAAACGGATTAAAGGGGTTGGGGGGTAAATTTGCTATTTTAGAATTTTTGGCAGAGAAAAATGACGTAGGTGAGTTTTAGGGACCTTTTAACAAATATTTTCTAAAAGTATGACTGTTTAGATAATATGCTTTTCCTAGGGACTAATAAGAAATTATTTTACCATGTAGGGACTAATCAGCAAAACTGGGCTATGATGACCAGTCTGACGATACGGTAGGAATGGTATCTACTTCTTTATGATCGATCCATACGGCATCCAATAAAAACTGGGCTATGATAAATTCATACCCTCATGTAGGATAATTCGCACCCCTATTTTAACCTCAAAAGGCCTACCAAAGGGTGCGAATTATCCTACAATGGGGTGTGAATTTATCAAGAACTTTGAATCCACCAGCATAGGAGGAAGTTACTAAATTTTCGGCCGGCAATAGCAGGCTAGCAGCCCCATTTCCTACTCCATTATAACGCTACAATAATTAGGGGTAATTTAGTAATTTCGCCCTCCCCTTTCCTACTCAATTATAACGTTACAATAATCAAGCGTAATTTAGCAAGGACAATGATAAATTCGGCCCCACTGTAAGATAATTCGCACCACTTATAACGTTATTAGACGTCAAAAAGCGTCCAAAGTCTGCCACAATTCACGTTACCAGTGGCGCGAATTATCCTATTGTGGATGCGAATTTATCATCTCCCTTTAGTAATTCTTCCAATAAAAAATTCCAGATTCGGGTTGAGGGCTTGGCCAACCCAACCCAAGTGTACTCAACTTTTTTAATATTCTTTTAAGCTAAAAATCACGGGTTGGGTCGGGTTCGGGTTGGCAAAAAGGGTTCCTCGTGTCGGGTTGGGTTGAACCTAGTCAGGTTGAAAATCGGGTCGGGTTGGGTTCAGGTTGACCAAATGGTTGCTCGGGTCAGGTTAGGGTTGGCATCAACCCGAACCCGACCTTCCCGAGTTGCGCCCATAGCCACAATTCACCTTATAAGTGGTGCGAATTATCCTATTGTGGGTGCGAATTTATCATCTCCCTTTAGTAATTCTTTCATTAAAAAATTCCAGTCTCGAATGTATTCTCCGTTTGGAGGTTGGAAGATAAGAAGTGTGGAAACTGGAAGCTCTCCAACACCTTCTTCTTTTACTTCTGTCAAACCTCTTAAATCCCAAAAAAAAGAAAACAAAGAATCACAATGACTCTGATATAGTTAGGGTTTCTTCGTTTCCCATTACGTATTCTCTCCTTCAGTTTAAATCGAAATCTCAGAGAAATTTCAGATCATTGAAGAGCTTCTGCAGAGCTGCTCTCTTCTATGTGCAATAAATGAGATCATAAACCTCTCTGACTCTCAAAAACGAAGAAAAATCATTTTTTTTCTCTTTCGATTGTTATCTTTCAAGAGAGTGAAGCTTTGCTGCCGTTTTGATTTTCCGTAGGGCGATTTGGCCGAAAGTTGGATTTTTTTGTTCGTTTTTCCTATTTTTAGCTTGTTTTGAGGGTTTTAATACTGTTTTGGGGAATTTGGGAGTTACAGTCATCAGAAAATTGAAGATTTCGCTGTTTTTCAACTTCGATTATCAGATCTGAGTTTAAATTTGAGATTTTTCCTCTAAAGATGAACATTCCTCTGTTCCGAATCTATCTCTCTGCTAAAAACAGAGTAATTACTAGTTCACCACAATCGATCGCCTAATTAGCCTATTTTAAGGGTTTCGATTCTGTTTCTGGAAAAATTCGAGTTCGATTATCAGATCTTTCTTCTAAATTCGACGTTCTTCGCTCTAAATATGAAAATTCCTCTGTTCGCCTAGAGAAATTCAAGATTTCAGTTCAATTATCAGATCTTTTCCCCTTCGATTATCATATCTTCGTATAAATTCAAGATTCTTTCCACTAAAGATGAAAATTCCTAATCGATTATCAGATCTTCGTCTAAACAGCTTAATCTCTGCAGATCCTCTTAATCTCCCGATCCTCTTCATAATCCTCATCATAATTCTCCTCTTCCCCTTAATCTACTCTCAAAATTCAACCTCCTGTAATCGCTTCTGTGGCCACTCATCAGATCCAGTCCCATTCCCATTCGGATTCTCAAACGAATGCAAAATCCCCTTAAATTGCAGCCAAAACAACAGCCAAACCATCGGAGATTTCCTCATCAAAAACATAACACCAGACGGAATCTTAATCAATCTCCCACCTGATTGCAACCGTCCGATCAACATATCATCCAAACTGTTCGGAACAAACTACGCTCCTACTTCACAAAACGGTCTTCTCTTTAGAAATTGCAATAAGAAGAATTCTTCTTCTGTTTGTGCTTTACCTCCTTTATTACTCGAACAACAGTTTCAAACACCGAGATGTAATTCTAAAGGAGATAATATCACTTGTTTTACAAACGATAATGATAATAATAGTTTTATTTCGCCTGAGAATGTTACCGGAAGTGGATGCGATTATCTTTACTCGGCGATTATGGCTGATGTGACTAGAAATAGTTCGGTTTGGTTGGAATTTTGGACTTTGGAGTTAGGGTTTTGGTTAGAAGGAGAGTGTAATTGTTCCGACAACGCGACCTGTACAAATTTCACTTCTCCGGTTACCCACCTGCCGAGTTTCCGGTGCCGGTGTATTGAAGGTTTTGATGGGGACGGGTTTTTAGCCGGACTTGGCTGCCAGAGAGGTATATTTTCCTTCTTTAGTCTTTTAAATTGACAAAGGCCGTTTTTTTACTGGGGACAGCCCCCTCTAGTGCAATGAAGGGGCTGTCTTAGGTAAAAAGAAAGGGTGAATTTATTAGTTGGCTTTGCAAAAATGAGAAATGCTAAACTCACAGGAGCCTTGCTAAAAAACAGGGAAAGGGTCAAAACCAATCCAGGATGGCAGAAAATCACCGTCATTAACTGCCATAAAGCAGTTTTGACCGATGAGGGCGCCCTTTCCCTGTTTTTCTTGCAAGAGCTCCTGTGAGTCTAGCATTCAGCTGCAAAAATATCTGACATTAATGTGGGTTGTTGTGCTTAATGGTGATCATTTAGTAGGGGTATTTTTGTCATTAAAAATATTTTGATTATTGCACTAACTCATCTTGTCCTACATTATTTAAAGGGAGATGTTATCAACACAACTGTATTTTGATTAGGGCACTCCTCACTTTATTAAACGTACGGTATGGCCGGCACCATAAAATGATCCAAACCGTCCATTGGGCCTGTGCCTAAATAGTTTGTGCCCCAAAAATTATTTCCATAGGTTGATGATACTAACCCTCCGATCTATAGAGGGTTAGGATCAACTCTCTAACATTCAGATCAGAGGGTTAGGATCAACCTATGGAATTGATTTTTGAGGCACAACCTATTTAGGCTGTGGCCTATCTAATGGACGGTTTGGATCATCCTATAGTGCGAGCCATACCGTACTTTTAATAATGTGAGGAGTGCCCTCATCAAAATATACTAGTGCTGATAACATTTCCTCAACAAAACCGGTAACCTAACTCAGTATTGGCTCTGCCTCTGAAATTTCTACTTCTGTAAGATGGTTCTGATGACCAAAATACCCTCATCACATTCCTCCTATTATAGGAGGATATACATTGGAAATTTAGCAAGTTTGGCGTCAGTTTACGTTGGAGATTTAGTTATTTGACTTGGTTGCTGTTCTTTGAATCCAGAATATTTTTTAGTTGACCTAACAACTCTTTGAAACATCTAAAATGCCCTGTAGTCGTTGGACATATTAATGAGGGGTATTATGGTCAATGAGGTGAGGTATTTTAAAACTCTTGTATGATTCTCGTCAACCCCCACAGACGTGTCTTAAATTTGCACCCATTGTTTATGACAATGATTTACAAAGCCCGGTTTCGATTGACAAAAGAGAAATGATATATTTGCCCCCTTCTTTTTACTGGGGACAGCCTTCTACACTAGAGGCGGATGTCGCGAGAAAAGATGTGTATGGTTGTGCTTTATGATATCATTTAATAGGGGTGTTTTTGCCATTAAAACAAAAATTGGTTCGGTAAATGAATTTACCAAATTGCCCATGGAAATACTTGTGCTGGCTCTTTTTTTCTCCGCCTGCAACATAAACCGGCAACCTAACTTAGCCTCCTGATTTAGAATTCATATATATTCGCCTCTGAAATTTCTACCTCTGTTAGACCACAAATGACTAAAATGCCCTCATCACGTTCCTCGTATTTTATGATATACATTAGAAAATTAGGGAGGGCGGTCAGTTTACGTTGGGGATCTACTGATTTGACCTGTTCTTTGTATCCAAAATATGTTTTAGTTGACCATAAACTCTCTGAAATACCCAAAACACCCTCTTGGATATATCAATGATGGGTATTATGGTCAATGAGGTGTGGTTGCAGTCCATTTCAAAACTATTGTATGATTTTCATCAACACCCGTAGACGTGTCTTAAGTTTGCACACATTTTTTTACTAGGGGAATGATGAATTCGCCCCTTTTCATTACTTGGGGCACCCAGCTGCATTGCATTCATTCCTTCAAATGTGAAGGTCATCCAGCCCCTTTGTAGTCGTAGATATACTGTAGCTGAGTGTCCCAAGTAATGAAAAGGGGCTCATTTATCATTTCCCGACAATGATAATTTACAGAGGCCCTATTTTGGATTGCAAGAAAAATATTTCTGACCTGAAGAATTTTTTTTGCATTAAAAAATGATATGAATATGACTTATTTAGAGTGATATCGCCGTTAATTGAATATTCCTGTAAATAAAACTTAAGCTGCTGCAGTTTAAGTTATTTTATAAGTGTGTAATCAAACAATGAACAGCAGGAAATTCTGAAAAAACAAAAAAAAATTGTTTTCCAAACTTTTCCCGAAAATTCTTGCAATCCAAACAGAGCCAAAGTGAACTTCTATCAACCAATTTTTCTTTTCTGATTTTCTTTTGTTTTTATTATTCAGTTACAGTCCCTCCCAGATGCAATCGATCAAACACATCGTCTGGTAGTTGCGGAGGAAGTTCTCAAGTTGCTCGGGTTGGTGTGCTTATTGGAGGTAAATTTTCGTCTTTAAAATAAACTAAAATGAGATAAACCATTATGGCCATCAGTCTGGCCATACAATCATGATCCGACGGTTATAAATACGAGCCCCACTTACTTTGAATTTTGGGTTCTGAGGATCAAGTGGGTCCACTCCCTATTACTGTCAGATCTTGATCTTATGGTGATAACTGTAGGTGTCAATGGGCAGGCCTTGATCACTGTTTGGCCTAAAAGTGAATAGCTTGAATTCAGATTGATCTATTAGTCTTTGAATCTGACCCATTGGAACCCCACATATACCCTGTCACGCCCCCGACCCGAGATCCAAACCAGGCACGCGACAATGCCGCACGTCTGCAAGGCGAACCTCACAAGCTCATAAGCAATATGAACACATGTCCAAAATAAATCCAGGCACATATAGAGTACTAAAGTCAATGTCAAACTAAAACATCAATATCTATTAGTACTATCAAAAGTTGTATACTCAAGTGTAATCTGAATGAACTAGTGTTTCCCACCAAATAAGACCAGGCCAGTCCTGCTGCGAATCCTTGCAAGGATCAAGTCTCAATATCTGAAAATATAATCTATGGGTGAGCGAACGCGCAGAAAAAAAATAAAGTGTTATTTCTAGCTGTGTTAAAACATGCCAAGTAAACAAAAGTGAATAATGAATAATAAGAATTGAAGTTAAAAGGTATAATATATATAGTCACACATTCGAAAGGTGGTCTCTTCCTGTCTATCGTAGGGAAGTTTGAACATTGTATAATATATACACGTTCGAACTTCCCTATGGATATATACAAGTTCGAACATGGTATAATATATACAAGCTAAGTTTCTGAGCAGAGGAGCCTGATAATGGTGCTTACTATGTTCTGATGTCTAATTAAGACACAAAATTGAATAGGGAAAATGTCTGTCTGAGAGTCTTTTAACCGCCGGCATGCAAATCCCCCGTTGGGCTTGGATAACTTCACAAATCAGTGCGTTTGTGGTTCTAGCCTTGACTGAGTGGCCCCAACTTTTCTAGATCTTGTAGAAATTGGATATTCAGCTCAGGAAGCTTTCTATACGATAGGAATCTTTAAAAGTTATTGCCGGAGATCTTTGATCCTGATAAGTTAAGGGGGGAGTAGAGAGAGATCATCATGGCTCTCCCCCTAGATCTTTTCCTCAATCACTAGGGAGCCAGGAGGATCTGGACATGATGACAAGAAGGCTGGATTTCAGAAATGGTATTGCTCGATGAAGGCAGACTATTCCAAACCAAAGTGTAAGTGATTGGAAGTGTATGAAGTGCAACTACAACAACTATGGCACACGACGTATTTGCAGAAAATGCTTGGGGCCGAACTATAACAAAAAGGTAGAGGTCGTTAAGTCGTGGGTACCTAAGGCGACCCCCAAGGAGATCCATACACCTAGAGTGGATGAGAAAACCCTTGTGTTTACTATCCCAATCGATTTGATTAATGACAGGAAGAAGACCCTAAAAAGTTGCTTAATAGGTACTTTGAGAAACAGGTCCCTGTTGGAAGAAGTTTGGACCTGGGCGAAGAGAAAATGGGCCCTACCGCTTCTCAGCAAACCGTTCTGTATTAGCCCTTCAACGGTGCTTTTTTGCTTTGAGTTTCAGAGTCAGGCTACATCCATTCTACGGCGGGGAGGTGACACTTTGGTGGATATCTTGTTTCCCTTCAACCGTGGTCTCCTGCTCTAAATACTGGTACAAGAATAGTGAGGCTTAGGTTTTTTATTATTCCACGTCAGGCCTTGTCTCTCTCCACGGTGGAGGTTCTGGGTCAGTATTTTGGACAAGTTTTGGAAACACAGATGTCTGGTAGTCATGACCATTGTCTGGAATTTGCATCTATTAAGGTATTAACTTCGATGTGGAATTATCTACCATCCTTTATAAATCTTATGGTAGACTCCACTGTTTATCCAGTTGGAGTTAAGATGGTGGATGAGGCTTTAATGTCCTTTAAAGATAATTTTGGCAGAGGGGGATTCTGTCCCTTTGGCCCCTGCTTTAGAAGTCTCTGTTGATTCATCGTCGGCGATTGAACTGCCTGTGGATGGGCCTTTATCGGCGGCCCCTGGGGGTATTTCTGTCACCTCCAAGTCAAAAGAGCCGTTGGACAAATTTGTCCAAGATTTTGAATTATCCTCTACTTCGGGAATGGAAAAATCGGCAGATACACCAAAAAGTTTAGCCTCATCATTGAACGGGAAATCGGTCAGACCTGGGAAAGGACTGTGTCAGAAGACATTAAAAGCTAAATCTTGTATTATCGCTGGAAAAGCTTCCAGAAAAGATATCTCTGATTGTCTCAATCTACAACCAGTGTCAGTAGAAAAGGCGGTAAAGATTAAAAATCATTTTTTAGAAGCAAAAAGAATAAGGGAAGTTTAAGAGTTTTGAATGATACCAACATTCACATCAGTTTCGTGTCAACCCCTCCAACAAAGGCACACCGCTTCAGAGAGAAAAAAGTGGGTCAGAAGGGGCGGGGCGTGCGTCTCGAGAACCATTTATTAGCTACGAAAGGGGGTCTCTCTCTGTTTAAAAGAAATCTCTTGGGTTTTCGGAGAAAAGAAGAACCAAGTAAAACTTATTTAGCCTCCAAGTTTAGCCTTCTTCTTAAAGATTTTGATAAACCCTTCTCATCTACCATGTCGTCCGATTATGATCCCTCATCTAGGAAGAGGAAGGCAATCACTTTTGAGGTAGATGATTTACAGTTTCTTAGGGATTTGGAATACGATGATGAGATGGCGGCAGAAGAGTGTCCTACGCCTCGGGAGATTTCAATAGGAATTTGGAAGAGACAATGGAAACAATTCAAGAGGGATGCTTTGGCTAACAAGGACTGTCTCCTAAAGGTTTCGGGGAAGACTTACCTGAAGGAGGCTTTTGTCAGAATCTATAAACTTTCATATTTTAAGGAAGCTTTGGAAGAGGAGCGAAGAGCTCGCCGTCAACGTTGGGAGGAGGTTGAAGCAGCAGAGATTGAGCGACTGGAGAAATTGATGGGTACCCCTGCCGATGTTACCCAGGAGTCAAGGGATTCTCTAGACCGGGAAGTCAGCATGGAGGTTCAGACTCAGAAGGGAGTGGAAGGGCAAGAGGAGGATTCAAGGTTGATGGATTTTCTGGAGTTGGACGAAAGTAAAGTTATTCCCTCTGAGGAAATGGATGAACTGTTGGTTGTATGGGATGTCTTTGGAATAGGTTTTGACGATGATCTTGAAGCAACTAAGAATTTGTTTCGGTCTATGACAATTAGAGATCTGAAAGAGCGAAAGGAGTCTGGACTTCAGAAGGATGGGGGAGAGAAGGGGGCCGAGGGTAGCAACCCTGAATGACAACCTTCTGGCCTCGGAAAAAAAAGAAAGATAAGGAAAAAGGGAAAAGAGGATAAGGAAGAAGAGAAAAAGAAGAAGAAAAGGAATAGATAGAGAAATGAAGGAGAAAGAAAAATAGAAATCAGCAAGTAAAATGGAGACCGGATTAAAGTAGGAGAGAGGTGCTTTTGGGATTGACTCATTAGAAGTGTTCTTTGGAGGGAGGCTCTTCCCCCTAGGCTTGAGAATCCTTGGTGTCTCTCGTTTAGGGCTGATTCTTCCCTCAATCTAGTACCTATTGGTGGTAGTATAGGTTTTTATCTAATCTGGTGGCTTCTGATGGAGTTTCTGAATTTGGGTTGTAGGTCGTTAGAGGGTAAATCCCTCTCATATTCATCCAAGATACCTATTGTTTGATAGCACTGTGAATTGTCTGTCGTTATCCAGAAGTTTTCAATCTTCCATAGCCATAGCTTGAGAGATTCGTTCTTTTGCTTAGGTTTTCCTGTTTGGGTACTCTAACTTTGCTATACCTTCTTGGAGTTTTACATCAGATTTGGAGCTTTAGAGTTTTAGGAGGCAGGTTTCGTAGTTTCAGGTGAATCAGTCAACTTATAGTTTCAAGAGGTATTTGTTTAGGGGAACGAGAATTACATGCAGTTTTAAAAAAGTACAGATGAAAGTTTTTGAAAGAATGCTACGAAAGATGTAAAGAAGCCATGATATAGAAAAGAGGAAAGGAATAGTTAGTTTTTACTGCATCTTATTTTGGTTACTTTTGAATTGGTCTTGGGTATGCCCGTGCCAATTCATCTTAATATTTTGTATTGTAGGTTGGGACTCCTGGTCCCGAATGCTATCTGAATATTAATGAAATATGTCATTTTTCAAAAAAAAAAAAAAGTTTCTAAGCAGAGGATGGAGGATCAAAGCTCACACAGTCACAACCTAATAGGATTTAGAGAAATCAGATACGAGACACATGCTAAATTTCAAAGTTCACATGGTCGTACTCTGATAGGATTTAAGGGAGTCAAACATAGGTCACATGTCGCACTTCAAGGTTCACATAGTCATAATCTAGTGTGATTCGAAGGAGTCAAACATGCGTCACATGTCGAATGTCGAAGTTCACATTGTCACAATCTGATGAGATTCAAAAGGGTTTAGTTCTGAGCATGGGTCGATTAATCAAAATGTCACACATTCACTTCTGAAGGATTCAAAGGGGCACATTTCACATACACATTCTAAAGGATTCAAGGGGTCACATTTCACATTCACATTTTGAAGGATTCATAGGGATCACATATCACAATCTCATTCTCAAGGATTCAAAGGGGTCACATATCACATTCACATTCTGAAGCATTTAAAGGGGTTACATATCACATTCTGAAATACAAGGTGACAATCCAAGAGGGGGGGGGGGGTGAATTGGCTAATTAAAAATTTGGGGCTTAATGAAGTGGATTATTAAAATCAATTTACTAATTAAGCACTAGTTAATCTAACCCTTGTTCAAAGAATCAATATAGTGAAATCTAGGGTTTAGTTGTTACTTGAAGCTTATATACTTTAACCCTTGTTCAATAAACCATAAATGCAATTTAAAGGGTAGAGATTACCAATCACCAAGTTCAAAGAGAGGGAGAAGAGAAAGCATCCACAAGGCACAAGATTTATAGTGGTTCGGTCACAACTTGACCTACTCCACTCTTCAAAGTTTTCCTCCTTGGGATTCTCCACTAACCATGAGATTCTTCAAGGGCGAATCTCAAAGCCGTACACCAACTTCTCATTCAAAGGAATCACACCCTTTTCTGCACGAAGACTTGCGAGGGCGCTTCCCTCTTACAATGATTCACCTTTCTTAACGGGCCGAATCGGAGACCCTCACAAACAAAGGAAGAAATAAAAGAAAAGAACTCTCTTTGCCTCTTAGATAGGCTGATTACAACTTTGAAAGCTCACAAACACTCCATGATAGATAAAATGTAAAGCCTATGGAGTGCCTCTTGATAGAATGTACAAATCCAAGTTCAAAGAGGTTTTAACTTTTCATATAAAAGTTTAGGTTCAAGAAGATAGGATTTAATCTTGCCAAAAGGTTATTTAGAAAGGTTTTCATAGTGTACATATAGCCCACAAGGAAATATGACCGTTTGGGGGTAAAATTGTAAATTACATGGTTGAAAAAGTCAACTTGCGAAAGCCCCAACGGATCTATTTCCTTGTCGTGGTGGTCGACCGAGGCACGACGGTCCCCCGCCCTTATCGGGCTCTTAGTTTGAATTTCAAATTTCATACTGGCGCGGCCGACCGGCCCCAGTGCGGTCGCCAGCGAGGGCTACCTGTTTGAAATTAATTTTCCGCTCAAAACACTATCGCGGTCGACCTCCAAGCCCAACCTGGATGTTTTCTGGATTTTCAGAAAACATATCCACACTCGCCCGGCTTACCCCGGTCGACCGGCTCGATAAATTTCGAGATGTCTTGGACTTCCAGGTAGCATCCCGCGGTCGCCCGGTCGACCGGCCCTGAGTAAAATTTCATTTTTAACTTTTAAAATCCAGGGGCTTTGGGCTTAAGTCCTAGGTTTTCAAACACATTTTTGGTTGTGTGTATGGTTTTCAAGGATGTAAAAGCTTATGTATGAAAACCATTTTAAAACCTTTTGAAGGTGCATTTAAACATAAAATCAAGAGGACTCCAAATACATTCTAAAAATAAGAACCTTGAGTCTTCTTGGAATGGCTTGACTTCTTTGCACTTTCTTGGACTTATTCGGCTTGAGAGAACATCTTGACCTTTGTCTTGGCTCTTGTGACTTCCTCCAATCTTTAATGCATGTTGAGGTACATGAGGTGTCACCATGGCATGTTCAACTCCAAGCTCCTTCTTGACACTTGCTAGGGAACTTGTGAGATCTTCATGTTGAGCTTCTTGACTTCCTTCATGTTGAGCTTCTTGACTTGATCATCTCCAAATGGTGATGACTCCAATGTAGGTGCAAGCTCTTTGTTTCTTGCTTTCTTGATTCACAAGCTATGTGTTGAGTGAGTTGTGTAATGGCGATTATGACATGAAATTTCTGCATATGACACAACACCTCAAAGCAACACATTAGTCCATAAAAGCTAATCAATTTAGTTTGCTAGCATCAAAAGACGAAGGTAAGATGAATGATTAACCCATGGGAACCCTTGGGCTTACACATTCACATTCTCGTATCAATAATGCTAGGAGGTTAGAGCATTAGTTCACATTCTGATGCAGATTGTAGGCCAAATAAGTGGCATATTTGCCCATTAGGACTTTTAGGGATTTATTTCCATATTATTTAGTTTCTAGGATTTTTATTTCCATGTTATTAGTTTCTAGGATTTTATTTTCCTTGGAATGTTATTTCCATCTCATTGCCTATATATAGGCCTCATTGTATTATGAATTTTAACTTTGATGATTATTGAATAAAGATTTAGAGCTTCTCCCCCAGATTTCTATTCTTCCCTCTCTTCTTCTCTTTTCCTATTCTTCTTCTACTTCTCCCTGAATTCTCCTATTCTTCTCTTATTTTCTCCTTTCCTATTCTTCTTCTCTTATATTCTTCTATTCTCTTCCCCTATTCTTCTTCTATTCTTCTCATCTTCTATTTCTCTTCCCTTTCTTCTATTTCTCTTCCCGGTCCTACATCAAATTTGGTATCAGAGCCAAAGATCCAAGCTTCTACAGTAAAAGTCTACGCTTCCCTCTTTCCCGGTGCAATTTCCCGTCGCTACAAGTACCGCCGGATAGCCCCAAAATTCCTAATCCGTTTCGATTATCACCTTAAAACCCTGAAAATCTGCATCAATTTCACCCCTAAAACTCTGCCATTCATGCATGAAATCAGCCCACAACCCTTCTGCATCCCCATCTTCCTTCCAATATTTTTTTACCCATCCAACACCATTAATTCTAGCCACTTATTAGCCACCTCTGTTCTCCATCCCATAAATCCATACCTTGAACCCCACCTTCCCTATATTTTGGTATTTTCACCCAACTCCTATTTACAACCCATAGCAGCCATCATTACAATCCTGTTTCCCTTGCCTCATGATCAGCCCCTGCACCACCCATTACAACAGCTTCCATTAGCAGCAAACCACCACCCTTCAACTCTATCATAGCCTCATAGTAACAACCCCAAAACTACTTTGAACCCATAGTTTTAGCCTCCATAACAGCCACAAAATCCCTTGATTCTCAGCCACCCAAAACCACCACACAATTCCCTTTTATTTCAGCCATAAAAACCCTACTAAAAGTTCTAATGGGCAAATATCCCACTTATTTGGCCTACAATCTGCATCACATTCAGATAGGTCCATAGAGTTCTGTAGAACTCAGGTTTACATCGATGCGCTACATTATTAGCTGGAGGTCAGCAGCTTCACAAATTCTTGTCGACAAGACCAACGTATTATGACTTCCCCATTGGTGAGGTCCATATTTACCAACGTATTATGCATTCCCCATTGGCAGGTTCCACATTTTAACGTAAGCCTCCATAAGAAGTGTTCACAATTGGATGTAGCAATAATCATGAATATATTCATCACAAGTGATCGAAAATATACATAGTGGTTATCACATTGGGATTCACAGAGAACATGGCTATAGATAGTCGGAAAGCCAATGCCGTGGCAATATTAGAAACACATCACGAAGTGTCCATAATATACATAGCGGTCATCACAGAGATGCATGTAACACAAGTAATCGATAACGGCCTACACTGAGACTGTCACAACACAAAATCTCGCAGTCACTAGGATGTACAATATCATGGCAGTAATGGGGTAACTCAAAGGAGCAAAGAGATACATGATGGATTGATCATAGGTTTCACATGAATCAGATGTTAACTCTATGGTCATGCATTCATGGGAGTATCAAGGATTATTGATCAAGTTCACATGAAACTAAAGTAATACAATATTACTTACCTCCAAAACGCAACTCCAAATTTCTTCGGTATTCAGACCCAATTACCTGTCATCAATAAATCATTTGAATGATCATAAAAGTGTCTAATAACAGCTTACAGGGTATCATATAGGTACGTAGTACTCCTTAATGGTCAGTTGGGAAAGTAGCAACATGCTTTCTTGGGCTTTCTAAGGGTCCCACATAGTAATATACAATTAAGGTAATTTGGGAGGCCCCAAATATTTTAAAACTCTTTTCTATGAAAAGTACACGTCTCAAGCTTTCCTGAATACCCAAGAACTCTGAAATCGGAAGTGAATTGAAATGGTTATGATTTTTCGAAGTTTCTGTAAGAATAAGGAGAGAAATTGACGAGAAATTAAAATTCCGACAGATGCCCTGCTTTGGTAAGCCGGACAATGTTCTGCTGACCGTACCATGAATTCTTTTCTCTATTAATTTGACAGGCATTGGTTTCCAATATTCACCGTTTTCCAAAAAAAAAAAAAAAAACAATGTATCTCACTCGTTTGTCGACAGATTTAAGCACAATTGGACTCGTTGGAAAGCTCGCGGTGCGAGGGTTTAAGAACCTCGAACCCTCGTCGTAAACCTATTGGAAAAGGGAAGGGAAACTTCCCTCAAAACTTCAAATCCTTCGATATTCTTCTTTTCATGAGGATGAGTTTGGTTGCACAAAAGCTCAGCAGCTGTCAGAATTTGGCTTGGATTTGGCATGCCATTCTACGTTTAGTTGCCAAAATAGCATTGGACTCTCCTTTGATTCCCTTGGATGTCTCGTATGTAACAATTGCTTGTCTGCTGATGTGGATTCCTTGTTCCGTCATGACTTTTAAACCAAATTCTTCCAAAAGCAAGGAATTTTGGTTGAATTTTCGAGGGAATGATGCTCTCTCGTTCTCTCTCTGCCCTCACTCTCTCTCACACATCTCTCCCTATATTGGTAATGACACCCCTACTTATTCTCCTACTCTCTGAGTATATGCCGTGCAACCAAACACTACTTACTCTATTCTCCGAGGTAATTCCAGACAAACCAAAATGCTTGTCTCCTCGCTTTTGACTTCTCATTCCACTACTATTTGAGCTACCCCCACGCAACCTAACATACCTTGACGGATATGAGCTTGGTCGGGCTCGTTGGAGAGCTCGCGGTACATTGTTTACAATGAGTCCAATGAACGCTCCGAACCTTTGCCGGAAATTTGCAGGAAATAAAATAGGGAAAGAACACCCCCCCCTCTCTTACAAACCCTAGTATCAAAAAACACAACATACAACACTCTTTTACATAACTTCTGAATCTAAAACTTGTCTTACCTCAATTCGATATATGCGGTGGTGGAACGATGCCCGACTCCCTTTTCTTCTTCCTCTTCTCTTTTTCTCTCTTTTCTCTCTTGGCCGCCAATTCTTTTTTTTTTTCCTCCGGAAAGAATACCTAATACATGTATTTATAGTGTTCAATAACCCTAATCTAGATTTTAGGGTGAATTGACAAAAATACCCTTAAGAAATTCGAAAATTGCAGTTCTGGCCTCTAGGTATTTCATATACCTTCTGATAGTTTCGGTATTATGAGATCAGATTACTTATTTGGTGGGTCCTTTCATGCCAAAGCCCCAAAATCATTCCATGGGACAATCTGAACTATTCCATTGGAGGACTTTTACTTGTTGAATGTGGGCTATTGGTTGTTTCTTTTTCTTCTTCAATCTTTTTGAACGATAGCAAGATTTTATTAAAAAGAAAACGGGTGATAGAGGGCGTCAACCCAAAAGATACAAATCTCCAAAAAGAAAAATACAATGAGAGAACCAAATCAAGTTGGCAAAAAATCAAACCACACTAAGGATTGCCTATCTACACCCTCCCTTGCCAATCGATCTGCCAAACTATTAGCCAATCTCCTTACATGGTTGAAGGTGATAGAGGAACCCCTCGATACAATCCATGATCTCATAAAAAAACTGAGCGAACCTCCATGGAGGAACCAAAGAACCTCTTAGCCACCTAATCATATTGAAAGAGTCTCCTTCTATGATCATCTGATCAAGACACTCTTTGTCCAAGCGCAATATACCTTGATGAATGGCTCTAACCATGGATTCAGTAGCATCTACTAATCTTATTGGCCCTGAGAAAGCCCAAATTACTTCCCCCCTTTGGTCTCTGAACGCCTCCTATGCCTCCTGGGCCAAGATTACCCATGCTTGAGCCATCAAAATTCAATTTCAACATCCCACGTGGAAAGGCCAGCCAAACTGACACAATAGAGGTCCGCTGTTCCACACTGAAGCAAATTTCATTGCAATCTTCCCAAAGGTTGAAAGCCGAAACAAAACGAAAAAGGGGAAGAATTTTCAACCAAGCTATAGTCAAGGCTATAACTGTTGGATTTTAAAGTCTTTGAATAAGACAAAGTCTTATTGAAGACAAAGTCAAATATAAAAGTTGTTTTTGCTAGACTTTAAAAATTGGAGGGAAGATTTAAATTAAAGTTTCCCTCTTTGTTTTGAAAGCAAGAATCTTTTGCTTGAATAGGGACTTGAACCCAAAACCTTGGAGTGTGTGTGCTTGTTGTGTTCTCTTAACCAAAGGTAAAACAAATAGTCCCATATTGCTTTGGAAGAAAATGCTACTCATCCATATAAGATGGAGAGTTGGAGAAAGGCTTGGGCCTTCAAGGGGCTTTAGAATTTGTTGGATCCTAGGCTTTTAGAAGAGCACAAGCCCATGAGTAAAAAACACACGCGCGTGCGCCGAGCCGTGGCCCATGGTTTGAGGTCTTGGTTTGGGTTTGGGTTTGAAAAAAAAAGGGTATTTTTATTACCCAAAACGGTATTAAATTTTTACCACACGTTTTTGGTATGGAGACACCCCCTTAATTGCAAAGAACCGTTTCAAATCTCAACGCTCACAAAAATGACTGTTGGGAGAAAAACGTTAATGGCTTTTAATGGTGTGTTTTCCTCAACAGTCATGGCCCACCATTAGTGGTGGCTCTTCCTAGCAGACACCTTTTGGTCTATAAAAGGGGATGAGACGGATTTGTTTAAACACATAAAAATACAACGTTTTTACATATAACTTTCTGGTTTTAAGCAGTTTCTGTTCTATTTTTCTCTGTTCGTCTTCTTTCTTCGTTCCGTTCCTATTTGAGCACAGTTCTACGGTGGTTCTGGGTGGATCAGTCAGCGAGTGCATGTGGACTGGAGCCATATTTGGCTATTTTATCTTGGAGCGTCGGTTCACGGATCCTGGTTGCACCGGTAGGGGGCAGATACGATTCTTAAGGAGAGTGACCAAGTGGCACGACTCAGCCTTCTCCTCTTCAATTAGATTTTAGAAAGGTTTTCTCCAAAAGAGATAAGTACAGTTTTTTATTTCGATTTCTGATTTCCAACAGAAAAGAGAATTCGATTCAAGTATAGTTTTTGGCTTCGAGTTGCATGTTTTTGAGTTCAACTAAGTCATAGATCAGATCCTCACCTACTCCAACTTTAAATCTCCAACAATAACTTTTTATGAAAAGATGGCAACACCATCAAAGACTCTCGCATTCCTTTCTTTCCGGATAAACCCATAAGGAGGCTAAAAAATACAATGACCAAAGCACTTTCCCCTTTTTCTTCCAAGGAACTAGAGACCAACCTTCAAGCAAATCTGGAAGCGATGAGGGAAAAAAGTCATCCAATAGTATGTTAGGTGCTATGTGAAATCCCTCATGAAGCGCATCTCTACTGAATAATAACCTCTGTTAGGTAGAAGTCTCACTCTGTTTTACTGTACAATTGTTATCATAATTAAAGCATGTAATCTAAGTTAGCCCTTTTAATATTCCCTAACTTTGTGAAACAAATGAACATATATGGTTTTTTTTTTTTTTTTTTGTTGTAAAAGTACTGTTCTGTTTGTAAGAAATGTGAGTAAATAGTATTACGTGTGATTAAAAATATTATTGTTGCTGGTGGAGAATGATTTATTTTCTTGAACAAACTAATTAAACTAAACGTGATAAATGAATTTCATTGATCATATGAGATATGGATGTAGGCAGTGTCCCTTCGACAAATTTCTGAATTTTGTCATAAGCTCATTCAGTAATTGGTCTCAAAATATTTCAATGAACTCTCTATCACTGGAAATACTACTCTAGATATAATACAGTGAATATTACCTACATTTCAAGTTTCACAGTATGATTTCTGTTTCTCAATTAGAAAAATTATCTATTCAGGCATTGCTGCTGGAGCTTTTCTAATGACTGGTCTGGCCCTTCTCTATTGTTTCATCCGACGGCGATCAAATTCATCAAGAAGATTCAAGAGCACAAGACGCTTACTCTCAGAAGCCACTGGCTCAAGTGTTCCTCTCTACCAATATAAAGAAATAGAAAAATCCACAAATTTCTTCTCTGAGAAGCAAAGGCTTGGAACTGGCGCCTATGGAACGGTCTATGCAGGAAAACTCCATAACGATGAATGGGTCGCTGTTAAAAAGATCAGACACAGAGATTATGATGGGATTGAACAAGTCATGAATGAAATTAAACTTCTTTCTTCTGTAAGCCACCCAAATCTCGTCCGCCTCTTGGGTTGCTGTATAGAGAGAGGAGAACAAATCCTCGTTTATGAATTCATGCCTAATGGGACTCTGTCTCAGCACTTACAGAGAGAGAGGGGCAATGGCCTTCCTTGGACAACCCGGCTTACAATTGCGGCCGAAACTGCCAAAGCCATTGCCTATTTACACTCTGCCATGAACCCTCCAATATTCCACAGAGACATCAAATCTAGCAACATACTTTTGGACCACAATTTCAAATCAAAAGTCGCAGATTTTGGCCTTTCCAGATTGGGTATGACTGAAATCTCTCATATCTCAACAGCGCCACAAGGGACACCAGGGTATTTGGACCCTCAGTATCATCAGGAATTCCACCTTTCTGATAAGAGTGATGTTTACAGCTTTGGTGTTGTTCTTGTAGAGATTATAACAGCTTTAAAAGTGGTGGATTTCTCTAGGATGCACAATGAGGTGAATTTGGCTGCACTTGCCATTGATAAGATTGGTAAGGGTTGTGTGGATGAGATCATAGACCAATTTTTAGAACCACATAGAGATGCTTGGACACTTACATCTGTTCACAAGGTGGCTGAATTGGCATTTAGATGTCTTGCATTTCACAGAGATATGAGGCCTTCTATGATGGAAGTTGCTGATGAATTGGAACAAATAAGGTTAAGTGGGTGGGCTGAGGCCGAGGAGAATGTCTACTCATCGGGCTCTTCAATGTCGAATTGCGGCGAGAATTTGGGGACTCCGGCCAAGAAGATGAGCTCCGGCAGCCGGAAGTTGGTGGTCCTGCCGAGGGGTGATTCTGTAATTTCGATGGTGGATAATGAGACCTCTCCAGTTTCTATACAGGATCCATGGGTCAGTGAACATAGCTCTCCTTCATCAAACAGCTTGTTGGGTAATGTAATTCAGTGACATTATTCTAACCATAGTCACAAATATTTGCCTCGGGAATTTTTCGGGTAGATATATCTGTGAAGAATTAAATTTTTTTTTGTTACTCTCGTGTTTATATCAGGAAAAAACTAGAATAAACAAATATTAATAAATTATATAAATATATAAAATTTAAGAATAGAATATAAAACAAAAATATCGTGATTTTCTTGTGATATTAAATGATAAAAATGATATCAGCACAACCATGTTTTGATATTTTCACTAGCTCATCTTGTCTTTTAGTGTTTAAAGAATTGTCAGAGGTCATTACAGTTCCCAAAAAGCTCTCACAAGCCAATTAAAACAAAAGAGACAAGCTGGGTTTGTGCAATTCTTAAAACACAGTTGTGCTGATATAATTTCCTTTCTGTATTAAATCCCAAGACTATTTTGAGGTTTTGTCTTCTTATCAAATGTCGTGATAAAATTGCCATATTTTAAAAAAGTTGGAGATATTTGTGACTATGATTCTATCATGTTTTTTGTGTGCTCTACTTTTACATTTACTGTGGGGGTAACTGATGAACGATGACGAATTCATTAATTCAGAACACAGACCAGATTGATGCCTAATGGGGGTGGGGTTTCTTCCTGTAAATACCAAGCCAGGATTTATCTTATCCTTGGATAGGTTTTCTTGGGTATACTATACAAGCAGGATAGCCAATCCTATGGGCATAATCATTTTAAAATTCCTCAACTAGGGTGGTAAATCCTAGGGGTTTACTGAGGATAAAATTCTCCAATTGCGTAGTCAATCCTAGGGGTTTATTCAGGATAAAAATATCCAGGCAGGATTGTCAATCAAAGAAGCAGCACATTCAAGGATTTTTTTCCTATGGAGAAATGCTCCAGTAGTGATGAAACTGTGACAAATAGCTTTGCCTTCAATGTTCAGGAGAGGGCTCTCTTTTTGGCTGGGCTTCTAAAGGCTCACACACAAAAATGACCACTTACCAAGCCCAACCAGAAAGTGAATGGGCCTGAAAAGCCCATTGATGTAATGTGAGCTGGGCCCTTATCTAGACATTATAGCCCAGGCCCATCTCAAAATGGTTGAGCGTAAGTTCCTCCGAAATTGGGGAAATGATATATATATGAGGAAGTCTAACTGAAGGGAGCCCTTGCAAAAAAGAGGTAAAAGGGCCCCCCATTGGGCGCACATCACCATTATGTTTGACTTTTCAGCCTTTATTAATGCATGATGGTGATGTGTAGCCAATAGGAGAGCCCTTTCACCTCTTTTTTTCAAGGGCTTCCTTCAGTCTAGAATTCCTCTCTCTCTCTCTCTCTCTCTATATATATATATATATATATATATATATATATATATATATATATATATATATATATATATATATATATATATATATATATATATATATGCGCATTTTCTTCCTTGCCCCTTTTAGTGTTAAAAGAGTGGCCAGAGTGGTCATAAATAGGCTACGGGGAAGGAAAACCGGCGAATATATCACTTCCCTAAAGTTGAAAGAATTTTTCTACAGCATCTTTGGCAACGTTAATGAAATTCTTCCACTTTAAAAATGATTCACCGAAACTTTTTTCCAAAGCGTTAGGTACCATATCAATACACCAAAAGCTCCAGAGCTGATAGAACGCGTTACGCAAGGCCCTTGAAACCTATCCCATACCAGGCTGGGTCCCACCAGTCCCATACCTAGGCGAGCCCCCACTTAGGACCGTAACATACCACCACGCTTTCGCATCCGCCGCCCTTGGCAGCCCATTCTGCAATGGCTTTCACCTGGCCTTTTTTCTAGGTAGCCATTTCCACAGGTCACCGCTTTCGCGGTGGCCCACTCTGTGGCAACGTCACTCTAGCTTTTGGTTGTCCTCTCCACAGGTTGCCCCTTCCATGACTCAAACACGTGACGTGGTGGCTGCTCTAATAGCAAATGTTAGTTACCTAACCAATAAGCCAAAAGCTCCAGAGCTGATGGAACGAGTTAGGCAAGGCCCTTTAAACCTGTCCCAGACCAGGCTGGGTCCCACCTAGTCCCATACCTAGACGGGCCCCTACATAGGACCGTAACACAGAGAAAGCCATGCCGATCCATCCATGTGTCGGATCTGTGTAAGCCCAAGGGTTCAATCATTCACCTTACCTTCTTGTTTTGATGCTAGCAAACATAAATTGATTAGTATCGTCATTACACAACTCAACACAACACATGGCTTGTGGATCCACACTCACATTGATCAAGAGCTTGCACCTACAATTGAGACAACCTCATTTGAAGATGTTCAAGTCATGAAGCTCATCATGAAGATCCTACAAGTTCCCAACAAGTGTCAAGAAGAAGCTTGGAGATGAACATGCCATGATTACTTCTCATGCACCTCTCAACATGATTCAAAGATTGGAGGAAGTCGCAAGAGCCATGACAAAGTTTAAGATGTTCACTCAAGCGGAAGAAGTCCGAGGAAGTGCAAAGGAGCCAAGACATTCCAAGAAGACTCAATGGTATACACTATTAGAATGTATTGTCCTCTTGATTTTATGTTTAAATACACTCTCAAAAGATTTTCAAAATGGTTTTCATACCTAACATTTTACATCTTTGAAAACCATCAACACACACCTAGAAATGTGTTTGAAAACCTTGGACTTAAGCTCAAACACCATAGCCCAAAAGCCCCTGGTTTTTAAAGTTAAAAATGGAATTTTACTCAGGGCCGGTCGACAGGGCTATGCCGGATGACCGCGGGATGCTAACTGGAATTCCAGGGCATCTCGAAATTTATTGCGCCGGTCGACAGGGGTAATCCGGGCGACCGCGGATACGTTTATGTTTTAGACAGAAACAATCCAGTATGGTGTGGGCGGTCGACCTCCATGGGTCCGCTCGACCACGATAGTGTTTTTGCGCCGAATTTTTATTCAAACAGATTGCCCTCGCCGGGCGACCGCCATAGGGCCGGTCGACCGCTTCGCTATGAAATTTGAAATTCAAAATTGAGAGCCAGATATGGACGGACGACCGCCGTGCCTTGGTCGATCGCCGTGATAAGGAAATACATCTGTTGGGGCACTCACAGGTTGAATTTTTCAACCCTGTAATTTACAGTTTTACCCCCAAACGGTCATATTTCCTTGTGGGCTATATATACACTATATAAACCTTTCTAAATAATCTTTTGCAAGATCAAATCACATCTTCTTGAACCTAAATTTTTACATGAAAGGTTAAACCTCTTTGAACTTCTATTTTTACATTCTATCCAGAGGATCTCCATAGGCTTTACATTTGTATATATTCCTTGGAGAGTTTGTGAGCTATTAAAGTTTGTAATTCGCCTATCAAAGAGGCATTGAGAGTTCTTTCATTTTATTTCTTCATTCTATATTTGAGGGTCTTCGATTTGGTCCGGAAAGAAAGGTAAATCATTCGTGAGAGGAAGGTGTCCTCGTAAAGGCTTTGTGCGAAAGGGTGTGATCCGTTTGAAGTTGGAGAAGTTGGTGTACGGCTTTAAGATTCGCCCGTTGAAGAATCTTATTGGTTACTGAAGAATCCCATGGAGGAAAGCTTGGAAGAGTGGAGTAGGTCAAGTCGTGACCGAACCACTATAAATCTTGTGCCTTGTGGATGCTTTCTCTTCTCCTTCTCTTTGCACTTGGGTGTTTGGTAATCTTTCCCTTTACTTATGTTTATGCTTGATTGATTAAGGGATAGACTTGTTTAGGCTTAATTGGTAAATTGATTTTAATAATCCACTTAATTAAGCCCCAAATTTTTAATTAGCCAATTCACCCTGCTCTTGGGTTGTCACCTTGTATTTCATTTGGTATCAGAGCTATAGGCTCTTAAAGAGATTTGTAAATCTAAAAATCTACAAGAGAAAGATCCGTGACAATCCAAATGAATTTCGAGCTAGGCCAATCCGCTCTAATTCCTTCATTTTTTGATGGAACGAATTTTAGAGGTTGGAGAATAAAAATGCTTGCCTATCTCAAATTCATAGAATTTGACATCTTAGATGTCATTGAAAGGAGATTTTCTATTCCAAGGAAATGCACTAAAAATGATGTAAAATTATGTTTATTAAATTCAAAAGCTATTATCATAATATGTTGTGGACTATGTCCCAATGCTTTTGAGAAAATATCATCATGTACAAATGCAAAAGATATTTGGACTAATCTTGAAAATTTTTATGAGAAAAATAGTAGTATCTCTTCAAATGATAAAAATATTATTTTTGAACAAAAAGAGACTCTACAAAAATCTTTTGCAAATGAAAATTCTTTCAAACTCAATTTCTAACCTAGAAAAACAAATTGAAAATTTAAAGTCGGAAGTTAATGAATGTTTGACAAGAAATGAAAAATTAAATCATTTGAGCAAAATTTTGATAAACAACAATGATGACTTAATAAAACAGTGCACTATCCTTGGAAAAGAAAAAGAAAGCCTTGATAACACAAACAAAGGTTTAAATGAAAAATATAAACTTGTTTGTGAGAATGAAGAAAAATTAAAAGCTAATTTATCTCAGCAAACAAATTGCTTCGAAAATCAATTGAATGAGATTAAAGTAGTTAATAAAGAACTCTCTGTGAAGAACCAAAGAATACAAGAAGAAAATGACAACCATGTTTGTCATCATATGTATTCTTGTAGTTCTAGTTGTTCCTCATCTACCCACACTTATTCATGTTCATATTGTGGTAGATTAGGGCATCACAAATCTAGGTGTAGGCTTAGATTTGTGAAATCAAGCAGGTTTGTGTGGATAAGAAAAGATACACTCCCACACACAAACTTGGTTGGAACCAGATTGATTTGGGTTCGAAAATACCCCACTCAACTCATTGTTTGAAATTATCAATATATGGGGTTGTGCTTTAATTGCTATATCATATGAATTCTATCTAGATACTATTCAATAGTGCTTTAATGGCATATCACTTCATAATTAAGTATAGATATATATCATCAGTCGTGTTGTTAATAGAATGTATCCTTGGTTATTGAGCTTCATGATCACATCATATATCTCTTATAGTCTATAAAGAAAACAAGAAATTACCTCTGTAGACTATATGTTTTGCTTTATTGAGAATCCGTTTGAAAAATCCACCTAAGTGCAAGAATACACACATATGCACTTAGTATCCACAACTAGATGAACCAATATGTCAAATATTGCTAGACATTGATCAATCATATATATTTCCATATCTAGCAAAATCCATTTAGAACATTCACTTTGAGCTTCACTGAAAACATAAGTCTATTTATTCTATTTGAGCTTAAATGTTAGAAAAATAGAAATGAATTTTTAGATGTCCTCACAGCCTAGAGATCAATTTTACATGTTTATTAGAATCCCATAAATGTGAGAAAATAGGAGAAAATTGATTTGTCCACAAAATCCCTTGAAAAATATCAAGAAATTAAAAACAGGGTGTGGCGGTCGACCGAGCCTCGAAGGGTGACCGCGGAAGGCAATCTGGACAAAAATAAAAATGAACAAGTTTGTCGCGGCGGGCGACCGAGCTTCTGTGGACGACCGCGGAAGGTCGAAATGTGAAAAATAAAAAAATGGACAGCAGTATCGAGGCGGGTTACCGCCATAACCCGGTCGACCGCGATGATCGAGAACTGCTTTTAAAAGGCTTCCGCCGTTTCATTTTTCACTTCCGCCATTTATTTTTCTCTGAGGGTTTTTGCTCCTCTTCGCCTCTAAATCAATTTTAAGTGTCAAAGCTTCAAGATTAAAGGGTTCTAGTGAGGTTTGATCCATCCCTCTTCCTCCATTTCTCATTTTCTTTCCTTCTTCTTCGTTTCTCTATTAAATCTCTCCATTATTCATCTTCTTCATCTCTCTCGCTATATCTCTCCCTAATCCACTAATTTCTCTCTTCATTAATTCTCTTCATCTATTTTCCATCATCCTTTACCTAATACCTCATCCTTCAACTCATTTTTCTCTCAAAACCTAGTTATAGAATGTCTACCTCGAGGAAGACGACCGCTCAAAAGGGCAAACGAGCGAGAACCAAACCCGAAGAAGAAGTGTTCCCCACCGAGCGCTTCTTCAATAAAAAGGCAATGGACCTCTACGAAGAATACTCAAAGCGTGTCATCATCTCAGGCAGAAAAGTGAGTTCAAGGACTTCAAGAAATTCCAACCTAGGCCGCTCTTTGCACATCAAGGTTGGCAATTCTTCCTTGAATATGGTGCTATAATTTATCCCGAATTGATCAAATACTTCTATTCTAATCTTGATATTTCTCAAAATGGTGTTGTGATGAACACATATCTTCAAAAAGAAGTTGGGCTAAACATAGCTGAATTCTGTAGAATTATTGAGGTACCCAATGATAGTAAAAGAATCTTCTTCTGGAGTAAGAATGAGATCGACAAGCACTTCACTATTACGAATGTATATAAAACCTTATGAACTGTACCTCCTCCTAGAGAAAAGCTAAACATCACTGCTAGCTCCATGAATGATACTGCTAGATTGATTCACAAAATAGTAGCCTACAATATCACTCCCAGGGCTGAAAATTTTGATGCCGTGAAGCCTTTTGAAGCCTTAGTAATCCACTGTATTATGGAGAAAATCAAATTGAATTTAGGGTATATTATTCTTGGATACATGGATGAGGCTATCAAGAGAGGACAGGGAGGTCTACCCTTTGGGATGTTCATTACTAAGCTTGTAAGACATTGGAAAATTAATCTACCAAATGAGCCCTACAAGAACCCTGATCCCGTACTCAACCATACCACCATTACACTTATGAAAATTCCTATCCCTGGTGGAGCTGGTCCTAGTGGGGTTGCAGCCGATGAGGTTGATGAGGCCATGAGAGAAGCAGAAGAGGTGGCTCAAATGCAGGGCGATATTAGAGCACATGAGCAGAGACAGGCTCAACAGAGTCAAGCTCCCACCACTGGCTCGTCTGAGGATCTTGCCAGGAACATTGCCTCATTGAGGACTGGGCTAGGCACTGTCACCTCCAGACTTGACACCCTCACTACTGGGTTTGATACCCTCTCTATTGCTCTTACGATTGCAGAGAGTAGAGAGCTTCTGATCATGAGAAACTTATGGAGCTTATGGCAAGGCAGCATAGGGAGATGATGCAAGCTTATCAGAGGAGTCAATCCACCAGATATTACACCTCCTGGTCTCCATCTCGTGAGTATCAGCCTCTTCATTCTCAGGGCTAATAGATAGACAACACCTTCTTCACAACAGACACAGACGATCACATTTTGCTGCTGATTATCATTTTTTTTTTGTTTAGCTCTCTTCTCGCCCAGTTTGGGCTCTTGGACATTGTATTCTCATTTTCTTCATGGATGACGTTTTGCCAAATGTGGGATTTTATTTTGGTTTGTACATTCCCAGTATGGGCTCTTATGACTATGTGGATGTTGCCCTAGATGAGCTTGTGGGTAGTATGTTTGGATGCCCAATTTGGGCTTGATATTTTTGGTTGAAAGATGGTGATGCCCAGAGGGGCATTATGCTTTATGGGTTAGTTTGGTTTTCATGACTCAGAGATTGTATGATAGTATCTATTCATGTATCTCTGATTATGTTTTGACATGATGTGAAGATGGTGTGTCTCTTCCATCGTTCATTCATGTATATGTGATCTCTTCTTGTCTAATCTGTATATATACATGAGTTCTTTTGGTTGCCATGGATGTGTATTTCTTTGATTGTTTATTGTTTTGGTATCCATGTGTTTATTAGACTGTATTTGATTTAACTTTATAATACTATGTCTAATAATCATCCATTCAAAGTGTTTCTCTCATTTGAATGGAGGAAAAATTGAAATAGGTAAGGTGATTAAAATCATGGGCTTATGTGCTAGAGTCAATTACATTTAGAATAATCGCACATAATCAGGGGGAGATTTCACTTGCAAATGTATAACTACCTAGGGCCAAACAACTCAAACTCAAACGTTATGATAATTTTGAGCATGTTCATGCTCAGGAAGAGACATGTCTGCCCTATGACAAGAAATCCCTAACCAAATACAACTTGTGAACTTAAATGGTTAAGTCATAAATCTGAGCATATCTTTGCTCAGGTAGATACTTATCTGTCTCAAAAGTTGTAAATAAAGCCCAAGTTTCAAATCATTCACCTTATTGCCTCATTATGTCTGTCATGCCCTCTAACACAAGTTTCACCTAGGGCTAATGACAAATTCATAGGGGGAGAACTCAATAGTTATATATTCATGATTATATAGACCAATATGATATGCTCATATGATTTATTAGCCCTATTATTGTGCTTAACTTGCGAATCATTTGACCAAATTTTTTTTTTTAAAAGAAGGGGGGGGGGGCTTATCATGCATTTCACTTTTGTTTTCTCTTTGATAAGCAACCTTAGAGCTTGAATGGTATATCATATACAAGGCACATAGCTTAGACAAGCTATTATTCTTCTTGACACCCCACCTGTACTCACACTTGCATATCCCTACCTTTTTACTGTTGCTAAAAGGGGAATAATTTTGAAAATTGATTAGGTAGTCCAATTATATATGCACAATATGTTTTACAGTCATTAATTATATTTGTGCATATAGTGAGGGGGAGCAATGCTCTATTGTGTATATCATATCATGCTTATTCATCTATTGGTTGATATCTCCTTCCTCCCTAATCAATTTGTTTGCCATCATAAAAAAGGGGAGAATGTAAGCCCAAGGGTTCTCATGGGTTCAATCATTCACCTTACCTTCTTGTTTTGATGCTAGTAAACACAAATTGATTAGCATTGTCAGACTAATGTGTTGCTTTGAGATGTTGTGCTTTACATAGGAATTTGATATGTTATATCGCCATTACACAACTCAACACAACACATGGCTTGTGGATCCACACTCACATTGATCAAGAGCTTGCACCTACAATTGAGACATCCTCATTTGAAGATATTCAAGTCATGAAGCTCATCATGAAGATCCTACAAATTCCCAACAAGTGTCAAGAAGAAGCTTGGAGATGAACATGCCTTGATGACTTCTCATGCACCTCTCAACATGATTTGAAGATTGGAGGAAGTCATAAGAGCCATGACAAAGTTCATGATGTTCACTCAAGCGGAAGAAGCCCGAGGAAGTGCAAAGAAGCCAAGACATTCCTAGAAGACTCAATGGTATACACTATTAGAATGTATTTGGAGTCCTCTTGATTTTATGTTTAAATGCACTCTCAAAAAGTTTTCAAAATGGTTTTCATATCTAACATTTTACATCTTTGAAAACCATCAACACACACTTATAAATGTGTTTGAAAACCATGGACTTAAGCCCAAACACCATAGCCCAAAAGCCCCTGGTTTTTAAAGTTAAAAATAGAATTTAACTCAGGGCTGGCTATGCTGGGCGACCGCGGGATGCTAACTGGAATTCAAGGGCATCTCAAAATTTATCGGGCCGGTCGATCGGGGTAATCCGGGCGACCGCGGATACGTTTATGTTTTAGATAGAAACAAGCCAGTATGGTGTGGGCGGTCCACCTCCATGGGTCCGGTCGACCGCGATTTTATTTTTGAGCCGAATTTTTGTTCAAACAGATTGCCCTCGTTGGGTGATCGCCATAGGGCCGGTCGTCCGTGTCGATATGAAATTGGAAATTCAAAATTGAGAGCCCAATATGGGCGGGCGACCGCCGTGCCTCGGTCGATCGCCGCGACAAGGAAATACATCCGTTAGGGCTTTCACAGGTTGACTGTTTCAACCCTGTAATTTACAGTTTTACCCCCAAATGGTCATATTTCCTTGTGGGCTATATATATATATATATATACTATCTAAACATTTCTAAAAATCTTTTGTAAGATCAAATCACATCTTCTTGAACCTAAATTTTTACATGAAAGGTTAAACGTCTTTGAACTTGTATTTTTACATTCTATCAAGAGGATCTCCATAGGCTTTACATTTGTATATATCCCTTGGAGAGTTTGTGAGCTATTAAAGTTTGTAATTCGCCTATCTAAGAGGTATTGAGAGTTCTTTCATTTTATTTCTTCATTCTATATTTGAGGGTCTTCGATTTGGCCCGGAAAGAAAGGTAAATCATTCGTAAGAGGAAGACGTCATCGTAAAGGCTTTGTGTGAAAGGCTGTGATCCCTTTGAAGTTGGAGAAGTTGGTGTACGGCTTTAAGATTCGCTCGTTGAACAATCTTATTGGTTAGTGAAGAATCCCAAGGAGGAAAACTTGGAAGAGTGGAGTAGGTCAAGTCGTGACCGAACCACTATAAATCTTGTACCTTGTGGAAGCTTTCTCTTCTCCTTCTCTTTGCACTTGGGTGTTTGGTAATCTTTCCCTTTATTTATGTTTATGCTTGATTGAACAAGGGTTAGAGCATATATGCATAAAGGAAAATCTAATCTCTAGCATACATTATTTTTATTGATTGATTAAGGGATAGACTTGTTTAGGCTTAATTGGTAAATTGATTTTAATAATCCACTTAATTAAGCCCCAAAATTTTAATTAGCCAATTCACCCCCCCTCTTGGGTTGTCACCTTGTATTTCAATCTGCAAGGGAAATGCACATTATAGAAACCTAGTTTCAGTTTTTGGTGCAGGTAGTTACCTCTTAGAGTAGTGGTGAATTAAAACCTAAGTAGTTAATATGGTGGAGACAAGCCAAGGAGTCTCCACATAGTTACCTCATTGCACTGTTTCATCGTCAACCTCGTACAGTAGTGGTGGGGGTGTCATTACCGATATAGAAAGAGAAGAGAGAGATCAATTCCAAGTCTCTACAAGCAATAAATCATCCTTTTTGGTGGTTTTTTTGCTTTGATTTTGCTAGGAGTTTGCTTATATGCTCGGTTGGCGGATAAGGAGAAGACGAGACAAACAAAGTAGTCTCCTTCTGGTAGGGGTGCAACTCAGGTCGTGTTTAACCAGATCCCTTCGGGTTCAACCCGAAAACAATTCGGGTCGGGTTGAGTTCGGTTCGGGTTCGGGTCGAGGGTTTGGGCAACCAAACCCAAGTGAAACATGACATTTTTTTATCAAGGACCAAACCTAAGTGAAACCTGACATTTTTTATCAATTTTTTTTTGTAAGCTTAAAAACTCAGGTTGGGTTGGGTTGAATGGTTGAAAATCAGGTTGGGTTTGGTTCGGGTTGGAAAAAGGGTTCCTCAGGTCGGGTCGGGTCGGATTGGCCTCAACCTGATCCAACCTGACCCGAGTTGCACCCCTACCTCCTGGTACTTTGAGACACTACATGTAATCAGAGTATTTTGCTGACATGGCAGCCAAACCTGTTGGATACGTGTCCTATTAATTTTTTTAAATATTTTATTATCTCAAATGTTTTACTTCTCCCACTTAGGCTATAACTCTATATAGATAAGAACAAAATACAATAAGAGGGATTCGTTCGTTATCTTCACCGTAAATCTCTAATGGGAGGGATTTAACGGGAACCAAGTTTATAAAAGAGGGGGATCACACCTTGGGTTTGGTATGGTAACACAGTTACAATCTGCCCATTGGATATTTCCATTTAGCCAAGGTGTTCTACCTTCTTCACGTGAGTTTATTTAACTTTATTTTTTATTATTGCAAAAGAAAATTCGAACAATGGTATCAGAGCCATGGTTGGATTTGATTTTAATTTTACCACTTCAGCACGATAACGGTGGGTTAAAATTAAAATCAAATACTCGGCTTGGGCTCACCCTGATTTGCAGCTTTGTGCCGCTATGGAAACCATCGCTACTTCTTTTAGAAAATTATCACTTGTTGCGCATGTGATTGTGCCGCCACTGTCACCTCTGCGTGGACACACGGGACCTCCGTCCGAGGCCGGCTTGCCAGAACGACAAGTTTCCACTGGACGGTGGGTGGCTCCGTTGACGTGGGCTCTATGCCATGTAAAACCTAAAAGTACAGTGCATGACCAATATACGAAAGAAATTTTTTTCTTTTGTTTGCTAATTATGTGGTGCTCATTGGCTTGCATGAGCAATATACGAAATAATTTTTTTTCTCTTCAGTTTGCTAATTGTGTGGTGCTCATTGGCTTACTCATGGAGTGGTTCAAATTCTGATAATATGTATCATTGCATGTATATGTTCTTACATACCATCATGATGCACCACCATACACATGGCAAATGTGTTTGATGATCTTGATCTTACATACTGTCATGATGCACCATGATCTTGATCTTACATACTGTCATGATGCACCACCATACACATGGCACATGTATTAGGTGATCAGAACCGTTGATCTTACATACCATTATTAGGCGACTTAATAGATGATGTTCTCATGCCGAATGGCGATTCTATCTGTTGGATAGAGGCATGCAAAACAATTGATGGCTTGGAGAAATCCAAAAGAATAGCCAGCATAAAAAAATCTAAAAAAATCTATTTACTTGGTAGTTAGTACAGTGCTACATTGTGTCACATGTTTGCCTTTTTCCCGTTGTGTGGACACACTAATAGAATTAATATTATATTATTAATAAACAAGTTCTATAACTTAATAATATTTTGGCCGTTGAAAGAGAGTAAAGTTAGGGTATCTCTGGATGTCTCGCTACTGCCGGAGCAACGTCGAGGAGCAATGATGGTGAAGGAAGTTGCCACAAATATTGATTTCCAAATAATTATTTGTCTTGCAGAACAGATTTGAAAATCAGATTTTTTTTGCAATGTTGTAGCTGATTTGGAATCCATTTCAAAATATCAACTAAATCCAAATGTAAATCTTGTTGGTATCCAAACGTGGCCTTATGGAATTTGTTAGTTTTGTTACTCTCATGACTCTTTCCTGAAGATCTGGATTTTGTGTAAATCACTAAGTATGCGATTTACCATAGAGAGCATAGAGGATAGAATTTTTCGTACAAACCCTACCAATTTTTTTTTTGTTCCTCTTTGGTGACGCCTATTTTCTTGGCTAAAGATCTCTTAAAAGGAAGGAATGAGATCTCCTGTATATACTTAAAGTTAGGAGTGCCGTGTAGAAAATGGAAATAGGCATTGTTCAATAAAATTTGAGGGGTCTTATTATAAAAACATCAAACCTTTTATTATAAGTATTTTCAAATAAATTTGGGTTGCTAAACAGTATATTTTCCCGAGCATCAATCTGATATAAGCACCCATGTGTAAAAATGAAAATGTTTGCTATTTGATTACAGCATACTCACGTTTTAGTTAATTTATTTATTTTGGAAGATCTCTTATTGTTAATTGTCTATTTGTTACCTTGCCAAATACTTTACATTTGACAATCAAAGGCCATTGATCCAAGGGTTAATATTGCTTTATATGATCATGTTTAGATTCTTGAGCACTTGAACAAAATGACATGTAAAGTTACTATTTTAACCAAGATCTGATTTTGTGAGTTGATACCACCAAAGTGGGTCAACCTAGATTGGATTTAGTGAGTTGATACCACCGAAGTGGGTCAACCAAAATTGGATTTAGTGAGTTGATACCACAAAAGTGGGTCAATTAGAAGCAAGATTTTGAAGTCACCAAATCTAAATTGGAATTGTTAGATGATTTAATTAAGGAATGTCATACCCCAAGATAGACATTTCTTGTTCTTTTGCAACGAGAGTTTGCAGATTGACACATATTTGACCATGACATTCCGCAACGTTGTCACCCAGTTTTGTTTCTCTCATAATCCTGTTGAATATTATTTGTATGCCAAGTTCAGTGGGAGACATGTTTTTTCTGGTGCTATATGTTTATGATATCATTCATGTGTGTTTTGACTAAATAGAGTGACAAGAGTTCACCTTAAGATGACAGGAGTTCATGTAATGTGTGATAAGAGTTCACACTAAATGGCGTGGCAAGAGTTCACCAGAATAAGATAAGAGCGCTCATAAGATAGATGACAAGAGTTCATCTAAAGTGGCAAGAGTTCACAAATTGTGATAGGAGTTCACAATACAAATTGTGACAAGAGTTAACAATACGAATTGTGACAGGAGTTCACAATGCGTGTGGCAAGAGTTCACAATATGAATTGTGACATGAGTTCACAATACTTGTGACAGGAGTTCACAAAATGAACTGTGGCAGGAGTTCACAGTATCTGTGGCAGGAGTTACACATAATAAGTTGATCCTGATAATAATCCCAAATAATTATGTTTGTGAAAATCGTATTTCATAAGTACTTTGATACGGGGCACATGCGGTCAAAATAATTGGGTCCGCTTGTCGGTATTGGGTATGAGTGGAATTTGATTCCAAAAGACTTTAAAGGCCAAGTGGGAGATTGTTGGATACGTGTCCTATTAAAATATTTTTAATATTTTATTAGAAAATATCCTTTTGATCTTATCTCAGCTGTTTTACTTCTCCCACTTAGGCTATGACTCTATATAGATAAGAACAAATACAATAAGAGGGATTCATTTGTTATCGTCACCGTAAATCTCTAATGGGAGAGATTTAACGGGAACCAAGTCTATAAAAGAGGGGGATCACACCTTAGCTTTGGTAGGTAACACAGTTACAATCTGCCCATTGGATATTGCCATTTAGCCAAGGTGTTCTACCTTCTTCATGTGAGTTTATTTGACTTTATTTTTTATTATTGCAAAAGAAAATTCCAACAAAACCCTACAAAAACTGTGATATTGTGCAACCAAACAGATCTTAAGGCTTTGCTCACAACTAAGGTGTGTAGCTGTGCATAAGACACATCAAGAGCCCGACACCATACATATGGGCCCAAGGCTTAATGAACAGGCCCACCATATTGGATCAAGTCCTTGACCGGTGCAAGGGTAAAGGAAAACATCACATGCATGATGCATCTTCGTGTAATTCTTTAATTATAGTTTGGTTGGGCCTCTAGCTCAACAAGTCAAGGCTTTATGCCTCAACCTTGAAGTTGTTGATTGAATTCTAGATGATCTCAAGGAAAAAAGAGAAAAAAACAACTTAGGTGAGAATTAAGTTTAAGCCCTCAATATAAATATCTCTGACTTTGATTCGATCAAGTTAAGAAAACAAATAAAGAATGAAAGAAAGAAGAGAGTTTGTCTTTCATCTACGTCTTGATCTTGATGTTGCTTCTTTCATATGTAGTTTGAAATTTATATTGAGCTTTACCTGTTGCAGTTTGTAGAACATAAAAGGATTTGACTTTGATCTAACTAAGAAAAAGTTTCTTTCATCTATATGTGGTTCAATCTGTCTTTTATTGGTCAGGTATGTTAGATCTAAGCAACTATGACTTAGTTCAAAATAAACAGAAAAATAACAAAGAAAGAACCAAAGAAAAGAGGGTGGTCTTTCATCTATGTCTGATTTTGTATGATTCATACTTGCGTACTTATATATATATATATGTATATATAGGGAAAATGACAAAAAAAACTATTTTTTAAACTATTATTGAAAAAGCAGTGGGAAGTTGAAAACGACTAAAAAGAAATGCTTTCACTGTTCACATTTTGTTAAGGACTGAATTACCCCTCCTGCACATTCCCTCTTGCACACATCTTTTCACCTATTAAAAAGCATCTTTTTAGGGGGAAAGTATACACGTTTCCCAACTCTCTCTCTCTCTCTCTCCTAACAGCAACCTTTGGTGGGCCCATCATTTGAACCCTACCCATACTTTTTACAATGAACAACCATAGGATGATCCAAACAGTCCATTTGATGGGCCACAAAGTTTGCATCCCAAAATATCGTTTCCATAGGGTGATCCTAGCCCTTCAATCTAAACAGAAACTACATATTATGCAACCTCTATAGAATGGAGGGTTGCGACGAGTTGCACCCCAAAATATCATTTCCACTGTTGGGGCCTACAATTGGGCCTTAATGTTAATGTAGGACCCTCACCATAGGAGGATCCAAACCATCCATTTGATGGGCCACAATGTAAATAGGTTGCGCCCTAAAATATCATTTCCTTAGGATGATCGCAACCCTCCAATCTATATAGGTTGGATCATCCTACGGTGTGGACCGTACACTTTATTTTGAAAAATATGGGTGGGGCCTACGATTGGGCCGTAATGTCACTGTACGACCAACTCCATAGGATGATCCAAACCATCCATTCGATGGGCCACAATGTAAATAGGTTGTGCACCAAAAATCATTTCCATAGGATGATCGCAACCCTCCAATCTATAGATGTTGCATAATATGTAGTTTCTATTTAGATCAGAGAGCTAGGATCAACCTACGGAAATTATATCCCATTCGACGGAGAAGAAAACCCCATTTCGCCAAGCCGGTGAATCCCCTTTGACGGAGAAGAACCCCATTTATGGTTGAAAACTATTCTAGTGGTTGAAATGCATTGAAATAGTGGTTGAAATATGTTTTAGTGGCTAAAATTGGTCGAAATAGTGGTTGAAATTTGTTTTAGTAGTTGAAATTGGTTGAAATAGTAGTTGAAATCTGTACTTTGTACTTATTGGTTGAAATGGGCTTGAAATTTTGGTTGAATTTTAGTTGAATTTGGTTGAAATCTGTTTTAGTTGTTGTTTGTGTCTTCTTTGTAGCGATGAATTAGTGTTTGAAATCGGTTGTAGCGGTTGAGATGTGTTGACATAGTGGTTGAATTATGTTTTACTGGCTGAAATTGGTTGAATAGTGATTAAGATTTGTTTTCGTGGTTGAAATTGGTTGAATTAGTGGTTGAATTAGTGGTTGAATTAGTAGTTGAAAACTGTACTCTGTACTTATTGTTGGAAATGGGCTTGAAATTTTTTAACTGATTGTAAACGACCTTGTAAACGAATCACTTTGTATAATGTAATCCGGACGCAATTTAAAGTGTAATTTTTTTTTTGAAACAGCAGAGTCAAAGTTGACTCTGGAGTCGACTTTGATTTACTTTTTTGAAACAGTAGAGCCAAAGACGACTCCAGAGTTGACTTTAACATAAACAGTAGGTTGAGAGTCGACTCTAAGTTAAACAGTAGGTTTAAAGTCGACTCCGGAGTCGACTATAGCTATTTTTTTAAAACAAATTGGAAACCGAAAGGTCGTATTGAATCTGATATGAATCTACAACATATCGACATTTTAAAGATAACAAAACCTTGGTTGTTTTAGTCCCAAATTTTTTGTGTATTAGAGACTGAAATTCTAAGAAATTTATTTCGCGACTCACAATTAAACACATCTTCGTCCCCCAACATATTCGAATGACACATCATCCTTCAAGTAGATACAGGAAGCCTTTGCCCTTACCATTTGCACAGTCATTGTAGGATGAAAAGCTACTTTAAACCACCACTTTAGAACTACGAAACACTATTGAAACACTATTGAAACACTATGAACCACTATTAAGCAGTTGAAATCCAATCTAATGACAAAATATGAATAGTTGGAAACCAATCCAATGAATAACATTTGGACAACCCTGAACCAGTGTGGGAAGGGTTTGAACAACTCCTGACACACATTAACTACTATTCACAGTGTTGCAACCACTATTGATACCCTTTTAACTAGTAATGACACAACTTTAACCACTATTCCAACAATCCTCAACCACTATTAACACTGTTGCAACCACTATTGATACTCTTTCAACCAATAATTACACAATTTGGCCCACTATTCTAACAATCCTCAACCACTAGTAAAGTACATGAAATCCAATCCAATGACTCAATATGAACCAGATGGAATCCAATCCATTAAACAATATTTGGACAACCCTGAACCAGTGTGGGGAGAATTTGAACAACTCTTTATAAACACTAACTACTATTCACAGTGTTGCAACCACTATTGATACCTTTTCAACCATTAATTACACAGTTTTAACTGCTATTCCAACAATCCCCAACCACTAGTAAAGTAGATGAAATCCCATCCAATAACTCAATATGAATTAGATGGAATTCAATCGAACGAACAATATTTGGACAACTCCTTATACACACTAACCACTATTCACAGTGTTGCAACCACTATTGATACCCTTTCAACCACTAATTACATAATTTTAACTGTTGTTGATTTTTTCTTATTGAAAAAACCAAGTTGTAATTCAAAATTACAAATGGTGGGACATTTTGTCATTTTTTGGTTTGTCCTTTGTGACCTACTTTATAGTTTGTCCTTTGTGGCTCTCTTTGCCTTCTGAGCCTTTTAACTCAAATTTTGAGTTTCCCTCCAACTCTTCTAAAGCAAGGTGAAAACCTTTAGTCCTACATGGGAGAAAGGAGGAGAAACTTATGGGCATATATATATATATATATATATATATATATATATATATATATATAGATCCACTTTTATGTCTTATGAATGAGAAGAGGAAAAGGGAGACCCTCGCGCTTGAGCCGTCGGGTGGCCCGGTGGGCTAGACCATACCACACACGCGCGCGTGGGCCCAAGGCCTTTTCTTTTTCTATTATTTATTTTTCTCTTTTTCTTTTAGCGGTTCAAGAGTTTATGTATTTTGTTTTAACTCTTTTTACCGTTTGAGATTCCTTAATCGTGGTTTAGTGACCGTTTGGGAAACGTCTCTCACGCACTAAAAGAGTGCGACGTTTCACCCTAACGTGTCGATTTCTTTTCTATAAAATCAGCTTTAGAGAAAACAGAAAGATATCCTTAACGGATTCTTGTTCTGCTCTTTTTCTTCTCTGGTTTTCTCTCTGGTTTTCTGATCTTTTTCCCCCAAGCTTTCTGATCAAGGCTTTTGGCACATATAAGCGAGTTCTTAGGTATCCAGGTTGCGTGAGTGCACACCGCTGGAGAAAGAGTTGTTGTATCCTGGAGGCCTACGCCGAGACGCCCATCTGCATCATTGATTCGTCATAGTGGGGGCGAGATTTTCCGTGAGGACAACGAAGATCCTTCGTGCCTCAACTTGATAAGTGGTCTAACTATTTCTCTGTTTGATTACAATTGATTCTTGCAGAATAGTTACTGTTGATTTCTTCCTTCTCAAGTTAAGGGGTTAATTCGTTATAAGGTATTCTCGAATCCTAAATTACAGATTTGCACATCATTATTTCTGACAATCTTAAGGCAAATCTTTAACGATCTTTGATCTGTAATTTTGGGATTTGGACTTCTGAAAATTAATCATCATGGCTTCCCAAACCGAAAGATCGGAAAAATTTGACGGATTGGATTTCTGTAGATGGCAAGAAAAGAACCCTTACAAAATGAGGAAGAACCTGCTAGAACCCATCTCACTGAGAAAAGGAAAAGAGATAATTATCTCTGCAAAGGGCATATTCTGAGTTGTCTTAGCAATCAGTTGTTTGATGTATTTTTTAGAATTGAATCTGTCAAAGAGTTGTGGGAAACTCTAGAGCAGAAATATTTAGTCGAAAGCAGCGGGTTCAAAGAAACATCTCATCGGAAAATATTTTCGATATCAGATGGTAGACGGTAAATCTATTATGGATCAAGTGAATGAGATCCAGTTGATTGTTTCTGACATACTTGTTAGAGGGATCAAGATAGGAGAACAGATCCAAATTGGTGCAATTATTGAAAAACTACCACCTTCATGTGAGAAATTCTAAGACACATTATTGCACGACAGAAATAATTTTTCTCTTCAAGACTTGTTTGTTTAGCTTAGAACTGAACAGGAATTTTTTTTCTTCAGAAAACAGAAATCTAAGGCCTATGAGTTTAACTCTAACGCAAATCTCACTGAATCTTCGTCTGGAAAGAAAAACTCTTCCAAACCTGGGTCTGGATCAAGAAAAGGTCATTTCAAGAAAAATAATAAGGATTTCAAGAAGAAGAAGGGTAACTGCTTTGTGTGTGGAAAAACAGGTCACTATGCTAAAAATTGTCGAAAAAACGATAAGAAGAAAAACCCTTAAGGAAACAATGCGCCTCAGGCTAATGTGGCTAAAGATCAATATATGTCGGCCGTAGTATCTGAAGTGAACCTGGTTAGTAATGTGAAGGACTGATGGGTGGACACTCGTGCCACCAGACACATCTGTAGTGACAGAAGTGTATTTTCTTCCTACGAGCTTGTAGGGGATGGAGAGCAGCTTTTCATGGGGAACTCGTCATCATCTGCTGTGGCGGGTAAATGAATAGTGTTGTTGAAGCTTACATCTAGAAAAGTTCTGAAGCTCTGTGATGTCCTTCATGTACCAGATATAAGAAAGAATCTGGTGTCTGGGTCACTTTTGATCAAGAAAGGTTTTAAACTGGTTTTTAAGGCTGATAAATTTGTAATCACTAAGAGTGGTGAATTTGTGGGAAACGCTTACTCTAGTGAGGGTTTATTCAAACTGCATGTAACTGAGAACATTATGAATAAAGTTTCATCTTCTTCTGCTTATATTACTGATTCTTCTTGTTTATGGCATGGTAGACTAGGTCATGTTAACTATGCATCTTTAAAGTGATCAAGTAGTAGATAAATATGAAGTATGTGTGCAATCAAAGTACTCTAAGAAGCCTTTTCATAAAGTAGAAGAAAGAAAAACAGAACTATTAAGTTTAATTCACAGAGATGTATGTGACTTAAATAATATTTTAACTAGAGGAGGTAAAATGTATTTTATTACATTTATAGATGATTTCTCTAGATATTGTACTGTTTATCTTATTAGAAACAAAGATGAATCTTTTGATAAATTCATTACATATAAAACTGAAGTAGAAAATCAGTTAGAAAAGAAGATCAAAATTTTAAGATCTGATAGAGGTGGTGAATACACCTCTAATGCTTTTAGTGAATTTTGTGAAAACCATAGCATAATACATTAAGTTACTGCACTATACTCTCCACAGCAAAATGGAGTTGCTGAATGTAAAAACAGAACTCTAATGAACAAGGTAAACTCTATGTTAGGAAATTCAGGATTACCTCAAAATTTATGGGGAGAGGCCCTTCTCTCTGCTTGTTATATTCTGAACAAGATACCTTTTAAAGATTCTGACAAAACTCCGTACGAGTTATAGAAGAATAGAAAACCTCATTTTAAATACCTTTAAGTGTGGGGGTGCTTAGCTAAAGTTAGGATTCCAGATCCTAAGAATACTAAGTTAGGTCCTAAGACTGTAGATTGTGCATTAATTGGATATGCACAAAACAGTAGCGCATATAGGTTCTTCATTTATAGGTTAGATCATGTTGATATGCAACCTAACTCCATAATAGAATCCAGAGATGCTGAATTCTTTGAAACTATATTCCCTTATAAGACTAGTCTAAGTGAGAACACACTTAAAAGACCCATTGAATCTATAGATAAAGACCATCATGTGTCTGAGAAATCAGTAGAGCCTAGAAGAAGTAAAAAGGCAAAGATAGAGAAAAACTTTGGTCTAGAGTTCATTGCCTATCTTCTAGAAGGAGATCCAAAGACATATAAAGAGGTAATGTCACTTCCAGATTCTTCATTTTGGAAAGAAGCTGTGAAGAGTGAAATAGAATCTATTTTGAGTAATGGGACATGGATCTTGACAGATCTGCCTCCTGGTTGCAAACCTATTGGTTGTAAGTGGATCTTTAGGAAGAAATTAAAAACTGATGGAACTATAGATAAGTACAAAGCTAGACTAGTAGCTAAAGGGTTCAAGCAAAAAGACGGAATGGACTTCTTTGACACTTATTCACCTGTAACCATAATAACAACTATTAGAATCCTTATTGCCGTAGCTGCAATCTATAACCTTGAAATCCATCAAATTGATGTCAAAACAGCATTTCTGAATGATGAATTAGATGAAGAGATTTATATAGATCAACTTGAAGGATTTGTAATCCAAGGCCAAGAGCAAAATGTGTGTAAACTTATAAAATTTCTATATGGTTTAAAACAAACCCCAAAATAATGGCATGAGAAGTTTAATAGTGTGATGCTATCAAATGGATTCATAATAAATGAATCAGAGAAGTGTGTATACAGCAAATTTAGTAGGGATAGTGGTGTTATTGTTTGTCTCTATGTAGATGATATGTTGATCATCGGAACAGACATAAGTGTAATTAAAGACACTAAGAATTTTTTATCAAATAATTTTGATATGAAAGATCTAGGAAAGACAGATGTAATCCTGGGTATAAAAATAAAAAGAAACCCAGAAGAAATAATTCTAACTCAGTCTCATTATGTAGAAAAAATATTAAGGAGGTTTAATAATTTTGATTGTAAACCTGTAGCTACCCCTTATGATTCTAGTATAAGGTTATGTAAGAATAAAGGAAGTGGAGTAAATCCACTTGAATACTCTAGAGTTATAGGGAGTCTAAGGTATTTAATGAACTGCACTAGGCCAGACATAGCCTATGCAGTGGGTAGACTCAGTAGCTATACCAGTAATCCTAGTAGTTATCACTGTGAAGCACTAATTAGAGTATTGAAATATCTTAAAGGAACCATAAACTATGGTTTGCATTTCACTAAATATCCCGTTGTACTAGAGGGGTATAGCGATGCCAATTGGGTATCTGGATTTGAGACCAAATCTAGGAGTGGATATGTCTTCACTCTAGGAAGTGCAGCAGTTTCTTGGAAATCTACCAAGCAAACGCGTATAGCCAGATCCACTATGGAGTCTGAGTTCATTGCTTTAGAAAAAGCAAGTGAGGAAGCTGAATGGCTTAGGAACCTTCTGTCTGATATTCCACTTTGGAATAAGCCAGTACCGGGTATTACAATCCATTATGATTGTCAAGCTGCTATTGGAAGAGCAGGTAATAATGTATATAATGGTAAATCCTGACACATTCGTTGGAGGCATAACTCTGTAAGACAATTGTTGAAGAATGGAGTGATAACCATAGATTATGTAAGATCAATTGATAATATATCAGATTGTCTTACAAAAGGACTAAATAAAAATTTAGTCATGAGCACATCGAGGGGGATGGGACTAAAGCACACTATTTAGATCATCTATAATGGGAACCTAACCTATCTGACTGGAGATCCCAAGAAGTAGGTTCAAAGGGAAAAATAAGTTATAAGTTATTTGAATGATTTGTTTTGCACCAAGTTGAATGTGAATTAAGTTCACCAAGCCTATCCCTATGATGTGGGTGCAACCTGTAACGATAAGAGGATGAGTTGTAGGACTCTTAATGTTATCTATAGCTGACTAGCTGGCTAGCTGATTGTCAGTGGGGTGCATAGTTACAGGGCACTCCAGATAGATACACTTATATGAATGTGGAAGTGTGGCTGCTTCCTATGAGAATTGGGCTAAATTCTTTAGAGCGCTCAAGAAAGCAGGATATAGCACATGGCCGAAAAGTGCGATACCGTATGAACTTGCTTATGCCTTCCTTGTTGTGTGTGTGGTGTGTTGTCTCAGTTTATTATCCAAAGTAATTGGTTCAAGATGTATGTTCACCAACTACTTGATAAACTTGATATACCTACACTAAGTAAAGGTTCAAGTCCAAAAGACACCTCTACTAATGCATAACAGATTTTGCCTTGATCAAATCAACTCTTTATGATTTCTAGATTTCATTGCAATTTTGAATTAGTGGGGGATTGTTGTTGATTTTTTCTTATTAAAAAAACCAAGTTGTAATTCAAAATTACAATTAGTGGGACATTTTGTCATTTTTTGGTTTGTCCTTGGTGACCTACTTTATAGTTTGTCCCTTGTGGCTCTCTTTGCCTTTTGAGCCTTTTAACTCAAATTTTGAGTTTCCCTCCAACTCTTCTAAAGCAAGGTGAAAACCTTTAGTCCTAGATGGGAGAATGGAGGAAAAACTTATGGGCATATATATATATATATATATATATATATATATATATATATATATATATATATATATCCACTTTTATATGTCTTGTGAATGAGAAGAGGAAAAGGGAAACCCTCGCGCTTGAGCCGTCGGGTGGCCTGGTGGGCTAGACCATACCACACACGCGCGCCACCCGGTCTGGCTCGGCTCAGACGGCCACGCGCGCCACCCGGTCCGGCTCGGCTCAGACGGCCACGCGCGTGGGCCCAAGGCCTTTTCTTTTTCTATTATTTATTTTCCTTGTTTTCTTTTAACGGTTCAAGAATTTATTTATTTTGTTTTAACTATTTTTACCGTTTGAGATTCCTTAATCGTGGTTTAATGACCGTTTGGGAAATGTCTCTCAAGCACTAAAAGAGTGCGACGTTTCACCTTAACGTGTTGATTGCTTTTCTATAAAATCAGTTTTAGAGAAAACAGAAAGATATCCTTAACGGATTCTTCTTCTGCTCTCTTTCTTCTCTGGCTTTCTCTCTGGTTTTCTGATTTTTTTCCCTCAAGCTTTCTGATCAAGGCTTTTGGCACATATAAGCGAGTTCATAGGCATCCAGGCTGCGAGAGTGCACACCCTTGGAGCAAGAGCTGTTGTATCCTAGAGGCATACGCCGAGACGCCCATCTGCATCATTGATTCGTCATAGTGGGGGGGGGGGAGAGATTTACCTTAAGGGCAGCGAATATCCGTCGTGCCTCAACTCGATAAGTGGTCTAACTATTTCTCTGTTTGATTACAATTGATTCTTGTAGAATAGTTACTGTTGATTTCTTCCTTCTCAAGTTAAGGGATTAATTCGTTATAAGGTATTCTCGAATCCTAAATTACAGATTTGCACATCATTATTTCTAACATTAACCGCTATTCCAACAATCCTCAACCACTAGTAAAGTAGATGAAATCCGATCCAATGAACGATATTTGGACAACTCCTTATACACACTAACCACTATTCACAGTGTTGCAACCACTATTGATACCCTTTCAACCACTAATTACACAGTTTTAACCGCTATTCCAACAATCCTCAACCACTAGTAAAGTAGATGAAATCCAGTCCAATGACTTAATATGAACTAGATGGAATCAAATCCATTGAACAACATTTGGACAACCCTGAACTAGAGCGAGAAGAGTTTGAACAACTCCTGACACACATTAACCACTATTCATAGTGTTACAATCACTATTCATACCCTTTCAACCACTAATTACACAGTTTTAACCGCTATTCTAACAATCCTCAACCACTAGTAAAGTAGATGAAATCCAGTCCAATGACTTAATATGAACTAGATGGAATCAAATCCATTGAACAACATTTGGACAACCCTGAACCAGAGCGAGAAGAGTTTGAACAACTCCTGACACACATTAACCACTATTCACAGTGTTACAACCACTATTCATACCCTTTCAACCACTAATTATACAGTTTTAACGACTATTCCAACAGTCATCAACCACTATTAAAGTAGCTGAAATCCAATCCAATGACATAATATGAACTAGATGTAATCCAATCTAATATACAACAATTGGACAACCTTGAAGCAGTGTTACTCTAAGTTTGAACAATTACTTACACATATTAACGACTATTGACAGTGTTGCAACCACTATTCATACCCTAAACACACAATTTTAACCACTATTCCAACAATCCTCAACCATTATTAAAGTAGCTGAAATCCAATCCAATGATATAATATAAACTAGATGGAATCCAATCTAATCAACAATATTCAAACAACCCCGAACCAGTGTGGGAAGAGTTTGAACAACTACTTACACACATTACCCACTATTGACAGTGTTGCAACAACTATTTATACCCAGTCAACCAGTAATTACACAGTTTTTAACCATTATTCTAATAATCCTCAAACACTATTAAAGTAGATGAAATCCATTCAAATGACACAATATCTACTAGATGAAATCCAATTAAGGGTGTCAATTTTGGCTCGGGCTCGGAAGCTCGCTCGAGCTCGGCTCGAAAAAAGCTTGGCTCGAGCTCGGCTCGAATCCTTAACGAGCCGGCTCTCCAGGCTCGTTAAGCTTAACGAGCCGAGCCCGATTTAGGCCAGGCTCGGCTCGGCTCGGCTCGTTAAGGCTCGTTAAGAATTTAATATATTTAAATATATATATTATATATATTAATATATACACTAAAAGGGTTGTCTAGGGAGTAAAAGGGGGAGGCAAAATATGTCACTTCATTTTAGGAACCCCATTTGTTACTTGGACCACCCCCATAGTGTAAAAAAAGTAGTGAAATTACACTATATAGGGCTGTCCAGGGAAGATGAGGGGTGTGAAAAAAAGCTCGGTAAGGCTCGCGAGCCTGGCCGAGCCGAGCCTGATTCGAGCCCGAGCCGAACCTGACCGAGCCGAGCCTGATTCGAGCCCGAGCCGAGCTTTTGAGCTTAACGAGCCGAGCCGAGCCTGGCCAAGCTCGGCTCGGCTCGGCTCGTTTACACCCCTAAATCCAATCCAATGAGCAACATTTGAACAACTTTAATAGTGTTTGAGGATTGATTGTAACACATGTTCGAGGATTGACTATAACACAAATCAATAGGTTTTCATAAAATACTCTACAAATCTACATACACTGTTTCATAACCACTGAATAAGGTTTACCTCAACCCAATGGATTTACCTCAACCACTACAAAGCACAAAATGAAAAATGGAGAGAGAAAGAGAGAAACTACCTACACAGCAATCTCCAAACGCCTCTAATGGGAGGAGGTAAAAGGCAAAAGAGTAGAGGTTGAAGATGATAGCTTTTTGTTAGGTGAAAATGAGGTGGGAAGAAGGCAAATGAGATAAAAAAAAGGGCGCTGATATTTCCCCTCCCATCTTGGAGACTATTCCCCCCTTGATGGTTGCAACACTGTAAATAGTGGTTAGTGTTTATAAGGAGTTGTTCAAACTCTCCCCACACTGGTTCAGGGTTGTCCAAATGTTGTTCAATGGATTGGATTCCATCTGGTTCATATTGAGTCATTGGATTGGATTTCATGTACGTTACTAGTGGTCGAGGATTGTTGGAATAGTGGGTCAAATTGTGTAATTATTGGTTGAAAGAGTATCAATAGTAGTTGCAACACTGTCAATAGTGGTTGCAACGCTGTCAATAGTGGTTGAGGATTGTTGGAATAGTGGTTAAAGTTGTGTCATTACTGGTTGAAAGGGTATCAATAGTGGTTGCAACACTGTGATAGTAGTTAATGTGTGTCAGGAGTTGTTCAAACCCTTTCCACACTGGTTCAGGGTTGTCCAAATGTTCTTCATTTGATTGGTTTCCAACTATTCATATTTTGTCATTGGATTTCATCTGCTTAATAGTGGTTCATAGTATTTGAATAGTGTTTCGTAGTTCTAAAGTGATGGTATAAAGCGGCTTTTCATCCCGCAAAGACTGTGCAAATGGTAGGGGCAAAGGCTTCTTTTATCTACTTGAAGGATGCTGTGTCATTCAAATATGTTGGGGGGACGAAGATGTGTTTAATTGTGAATCGCGAAATAAATTTCTTAGAATTTCAGTCTCTAATACACAAAAAAATTGGGACCAAAACAACCAAGGTTTCGTTATCTTTAAAATGACAATATGTTGTAGATCAATATTAGATTCAATATGACCTTTCGGTTTCCAATTTTTTTTTTCTTAAAATTGCTAATGTCTTTAAACTTACTGTTTAACTTAGAGTCGACTCTCAACCTACTGTTTATGTTAAAGTCAACTCCGGAGTCGACTTTGGCTCTACTGTTTCAAAAAAAAAAATCAAAGTCGACTCCAGAGTCAACTTTGACTCTACTGTTTCAAAAAATAAATTACACTTTTAAATTGTGTCCGGATTACATTATACAAAGCGATTCGTTTACAAGGTCGTCTACAATCAGTTACAAAATTTCAAGCCCATTTCAACTAATAAGTACAGAGTACAAATTTCAACTACTATTTCAACCAATTTCAACCAATTTCAACCACTATTTCGACCAATTTTAACCACTAAAACAGATTTCAACCACTATTTCAACACATTTCAACCACTAGAATAGTTTTCAACCATAAATGGGGTTCTTCTCCGTCGAAGGGGATCCACCGGCGTGGTGAAATGGGGTTTTCTTCTCCGTCGAATGGGATATAATTTTCGTAGGTTGATCCCAGCTCTCCGATCTAAATAGAAACTGCATATTATGCAACATCTATAGATTGGAGGGTTGCGATCATCCTATGGAAATGATATTTTAGGGCACAACCTATTTACATTGTGGCCCATCAAATGGATGGTTTGGATCATCCTATGGTGACGGTCGTACATTAACATTAAGGCCCAATTTTAGGCCCCACCAGTGGAAATGATATTTTGGGGTGCAACTCGCCGCAACCTTCCATTCTATAAAGGTTGCATAATATGTAGTTTCTATTTAGATTGAAGGGCTAGGATCAGCCTATGGAAATGATATTTTGGGATGCAAACTTTGTGGCCCATCAAATGGACGGTTTGGATCATCCTATGGTTGTTCATTGTAAAAAGTATGGGTAGGGTTCAAATGATGGGCCCACCAAAGGTTGCTGTTAGGAGAGAGAGAGAGAGAGAGAGAGAGAGAGAGAGAGAGAGAGAGAGTTGGGAAACGTGTATACTTTCCCCCTAAAAGGATGGTTTTTAATAGGTGAAAAGATGTGTGTAAGAGGGAATGTGCATGAGGGGTAATTCGGTCCTTAACAAAATGTGAACAGTGAAAGCACTTCTTTTTTGTCGTTTTCAACTTCCCACTGCTTTTTAAATAATAGTCCAAAAAACAGCTTTTTTGTCATTTTCCCTATATATATATATATATATACATATGAGAAAACATTTCCCACACACTTGTGTAGGTAAGTTACCTACACACTAGCTTAAAATACAGTGGGGGCCCACATTGTTTGGGTGATCCAAACCATTCATTTGAATGGTCCTCACATAGATAGGGTGTCCACAAAAAATCAGATCCATAGGATCATTCCAACCATTCAAACTATGGAGGCAAAAAATGGACTAATTTGTGAAGGTTTATACACGTCCATTTTACCTCCACAAATCGTAGGGTTGGAATGATCCTATGGATCTGATTTTTTGTGGACACTCTATCTATGTGAGGACCATTCAAATGAATGGTTTGGATCACCCAAACAATGTGGGCCCCCACTGTATTTTAAGCTAGTGTGTAGGTAACTTACCTACACAAGTGTGTATGAAATATTTTCTATATATATATATATATATATATATATATATATATATATATATATGAGAAAATGGTTCCTACACATATGTGTAGAGAGTTCTCTACACACTAGCTTAAAATACAGTGGGGGCCCACATTGTTTGGGTGATCCAAGCCATCCATTTTAAAGGCCCTCACATAGATAGGGTGTCTAAAAAAAATCAGATCCATAGGATCATCCCAACCCTACGATTTGTGGAGGTAAAATGGATGTCTTTAAACCTTCGCAAATTAGTCCATTTTTTGCCTCCACAGTTCGAATGGTTAGGATGATCCTATGGATCTGATTTTTTATGGACACCCTATCTATGTGAGGGCCTTAAAAATGAATGGTTTGGATCACCCAAATAATGTGGCCCCCACTGTATTTTAAGCTAGTGTGTAGATAACTTATCTACACATATGTGTAGGAACCGTTTTCTCTCTCTCTCTCTCTCTCTATATATATATATATATATATATTTAGGGAAAAAGGTTTTTTGAGGTATCGCTCACCGTGAGCAGCCCTCTAGATACGCCATTTCCCATAGTTGGTTGAGTCATCCAACCCATTGGTTATGTAGGTTATAGTTAGGGTTAGGGTTATCGGTTAGGGTTAGGGTTATGGGTTATGGTTATGGTTATGATTAGTGGAGGTTTTCAAATGGATGGCTGCAGATTAAACTCCTATAAATCGAATGGTTAGGATTATGGGATGGAGGAGGTTTCTTAGGGACACCCTATCTATGTGAGGTCCTATAGAATGAATGGGTAGGATGAGTCAAACAACCTGCAGGTGGTGTTTTATAGAGGGCTGCTCACGGTGAGCGATACCTCAGAAAACTTTTGCCTATATATATATATATAATAGAGAAGCTTCTCTAGTCCGCCGACCAAAAAACACAGTGGTCCCACATTATTTGGATAATCCAAAACATTTATTTGATAGGCCCTAGCATAGATGGGGTGTGCCCAAAAAATCAGCTGCATAGGATCATCCTAAACCTTTGATTTGTGGAGGTTAAAAATGGACAGATTTGTGGAGTTTATAAGCGTCCATTTTAACCTCCATAAATCGAAGGGTTAGGATGATCCTATAGAGATGGTTTTTTAGGCACATCCTATCTAAGCCAGAGCCCATCAAATGAATGCTTTGGATCATCAAAACAACGTGGGCTCACTGTGTTTTTAACCTCCACTGTCCATTTTTAACCTCCACAAATCGAAGGGTTACGATGATCCTATGGAGCTGAGATTTTGGGCACACCCTATCTATGCCAGGGCCCATCAAATGAATGCTTTGGATTATCCAAACAACATGGGCCCACTGTGTTTTTGGTCGCCGGACTAGAGAAGATTCTCTCGTCGGCCGACTAGAAAAACTTTCCTCATATATATATATATATATATATATATATATATATATATATATATAGAGAGAACATTTCCTACACACTTGTGTAGGTAAGTTACCTACACACTACCTTAAAATACAGCGGGGGCCCACATTGTTTGGGTGATCCAAACCATTCATTTGAATGATCCTCACATAGATAGGGTGTCCACAAAAAATGAGATCCATAGGATCATCCTAACCATTCAAACTATGGAGGCAAAAAATGGACTAATTTGTGAAGGTTTATACACGTCCATTTTACCTCCACAAATCGTAGGGTTGGGATGATCCTATGGATCTGATTTTTTGTGGACACCCTATCTATGTGAAGACCATTCAAATGAATTGTTTGGATCACCCAAACAATGTGGGCCCCCACTGTATTTTAAGGTAGTGTGTAGGTAACTTACCTACACAAGTGTGTAGGAAATGTTCTCTCATATATATATATATATATAGGGGAAAGTGATGGTGAGCGGTCGCTCATATAGCTTATATGCGCAGTCGTGTAATAACCGTTGATTAGAAACGATCCTGGCAATTCTCTCACCTTTTCAGAAACAAAAAAGAAAAACCCATTCGATGTTCTCTCTCATTCACTCATTCTCACCCAAAACCAGAGGCCATCTCCGACGGAGAAATCTCCCTCTCTCCGCACGGTGCCATCTCCGTAGCCATCGACGTTCTCCCTCTCTTTCTCGACAGATGCTATCCCCGCACGGTGCCATCTCCGTAGATGCGCCCAAAATCCGCCCTCCCCTTCCTTCTCGACGGTGAAATCTGCCATCTCCGCACGGTGTGGTCTCCTCCAACGAACCAGGCGTCGTTCTCCTCCCCAGGTAAGTTCTATATTTCATTTTTTCCCCTCTTCTAGGGGTTTCATTTAGGTTTTTTTTGTTTCTAGGTTTTTAACTGTTCCATTTTTTTTTTCTAGGGCAACAAAAACGGTGATGGATTTTTGACATTTTCTGGTTATTTTCTCCCTCTCTCTGTAAGTTCTACACAAGCTCACTTTCTTGTTGTTTTCTGTCTTCTTTGTCTAGTGTTTTTGGGTTGTGGATGAATAAATAAGTAGCCTTTAGAAGAATGGGTTTTATAGTTCTGTGTTTTCTGTCTTGTGTTTTTGGGATGTGGATGAATAAAAAAGGAGTATTTAGAAGAAGGGATTTTAATGCATTATCTTTCGTTGTGTATAAATGAATTATGGATGGATGGTCAGGTTTATAATGTTTGGATTTGATATTGGGTTTGAGTTTCAGTGTGATTCAGATGGGTACTTGATATGGGTCTCACGTGCATAGGCCCAATTATGGGCTGGGCCGAGTCTTGTAGTCTTCGAGTTTGTTAAGGTCTCTCTCTGAGATGAATGGGTTTTTCTTTTTTGTTTCTAGGTTTTTTTTTTGTTTCAGATCTTTGTTTTTATCTTATGCAAAGTATTATTCTTATGTAAAAAAATTGGGTGTTTTGTTTCTTATTATATTCTGCTTTTATTTGAAGGATTTTTCTTATTAAATTTATAACTACATATTTTGATGAGATTTGATGGTGGTTGCAAATTTACTTCATCTGCAGGACATTTTGTTCGGGGACATTCCAAACTTTAGGCAGATTCTAAGTGCATTTGAGTTGCTACCAATCTTAGAGGATAGTGCATATGTTGCTACCACTGTTAGAGGATAGTACATCTGTTAAGGTCTGTCAATTGAATTTTATCCAATTCCCAATTCTTTCAGACAACTGGTTCTGCTATCGATGGATGAATTGATGGCTTTATATTTTCTCTAGCAGGAGCTGAAAGGCTTCTTTGCAAACATGCCTTTGTTATCTGGTGGTGAAATCTGCCATCTCCGCACGGTGTGGTCTCCTCCAACGAACCAGGCGTCATTCTCCTCCCCAGGTAAGTTCTATATTTCATTTTTTATCTTTTTTTCCCTCTTCTAGGGGTTTCATTTAGGTTTTTTTTGTTTCTAGGTTTTTAACTGTTCCATTTTTTTTTATAGGGCAAATACGGTGATGGATTTTTGAGATTTTCTGGTTATTTTCCCCCTCTCTCTGAGATGAATGGTGTTGAATTTTTTGTCTGGTTTTGCTGTTTTGTTTTGTTTTTTTCTTGAGGAGAACGTGAATGTCGTGATTTTAATTAATTTTACAGTTATTATTTTTTTTCTTAAATGATCTGAAATGGGCTGAAACTATGCCATCTCATCCACGGTTTTTTGCTGTTTTTTCCTTCAAGTAGCTGAAGTTTCAATCTCTGCCATTTATTTTTTCCCTCTTCTAGGGGTTTCAGTTAGGTTTGTTTTTGTTTCTAGGTTTTTAACTGTTAGGGTTTTTCTGCTGTTCCTGTTGGTTATTTGGTGATTTGGATAGACCAAGCATTTCTATAGATTTGTGCTTATGTTTATGCTTCGTTTATTATTATGTAATTGACATTGATTTGGCTTACATTTTTTTTGTTTTATTTGATTGTCTTGAAGTGAAGGGATTGAAGAAGTGCACTCAAGTTAATGGATGATAGAGACTGTATAGATTTTAGTTTATCAATTGATGATATTGACGCTAATAGACTGATTATGGTTGGCGATATGTTAGGAAATGATGAAAGTGAGGTGGGATATATATCTGTTGATGAGGAGGTAGACCCAAATGAGGAGAGAGACCCAAATGAGGAGGGCGGTGTAGAATTTGTTGATATTGATGATGGTGGTGAGAGGAATCTGGGTAAGAAACCCTTTTTGGATCAGATATTTGATAGTGAAAATGATGCATACGAGTTTTATAATATGTATGGGTTGGCCACCGGTTTTGGAGTACGGAAATCATCAACTTATAAGTCGAAGATAACACAGAAAGTGATATTTAAGAGATTTGTTTGTGATAGAGCAGGGATCAAAAGCAGTAAAGCTAAAAATGTGGTGGTTGATAGAGTTGTGAAGCCACGTCGGACTGTCAGGGAGGGTTGTAAAGTGAAAATGGATATCTCATTAATTGATGGGAAGTGGAAAGTTAAAGCTTTTGACGATGTACATTGTCATGAGCTTACTTCTCCACTGAAACGACAAATGCATCATTCGCATAACAAATTTATCAAGACTCAGGTAGTTAAGAATTTGATGGACGACCTGAGTACAGCCTAAATCCATCCTGCTAATATTGCGAAGGCCATTAATGTTTCATATAAAGGATCAGGTAGTTATATAACGACAAATCAGGTGGTTTGCCATTTGAGAAAACAGAGGGTGAATAATATGGGGCAAGAAGGCGTTTTGGTAGCACAGAAATTCCAAGCGAAACAATCAGAGGACCCAAACTTTTTTTTCAAAATGGAGTTGGATATTAATGGTAACTTGCGATCAACGTTTTGGGCCGATTCACGAGCTAGAGATGCATATCTAACCTTTAGTGATGTCATTGTGTTTGATGTAACGTATAGGACGAACAGGTTTATAATGCCTTTTGCACCATTTACTGGAGGAAATCACCACAGGCAGAGCACCTTATTTGGATGTGCGCTAATAGCAGACGAAACAGAAGAGACATTTACATGGCTATTTGAGCAGTGGTTGGACTGCATGTTCGGGAGAGCTCCTGGTTGTATCATCACAGATATGGATGGGGCGATGCGAAATGCTATCAGAACCGTCTTTCCAAATACGCGTCACAGATTTTGCTCTTGGCACATCAGTAATCATTTACTTGAGCATGTTCCATTAATGCGAGATCCCACTAGTGAATTTCCCAAGGATTACATGAAATGGTTTTACACGAGACAAAAGGAAGACTGTGAGGTAGCATGGGAAAATTTGATTCAGAAATATCATATTGAGGAAAACAGATGGTTAGCAAAAATGTGGGATGTACGGACCCACTGGGTGCCAGCATATTTCAGGGACACATTCATTGCTGGCATGACATCCAGTGCGCGCAGTGAAAGCATCAATTCTTTCTTTGATTGATATGTCAATCAGAACACAAGCTTAAAAGAATTCGTAGAGCAATATGATAGGGCACTTATTGAACGTCGTAAAGCGGAGTCCCAAGAAGATTTCAAGTCTAAAACAACGAAGCCTGTACTTGTTTCAAGGAGCAAATTGGAAGAAGAAGCTAGTAAGTCTTATACGAAGACAATGTTTGACATATTTCAGGCAGAATTTAAGGATAGTATTGACTGTTATCATGAGAAGGTGGAAAAGAGTGGCATCGTGGCAGTATACAAAGTTGGATTAAGTGTTGATGAGAAGTGGAAATGGTGCAAAGTTGTGTACGATGAATCTGAAGGGTAAAGGCAACATGTGAGTGCGCGATGTTCGAGACGAAAGGAATTTTATGCAAACACATACTCCGCATTATGTCCAAGAAGCAATTGATGAGCATTCCCCAACAATATATCTTAAATAGATGGACAACTGGGGTTAGATATCGTGTGGATAGTGGAGTGTTTATGAGAGAGTTGGATAATAATGACGTATCTCCACTTCACAGATGGTGCCTAATAACAAAGTTTCAAACACTTCTAGATAGGTTTAAAGATAATAACACTCTTTTCAAGAAGGTGAATGAAACCCTTGATGCTTGGTTGTTGGACTCTGAGAAGGAGATGAGAGACAAGGAAGTTGATTTGGCAAACAGTGGGAGCGAAGTAGTAACCAACTTTGTTAGCCAAGGAGTTGAGATTTCTATTTGCGACCCCCAACCTATAAGAACCAAGGGCCGTCCAAAGGTTGCTACCCGGTTCAAATCCCCGATAGAAAAGTCCCAATCCCAACCAAAGCAGATACGAAGGTGTAAGAATGTGGAGAAATTGGCCATTACATGACAACATGTGGACAAGAAAATAAAAAGAAACAGAAGGTTTGGATTTCTTATGTCAACCTCTTCAATTTCTTATTCTTACTAATTGTCTTTATCAATGTTGTAATTTTTTCATTTTTCTTGCTTCGAAATAGATGACTTTAAGGGATGAGCAAGAGGATGACGAACATGAAGAGTCAATGCACGTGGATATTGCTTCGTGATTTTGCAGATTCGCGTAGGTATGTGGTAGCTTGTTTCGGTAATAGAATAATTGTTTATTGCTTCAATAGCCTATGTATATGAAATTTTGTTGATAAGGCAATGATAATTTGCAGGGAATTTTGTTGAGAAGGCAATGGTGAAGTTCACTTCCACATCGCATTAGTTATTGCCATCCTATTTTTTGTCTGTTTGAAGATGGGATCCTTTTTATCTTATCAAGATTGCTGGTCTGTATGCAAGTAAAAATCCTGCTGTGACAAGGGTGTGATAAATGGAAAAATTCACATGGTTGTGATATTTTGATGTTGATGGTTATTCTACTTGACTTTTGGTTGAGATGATTGATCCCACTTGTGTTGGCAAAGCCAGTACAGATGTTTAGAATTGGGTTTTTAATGCTCTTTCCTTTCTTAAAATTTCCAGTCTTTTTTATAGCTCTAGCAAGATCGGAACAGTTCTCACTCTGAATGGAATGAAAATCAGTTAATTGCCTTTTACACTGGAGGGCAGGGCTATCCCGAGTAAAAACGGGGATAGCCAATCGAGAGTCCCTAGGGATCACATTGTACCATTCCTTTGATACACCCTTAAATCTAATAAGAAGAGACTTGGCACCCAATCGAGCAAGAATCTCCATCAACATATCTTCACCGAAATTCATCTTCATGCTGCGAGGAGTAAAATTAACTATGTCAGTATCTAGAACATATATAATCTCGTTACAACACCAATTTGAACTAATGTTATTACTTATAATTTTGACTTCTATGTGAAACTGAGAACTTCTTAATACTTGATTCAATTATGTAAGAGTCTCTATTAACTTTTTTGGTTGTGAGTGAGGCTAAAGTTTCTATTAGCTACTAATAATATAAAGGGTTATGTAGGGTTTTTGGTTAAGCAAGAAACTACAAAAAACTGATGTAGTTTCGTTTAAGAAGAAACATACCACAGTTTGTGTGTAGTTTGGTTAAACTGAAACTTTCAAAACTAGTAAATCAGAAAACATGCGGCTGAAGGGTTGGAAAAACTAAGTACCTTAAACCAGATAACAATTAGATTTTGGCCACAAAGAAGATGAAAAACTAGAAACCCAATCTGTTTATGCTTGTGATACCAAAAAAGGATACCAAGACACAAGCACTGTTGTGTACAAACAGAATTTTATTCATCAAACGTCATTCTCTATTTGCAAACTTGAGTTTTTATATCCAAACTCTTAGACTAAAATTTCTAAAAAAAAATATACAAGTTCTAAACTTTAGGCCTTGGGCTAAAATTTCTCATGAAAACTTTCCTAAACAACAGTATCCTAGATCACTTACTAACGGATAGACACAAAAAGAAACAAGATAAACAACCCCACACCTCCAACTAAACAACACTGCCCTAGATCATTAAGTAACAGAGACACAAAAAGGATCAAGATAAACAACCCAACAACTGCAACTTTAATCCATTGAAGTTGGTTCTCAAAAACTTGGAAGCGTTTGCCTCCATGCACCTTCAATTCATTTGCATGCACCTTCAATCCGTCGAAGCGTTTGCCTGATTGCACCTTCAATTCGTATAATAAATTTACCAATGTGCCCATGTCATTCTTCAATTCGGCTATTTCATTCTTCAATTTGGCTATATCATCCCTATTCGAACCAACTTCATTGTCATCCATATCTTCTTTGCACCAACGGAAATAATTGCACTTCTTTGTACTTCCTTCCTGCGTGTTTTATAAGAGTTAGGAATTTGAAACTTCACATACTAGTAAAAATTAGAATTATTCACTGCTTACTTACACAGAAGAAGGCACAAGCGTAAAACAGGCGGCCTCTATTGCCATTCTCATTCGTCTGCGTTATTTGGATAGAAGCTTTCTTCTCACATTTACAATTTCTTGTAGCAATTCTGATACCACGTCTGCTAGAACTACTATTGCGAGAGGATGCCATTAATTGAGTCTCTCTGAATCTGCATAAAACCAATGGAAATATAATATGAACTACAAATAACATCAGACACAGACACAGAAGAAAAAAAATCACAAAATCCCACAAACCCTAAATCCCACAAAAAAAATCACTAAATCCCACAAATTCCTCATCACCATTGAAGCTGCTCGTATGGCCATTATTGTTTGAAGGAAAAATTATTAAAAAAATCAAACCTTCCTTTTTCCTTAAACCAAAGTAGTAATCATAAGAATGACAAGAAAAGGATGACATGGCATAGTTTCAGCCCATTTCAGATCATTTAAGAAAAATAATAATAACTGTAAAACTACTTAAAATCACCACATTCACATTTTCCTCAAAAGACAAAAAACAAAGAAAAAAAACAGAAAATTTGGACAAAAAATTCAACAGATCAATACCAAATCATCCAACAATTTTAAAAATATATACCAACCAAAAAAAAAGAAAAAAGAGAGAGATCAGAAATTGGTTATATATGATTACTCGATCGACCTTGTATTCCCCATGACGAAACTTCTCTTCCTTGCCATGGCCTAGTAACTTCCTCCAAGTCAAGGATATAAATAAAGAACCATTGCAAGAAGAGGTCTATAGAGCAGATACTACCCAATAGAAAATGAAAAGAGTACATCTAGTCAAACATGAAAGAAAACATTATAAAAAATTTCATAACAAAATAAATTTCTTCAAAAATTATATTACATCCAATTCAATCGGAGCCAGATAACAAAGGCCTGTTCGCAAAGAAGCCTTTCAGCTCCTGCTAGAGAAAATATAAAGTCATCAATTCATCCATCCATAGCAGAACCAGTTGTCTGAAAGAATTGGGAATTGGATAAAATTCAATTGACAGACCTTAACAAACTCGAAGACTACAAGACTCGGCCCAGCCCATTACTGGGCCTATGCACGTGAGACCCATATCAAGTACCCATCTGAATCACACTGAAACTCAAACCTAATATCAAATCCAAACATTATAAACCTGACCATCCATCCATAATTCATTTATACACAACGAAAGATAATGCATTAAAATTCCTTCTTCTAAATACTCCTATTTTATTCATCCACATCCCAAAAACACAAGACAGAAAACACAAAACTATAAAACCCATTCTTCTAAAGGCTACTTATTTATTCATCCACAACCCAAAAACACTAGACAAAGAAGACAGAAAACAACAAGAAAGTGAGCTTGTGTAGAACTTACAGAGAGAGGGGGGAAATAACCAGAAAATCTTAAAAATCCATCACCGTTTTTGTTGCCCTAGAAAAATAAATAAAAATGGAACAGTTAAAACCCTAGAAACAAAAAAAACCTAAATGAAACCCCTAGAAGAGGGAAAAAAAATGAAATATAGAACTTACCTGGGGAGGAGAACGACGCCTGGTTCGTTGGAGGAGACCACACCGTGCGGAGATGGCAGATTTCACCGTCGAGAAGGAAGGGGAGGGCGGATTTTGGGCGCGTCTACGGAGATGGCACCGTGCGGGGATAGCATCTGTCGAGAAAGAGAGGGAGAACGTCGATGGCTACGGAGATGGCACCGTGCGGAGAGAGGGAGATTTCTCCGTCGGAGATGGCCTCTGGTTTTGGGTGAGAATGAGCGAATGAGAGAGAACGTCGAATGGGTTTTTCTTTTTTGTTTCTGAAAAGGTGAGAGAATGGCCAGGATCGTTTCTAATCAACGGTTATTACGCGACTGCGCATAGAAGCTATATGAGCGACCGCTCACCATCACTTTCCCCATATATATATATATATAATGTGTGAGGAAAGTGAAGCTACACACTCGTGTAGCTAACTTAGCTACACCGACGGCTTAAAATACAGTGGGCCCACATTGTTTGGGTGATCCAAACCAGTCATTTGATAGGCCCTCACATTGATAGGGTGTGCCCAAAAAATTGGCTCCATAGTATCATCCCAACCCTTCAAACTGTGGAGGCAAAAATGGACAGATTTGTGAAGGTTTTTACACGTCCATTTTTTCCTTCACAAATCGTAGGGTTGGGATGATCCTATGGAGTTGATTATATGGGCACAAACTATCTATCTGAGGGGCCCTCAAATGAATGGTTTGCATCACCCAAACAATGTGGGCTCCACTGTATTTTAAGCACGAGTGTGTAGCTACACTTTTCTCTTTCTCTCTGTGTGTGTGTGTGTGTGTATATATATATATATATATATATATATATATAGGTTGATGTTTCTAGTCGGCCGACTAGAAAAGTTTTCTCGCCCGTCCGCCAAAAAATCAGTGTGGGCCCATAGTTTTTGTGTGATCCAAAGCATTCATTTAATAGGCCTTGACATGGATAGGGTGTGCCCAAAAAATCAGCTCCATAGGATCATCCCAACCCTACGATTTGTGGAGGTTAAAATGGATGGGTATAAAACTTCACTAATTTGTCCAAATTTTAGTTCCACAAATCGAAGGGTTAAGATGATCCTATGGAACTGATTTTTTGGGTACACTCTATCTATGTCAGGGCCTATCAAATGAATGCTTTGGATCATCCAAACATTGTGGGCCCACTGTGTTTTGGGTCGGCGGACTAGAGAAGGTTCTCTAGTCGGCTGACTAGAGACACTTTTCTCATATATATATATATATATACACACACACACACACACTAAGCAGCTAACTTTCCACTGTCATTCGCCTTTTTTTCAAGAATATTTTTTTGGAAAAGGTTTTCTCCTAGAAAGTCGGTTCTCAACCGCTAACTTTTAATCTCCCGCCTATTTGTCATCCCCTACTAATTCATCGGCTAACATTTATCCTTTACTAATTCAATTTTGATTTGAACAAATTTTGCCGATGATATGCTCCCTATTAATTCGGCTTTTCCAACTACCTAACGTTAGAGGGAAGAAATATTCCCACTAACAGTCACCCCCTACTAAATCGGGGCTATAATTTATCCCTTACTAATTCAATTTTGATTTTCAATTTCCTAAAGATTTTGCCGCCGACATGCCATTATCCTCTATTAATCTGGCTTTTCCAATAACATTCAACCATTTCAATAGCGCCTCCTCCGCTGGACGTTTTCCTTGAAGCAACAGGACAATGGTCCATGGGCCTAAGCTTGACCTGAAAAAGGTGTTCTATATTTTCTTTTGAGTTTGCCATTCACCTTTTTTTTTTCTTTCATGTATTATTTCTTCCTTTTGGATTTTCATTTCTTCGTAGATTTTATGGGTTTGCATTTTTTTAATAAGAATCCAATGATGGAAGACAGGAAGAGCGTGGAGGAAGGGGGTGGACAAAAGCGAAGGATGAGTTGCAGTTTTACAAGATAAAAAAAGGACGAAAATCCTCATAACCTTTCCTAATGAAAAGGATGGAGAATGCATAAACTCATGGGGCGATTCAAGTCCACGTGTGAGGAGACCGACGGATTAAGGGGAGAGAGTGTTTTGCACTTAGGTGAGACCCAAAGCCTATTTACAGAGGAGAACTCAACCTTCTAGGAGATTCCTAAGTTGCCCATGTCCTGCCATCCCAGTTCCTATATGATACACAAATTAAACATTTCCCATAAGGTGCACAAATTAAACATTTATTTTCCGTGGGGTGGCCGTTGCATGAGAGAGCAGCCACCTCAGATGAGTAAATGAATATGACAAAATCTGTTCCCACGTTGTGGGCCTCATTGTTTTACACCCATGCTATTCATGGGTGTAAAATAGTGGAACCCACGTCATCAAAAAATGTGATGCAAATTAGTGGGTCCTAACTAAGAATAATTTTAATTTTTTTTTAAAATCTATAAACTAAGTTTGTTGGGGTGGTTCCTATAGCATGGGCTCATAAACTAAGTTTCTTTTCCTGCAACATTTTTGACACATTTGTAATGAATCATTTACTTTTTGGTCGCCCCATGCATCGCATGGGTTGTCCCACTAGTATATATATATATATATATATATATATATATATATATATATATAGAGAGAGAGAAAAGTGAAGCTACCCGGTCGTGTAGCCAAGTTAGCTACACCACAACGCTTAGTTAGTGTGGGCCGTCCGATGAAACCTATCTCAGCCTTTAATTTAAAAATAAATAAAAGCGCTAGAAAACGAAGAGCAAGAGGAAAACCCAAACCCACCCTTTTTTCTCCACCGTACGACAGAAATAACGAAGGAGAAAACGAAGAGCAAGAGGAAAACCCAAACCCACCCTTTTTTCTCCACCGTCCGACAGAAATAACGAAAGAGAAACCGAAGAGCAAGAGGAAAACCCAAACCCACCATTTTTTCTCCACCGTCCGACAGAAATAACGAAGGAGAAAACGAAGAGCAAGAGGAAAACTCAAACCCATCCTTTTTTCTCCACCGTCTGACAGAAATAACGAAGGAGAAAGCTTCAGAGAGGTAGAAAAACCCAAACCCACCATTTCTTCTCCACCGTCCGATAGAAAGAACGAAGGAGAAAGCTTCAGAGAGGTAGAAAAACCCAAACCCACCCTTTTTTCTCCACCAACAGAAAGGGCAAGGGGTTTGGGTTTTTTTGCTTCTTTTGTGTAAGAGGAAAACGAAGAGCAAGAGGAAAACGAAGAAACCCATCTTAGCCTTTCATTTAAAAACCCTTTTTTCTCCACCGACAGAAAGAGCAAGGGGTTTGGGTTTTTTTGCTTCTTCTGTGTAAGAGGAAAACGAAGAGCAAGAGGAAAACGAAGAAAACCTCCAACGAAAGAGGAGAAAACCTCCAAAGAAGAAGGTACGGTCCTCACTTTTCTACCTTTTTTAAGCTTTCTCCTTGGGGTTTTTTTTTTTCTTAGGGTTTTCTTTCAATAAATGTATTATTCTATATCTCTGAAGCATTTTTACCCCAATATTTTTTTGCTTCTTCTGTGTAGCAAAGCAAATTTTTTTTTTTTGTGGTTTTGTATCTTAAACAAAACCTTAAAAGGCTTCAGATCCAGTAGAAAATGGGGAGTAAATGGAGGAAAGCAAAAATTGCTCTAGGGCTAAATCTGTGTGTTTATGTTCCTGGAACAATTGTTGATGCTTTGCCGGAATCTGACGCCGCCGGGAGATTTTCCGACGACACTACGGTTTTTCCGGTGACCGGAAACTCAAATTCCAATCCATCAATGCCGACTACGCTGATTCCGTCATCGTCCGGCCTCCGGTTATCGAAAGCTGGTAGCAGATCATCCTCAAAGGTACGCCATTTTAGGGTTAGGTCATTTCATAAAAAAAATATGAACATAGGGTTAGGCCGGGGTTTGATTTTCTAGTTATTTTTTTGCTGTATTTGTGTTTTTGACGTGATTTTTCCAATCATTTCATTTTAGGGTTTCTCTATTTAACTCTGATGTTTGTTATTTTTGTATCATATACACGAGAAACTACTATGGGATTTTTTCTAATGATTTTAGATTTTGGAAAATGATAGAGATTTTCCCCAAATTTTTTTTGCTTCTTCTGTGTAGCAAAGCATTTTTTCCCAATTTTTGGTTAATTTTTTTTTTTTTTTGCTTCTTGCTGCTCATGAGAGGGATTGCATTATTGGCGTGGATTTTAGATTATAAGAGAACCAAAGCAAAGCCTATCAAGTGAACAGTTCAGATCAGTCAAAGGTGGGATATACTGTTGTATTACAATAAGGTCAGGCCTTAGCAAAGCACTCCTCTCTAATCCTCTTATTTATGGGGATTTTCTTGATGAAAATGTAATGCACGTCCTAATGTACTCTTATTCGAGAAGCTGAACACAAGGTGCTTTGAGCAAGACACCTAATAGGTATAAATTAATTAGTGCATTTGTGGGCCCAAGATTTAAACATTTCCTGGTATATTATCTGGCTAAAGAGCACTCTCAAAAGATATGGTAGATCTATTAACTTAATAAATAAGGTTAGAACTATATGGTAGATGATACCCTAAATCTGGGAGTGATACCCTAAATCTGGGAGTTTCTTGGTTGCATTTCGAAACCCTAAACCTGTTATTGAAAAAAAATTGTGTGTGAACCTGTTGTTGGTAAAAAAATTTGTGTGATACTCTAAAGCTGAGGGTTTCAATAATCTTTTTGTTTAGTTGGTGCCAAAAAATTTCTTTAGTTATTAGTAACATATGAACTTCCACACACCGTTTGGATGGGTTTTTTGGGTTAAAAGTATCTTTGACCACTGGGGTTGTTACGTGCCTGTCGGCCCACATGGCTTTCTCCTCAACGCCGAATGGCATACCCCAAAATTGGTGTTTTTTTGTGGAAATGGAATGGGAGCGGCATTTGAAATGACTCAAGATTCCCATTCAACTGCCCGAGGCATTGGAGAGGATGTTTCAGGGCAGAAAAATAGTAAATGTGAAAAAAAAAACAACCATGGCCACAATCACCATCGTCTCTCGCGAGAACTCCTCCCCCTTCCCCTCAACAACGAAGCCGACAAGCAGAAAGAGGAAGGCCAGCCCGGTAAGTTTGGTTTTTCAGTTTTAAGAGGATGGCTGTTATTCTGTATATGTGGACTTTATGGATGCAGTAGTGTTGCTTTCCGTACTATTGTTGTTGAGCCTTTCTCAGTTATGTAGTTATTTTTAATTGTATTTGTGCAGGTTAATGGCGAAAAAAAAGTTCTATGTGGTTTTTAAGGGAAGGCAGGTAGGTGTATATGACACTTGGCAACACTGTCTTGTTCAAATTAATGGGTTTAGTGGAGCGTGCTTTCGTTCCTATACGAGTAGGGAGGAGGCAGAAGCTGACCTTAATGCGTTTTTCCACTGCATTAGTGGGCTTAGCAAAGATAGGAAAGAAGAGACCAACATTCCCGGCGATTCTCAAGCCTCAACAAGTTCTGCTGTGACCAGTTCCTCTTCCACTTAGGTTTTACTGTGATGTTTGTTACTATGCTTTCCAATTACCGCAGTTTACAGTGGAGGAACATCGCCTTTGAAGGACTGCTTTGTTCTTGCATCAGCTGGGTGTAGCATGTTTATTTCTCTGATCTTAGGTATTGTATTGGCTTGGTTTATGTACATTTAAACTTTCTGATCGTAGTCACGGATCTTATTTTGCATCGTGGGTTGTAATTGATGAATGTAATCAAACAGTAGGATGTGCTTTTTGTTCTTAGTATGTTTTGTAATCAAACTCTCGAGGAGTATAAGTGCATCTGAATGAACTAGATCAAATAGGTCAGTTGATCTTTCATCTGAATAAGAGTAATCATAGGGTCTGATATTTAGGATCACCCTGTGGAGGCCGATTTATACTGCGGCCCAACAAATGAACGGTTTGGATCTTCGAACAAAGTGGATTCAAGTGATTTCTTCCTTGAAATATACATCACATGAATAAACATGCTGAAGTCATTGTGTTCTCAATTCAAATACATGTGAACTGTTATCATAAAACAGCAAAAGCTGATCGCCAACAAATATGCCCCGATTAAATTAACACAGAAAGTAAACATTAACTTAATGTGTAATCAAGACCGTTGATCATATAGATACATCAGGAGAAGACTCACATGGTATAGATCGCATGCCAGATTGGCATCTTATACGTACGATAAAGAAGTAAAAAAACAACGGTGTGGATAGGATCATCTAATCAACGTGTTCCCAATGGAAATTACAGTCTCCGTCAGATCAACGGACCTGATCAGCTGATGGAAGCAACAAATAATTGGTTTTATTGATAATTAAAGGATATAGGTATTAGATTAATTATGATTAAAGAAAGCCTCTTATCTTAGTCTTATGAATTAAATTAGGGAAAGCTGATGGAAGCAACAAATATTTGGTTTTATTGATACGAATAGGTTTTAGAGACTATTCTTTATCATTAATAAATCATTACCATTTGACAAAAAAATAAGGTTTTAGAGTCTAAAATTCAATATTTCGTGATTTGAAGATTTCTAGGAATGGCATCAACGATTTTGATACTGACACTACTCACTTGGTTTTACACTTTTTAATACATGTTTTTGGCCCCTTTTCCTAAGTTTTGCTCTTGGTTCATGCATATAGAGTTTTAGCTTTTTGTGTATTGTCACTCTATATCAGGTACCATAGTTGTCAGAGGTTTTGATTTGGGTTTTATCATGAAGAATAGACTGGAGCAAGGCTTTTGCTTTAATGAAAGAGACGACACATAGTTTTGAAATTTCTCATCACTTACCTGTTAAAAGGCAAAGACAAGATAAAGGTCAATGGGACTTTACATGTGTAAACCCTTCCAAGTTGAACAGATTCTGTATATGCTAGAGTTGAAAAATCATTGAAGATTCGTGTGGTGACCATGGGAAATGATTTGTATACCACATACACAGCCTTGCTTTTGAAGGTGTGTCCCCTCTTCTCTGGGCTCCTTTGTTTGTTTGCTCTTACATCTCATTCGAAACTTTAACAGACTATGAGAAAGGTTCTGAACGAGAAGGGGTGCACCAAGCTAAACGGGGTGGTGTGATAAAATTAGAGGCATTCGCTCCCCCTCCTCTTTGGGGACTTTGGGAGAGAGCTATGAGTCCATTTCCTCACTCCCACTAGACTAGAACATTGACAACTTAATCTCGGATAAGGATTAAATAACTAACTCTAACAGCTTAAGCTTTGAAGTAATTGGATCTTAATATCAATTCCAAACCCATGTGATTGAAACAACCAATTACTCCAAAAGCTTAAGTTGTCAAAGGCATGTAACACCAAAAATCTGTATCAACAGAGCCATGTAACGCCAAAAATATGTATCAACAGAAGCACTACTACCAGAAGCATTACATAGTTGTTGTATCAACAAAACAATTTAATTGTTCTATCAAAAGAACCATTTCGTTGAACACTTCAAACAATGTAATTCTACTACCAGAAGCATTACAGAAAGCCCATTTCATAAAATCTCAATAGAACCATAATAGCACAACAACTATAACAGCGGATAATTCCAGACAGCTGAACTGATTGGACGACCTCCGCTTTTACACCATCACCTGCATGAGATAAAAGTGTGATTAAGAATAATGAATATATGAAAATAAGAAATTAAAACAAAAATAACAAGTTCTACTTGAACATCTGATACAATCCTATCCTTCAATTTTTTCGAATACTATCAGTTATCAGAATAAGAAATGAAGAAGTTGTATTATTACCAGGAAATTGAATGATTGATTAAGAAACATTCTCCTCCCCTTCCTCATGCTCCTCCTCTCCCTCTCCTTGTTTGCAAGTAGTAATATAATGCCCTTTTCCTCCACATTTACCACACGTTCGTTGCCTCGGCATCTCTTTAGACTTCTCAACACCAGATTTAAACCGTGTGGCAGTCTTAGGCCGACCCTTGGTTCTCACAACCATGGGGTCGCGAATAGAGATCGCACTTGATTCTCTCACAAAATTCGACTGTACTTGGCTACTAGTGTTTGGCAAAACAATTGGGTTCTCTCTCTCATCCTCTTCACCTTCTTCACCTTCCGCACACCATAAATCTAAACTTTCATCCACCTTCTTGCTAAGGCTCTTTTTTTTTTGAAGTTTATCTAACACTCTGTGAAACTTCGCTACTCGGTACCATCTCTGAAGAGGACTTCCTTCATCATCATCATCACCTCCTTGGCCTGTAGCCACCCCACCACCCAAATGATGTCTTGCTCTAACTGTCCATCTATATAAGATGTATCGCTCGGGAAAAGTAAACGTTTCTCTCTCATAATGCGTAGGATGTGTTTGCATAAAATGCCTTCGGTCTCAAACATCGCACACTGACATGTAGCCTTCACACCTTCCGATTCAGATTCCTCATAGACAACCTTGCACCATTTCCACCTATTCTCATCGCTCAATCTTACAAGATACTCTGAAACGGTGTCATTCTTACCCAACTCCTCATCCCAACAGTCGGTGCTATCTTTAAATTGTGCCTGGAATATGTTAAATATTGTACTGGTATAAACTTTTGATGCCTGTGATTCCAGAGTGCTCCTTGTTTTCAATACAGCACTTGAAGTTTTAGACTTGAAATCTACTTCAGATTCCTTATCACGCCGATCTGTAAGTGAGTTATCGTATTGTTCCACGAACTCTTGTAATGTAGTGTTCTGGTTCACAAAACCATCAAAGAAAGCATTCATGCTTTCGCTACGTGAACTCAAAGTCATGCCGGCAGTGAACGTATCTCTAAAATAAGCCGGCACCCAGTGTCTTCGTAGCTCCCACATTTTTCCTAGCCAACTTTTTCCATCAACATGATGTTTATGCACTAACTTCTCCCATTCTGTCAAACAATCTTCTATCTGTCTCCTGTAAAACCAATGATTGTACTCCTTAAAGAATTCATTAGTGGAATCTCGCATGGCAGGAACATGCTCGATTAGGTGCTTATTAATATGCCAAGAGCAAAACCGATGCCAGGTGTTTGGGAAAACAGTTGTAATTGCGTTTCTCATCGCAACATCCATATCGGTAATAATACAACCTGGAGCTTTTCCAAACATGCAATCCAACCATTGCTTAAATAGCCAAGTGAATGTCTCATCTTTCTCATCGGCTAGAAGAGCACATCCGAATAAGGTAGACTGCCTATGGTGGTTAACACCAGTGAATGGTGCAAATGGCATCCTATACCTATTCGTCTTGTATGTAACATCAAATACTATCACATTACAGAATTTTAAGTAAGCTTCCCTTGCCCGTGAGTCAGCCCAAAACATCGATCTTAAGTTTCCATCAACATCCAACTCCATTTTAAAGAAGAAGTTTGGATCTTTTTATTGTTTCTGGTGGAATTTTGTGGCTATTTCGACTGCTTCTCTTCCCATATTGTTAGCCCTCTGTGCTCTCAAATGAGTGACCACCTGATTTGTAGTGAGAGCACTACCTGATCCATCACATGTAACGTTAATTGCCCTTTTAATTTGACTAGGCCCCAGTCCAATCTTATCGAGATCGGTCATCAAATTTTTACATGTGGCATTCTTATGAAATTTGTTGTGCGAATGATGCAAACGTCTCCTCGGTGGAGAGGTAAGTTCGTGAGTATGATCCTCTACAAAATTGCTAACTTCCCACTTCCCATTTTTCAGTTTGATTTCCATCTTTGCTTTACAATCTTCTCTTACAATGCGACGCCTTTTAACTTCCCTACCCTCCTTTCTCTTATCTTTATCGTATCTCTTTCCGTCTTTATCACACACAAATCTTCTCCATATCATTTCTCCTGTTTTCTTCGACTTGATGATCCTACATTTCCGTATTCCAAAGCCGGTAGACAACCCATATGAATTGTAAAAATCGTATGGAGCGTCCTCACTATCAAACTGCTGTTTGTCCACCGGTTTATGAGGTACATTGCTCCCACTCTCAATCAGAATGTCCTCCTCAACACAAGCCACAACACCCTCATTGGGATTTTCCACATCCTCCTCAACACCAACCAAAGAACAATCATTATGAATTTCATCCTCCTCAACAGAAACCAAACCACCATCAACTTTATCATTTAATAAGCCACTGGGTTGCGACAAAGAATCATCCATAAATAATCTGTTGGCGTCAACCTCATCAATAGATAACCCCCAAACATTCGACAACGAATCATCCATTACACTGAAAGTCCAAACAATAATAGTTCAGCAACATTAATTCAAACTAATAAGAGAATTTTTCCATCTTTTTATCACCAAACACACACAGAGAGACATTTAAGATGAAATTTTCCGGAAAACCGCAAGAGTAACTACACAATAACATGATGCACAAGATGCATGCACTATAATTGTAAACCAAATTAAATTTGTAGATCTAGAGCTTTGGCAACTCAAATTATGATGTAGATCTAGAGCATGCACTGTAAAAAGGGCATTTCATCCAAGGCCAAACAGTGAAATACAAGAAAAAAGCAGTAACATACAAGAAAAGACTTTATTACACATCCACAGAGTGTAAATGCTTCAGAGATGAAAAATGCTTAAGGGATGAAAAATGCTTTAGAGAATGTTAATGCTTCAGACATGGAAAATTCTTCAGAGACTTCATTTGCTTGGACAAATTGCTTGTAAAAAAGACTTCATTTACACAATGAGATAAAAAAGCTCCAGAGATGAAAAATTGCTTCGCAAATAGACTTCATAGATGAGAAATGCTTCAAAGATCGTGAGATACACAGACAGTAAATTAGATTAAGAGACACTTGATTATGAGATACACATCTGGAAGGCCCTACCAAAATTATAGACTAAATTACAGCCCTCCAAAAATCATAGAGTAAAAATTATAAATGCCTCAGAAAACCTGAAAATATTAGATTCAGAGAGTAAAAATTTCAGCTTACGATTACGGTTTCACGAAACCTAAGGCCTGACCTTATTGTAATACAACAGTATATCTCACCTTTGACTGATCTGAACTGTTCACTTGATAGGCTATGCTTTGGTTCTCTTATAATCTAAAATCCACGCCAATAATGCAATCCCTCGCATGGGCAGCTCGGCCTATCAAATAGAAGGTTCCAATTAACCAAAAATTGGGAAAAAATGCTTTGCTACACAGAAGAAGCAAAAAAAAATTGGGGAAAAAATGCTTCAGAGATGTAGAATAATACATTTATTGAAAGAAAACCCTAAGAAGAAAAAAAAACCCCAGCATTGATGGATTGGAATCTGAGTTTCCGGTCACCGGAAAAACCGTAGTGTCGTCGGAAAACCTCCCGGCGGCGTCAGATTCCGGCAAAGCATCAGCAATTGTTCCAAGAACATAAACACAGAGATTTAGCCCTAGAGCAATTTTTGCTTTCCTCCATTTACTTCCCATTTTCTACTAGATCTGAAGCCTTTTAAGGTTTAAGATACAAAACTAGAAAAAAATAAAATTTGCTTGGCTACACAGAAGAAGCAAAAAAATATTGGGGAAAAATGCTTCAGAGATGTAGAGTAATACATTTATTGAAAGAAAACCCTAAGAAGAAAAAAAAACCCCAAGGAGAAAGCTTAAAAAAGGTAGAAAAGTGATGATCGTACCTTCTTCTTTGGAGGTTTTCTCCTCTTTCGTTGGAGGTTTTCTTCGTTTTCCTCTTGCTCTTCGTTTTCCTCTTACACAGAAGAAGCAAAAAAACCCAAACCCCTTGCTCTTTCTGTCGGTGGAGAAAAAAGGGTTTTAAAATGAAAGGCTGAGATGGGTTTCTTCGTTTTCCTCTTACACAGAAGAAGCAAAAAAACCCAAACCCCTTGCCCTTTCTGTCGGTGGAGAAAAAAGGGTGGGTTTGGGTTTTTTCTAACGATTTTATTCTTTTTAAAATTAAAGGCTGAGCCTTGCTCTTTCTGTCGGACGGTGGAGAAAAAAGGGTGGGTTTGGGTTTTTCTAACTCTCTGAAGCTTTCTCCTTCGTTCTTTCTGTCGGACGGTGGAGAAGAAATGGTGGGTTTGGGTTTTTCTACCTCTCTGAAGCTTTCTCCTTCGTTATTTCTGTCGGATGGTGGAGAAAAAAGGATGGGTTTGAGGTATCCTCTTGCTCTTCGTTTTCTCCTTCGTTATTTCTGTCGGACGGTGGAGAAAAAAGGGTGGGTTTGGGTTTTCCTCTTGCTCTTCGGTTTCTCCTTCGTTATTTCTGTCGGACGGTGGAGAAAAAAGGGTGGGTTTGGGTTTTCCTCTTGCTTGGGTTTTCCTCTTGCTCTTCGTTTTCTCCTTCGTTATTTTTGTCGGACGGTGGAGAAAAAAGGGTGGGTTTGGGTTTTCCTCTTGCTCTTCGTTTTCTCCTTCGTTACTTCTGTCGGACGGTGGAGAAAAAAGGGTGGGTTTGGGTTTTCCTCTTGTTCTTCGTTTTCTAGCGCTTTTATTTTTTAAAAAATTAAAGGCTGAGATGGGTTTCATCGAACGGCCCACACTATCGGACGGTGGAGAAAAAAGGGTGGGTTTGGGTTTTCCTCTTGCTCTTCGTTTTCTAGCGCTTTTATTTTTTTTTTAAATTAAAGGCTGAGATGGGTTTCATCGGACGGCCCACACTAACTAAGCGTTGTGGTGTAGCTAACTTGGCTACATAACTGGGTAGCTTCACTTTTCTCATATATATATATGGGCTCATAAACAACAGTCCGAAAAATCCGTCGCATGATTTCTTGTACCATCATTATTGGATGGTTCCAAACTATGATTCTACACAATGAAAAAATTGCTTGGCCATAACTATCGCTGTCAGAAGGACTCCATTACGAAAAATAATTTGGCAAAAAAAAAAAAACAAAAAAAAGGTTGTAGTGTTTCGCTAAGTCTAGGTAAAAGGTATAAGTGAAAGCGAAAACAATAAAATCATTAAGATCCGTGTTTTGGGGAAAAAATGCTTCAGAGATGTAGAATAATACATTTATTGAAAAAAAACCCTAAGAAGAAAAAATAACCCCAAGGAGAAAGCTTAAAAAAGGTAGAAAAGTGAGGACCGTACCTTCTTCTTTGGAGGTTTTCTCCTCTTTCGTTGGAGGTTTTCTTCGTTTTCCTCTTGCTCTTCGTTTTCCTCTAACACAGAAGAAGCAAAAAAACCAAACCCCTTGCTCTTTCTGTCGGTGGAGAAAAAATGGTTTTAAAATGAAAGGCTGAGATGAGTTTCTTCGTTTTCCTCTTCCTCTTCGTTTTCCTCTTGCACAGAAGAAGCAAAAAAACCCAAACCCCTTGCCCTTTCTGTCGGTGGAGAAAAAAGGGTGGGTTTGGGTTTTTCTAATGCTTTTATTCTTTTTAAAATTAAAGGCTGAGCCTTGCTCTTTCTGTCGGACGGTGGAGAAAAAAGGGTGGGTTTGGGTTTTTCTACCTCTCTGAAGCTTTCTCCTTCGTTCTTTCTGTCGGACGGTGGAGAAGAAATGGTGGGTTTGGGTTTTTCTACCTCTTTGAAGCTTTCTCCTTCGTTATTTCTGTCGGACGGTGGAGAAAAAAGGATGGGTTTGAGTTTTCCTCTTGCTCTTCGTTTTCTCCTTCGTTATTTCTGTCGGACGATGGAGAAAAAAGGGTGGGTTTGGGTTTTCCTCTTGCTCTTCGGTTTCTCCTTCGTTATTTCTGTCGGACGGTGGAGAAAAAAGGGTGGGTTTGGGTTTTCCTCTTGCTCTTCGTTTTCTCCTTCGTTATTTCTGTCGGACGGTGGAGAAAAAAGGGTGGGTTTGGGTTTTCCTCTTGCTCTTCGTTTTCTAGCGCTTTTATTTTTTTAAAAATTAAAGGCTGAGATGGGTTTCATCGAACGGCCCACACTATCGGACGGTGGAGAAAAAAGGGTGGGTTTGGGTTTTCCTCTTGCTCTTCGTTTTCTAGCGCTTTTATTTTTTTTAAAATTAAAGGCTGAGATGGGTTTCATCGGACGACCCACACTAACTAAGCGTTGTGGTGTAGCTAACTTGGCTACACGGCCGGGTAGCTTCACTTTTCTCATATATATATATATATATATATATATATGGGCTCATAAACAACAGTCCGAAAAATTCGTTGCATGATTTCTTGTACCATCATTATTGGATGGCTCCAAACTATGATTCTACACAATGAAAAAATTGCATGGCCATAGCGGTGAGAGAAACCTCTTATGAGGATTAGATAAACAATGTAAGCATAACAAGTCCCCCTCAACATATGCATAAGATAAATTTAATAAGCTTTGGCATACATGTACATGGATTATGGACAATCTAATCAATTTCATACTTCTCCCCCTTTTGGCGTAAGCAAAAAGGAATGATACACAATTAAGCACAATATCAAGGCATCAAAGATTTCAATCAAACTAGATGCTCTCCCTAGGTTCTTATCATGAATACAAGATAAACAATGCATATCATACAGGACAAGAGCACAACAACATAGAAACAAGATATCAAATATCCATTTAGTCTATGTTGGGAAAATTCAACGAGAGTTGACATTTTAGCACAATTTTGGGTGTGATAATACATAAAATATGAAAAATATTCATATACACCCAAGACCCAATCAAACATGAATAATATGGCATTATAAGGCTTATAATATACTTATCTTGAAGGAAATAATCAAAATTTGAAGTTTAGCATAATAAGCCCCAAATTATTTGAATTCCTATTAGAATCTTATCATGAGGTCATGTGTAGTTATAGACTCATCATGATAAGCAAGAATAGATATAATAAAAGTGAAGAACCCCCCCTTTTGAATTGTCATGCATATGGTTAACTTTTAGCACATTTCATGACATGACAGTGAGGTATATCATCGGTACATGAGTGAAAAGGTAAAAGCACACATGATAACCACTCAACTTCATACAAATTAGGATGAGCAAGTGTAATATACTTTTATGAATGAGGATCAACAATGATATTAAGGTTTTAGCACAAACCTCAAAAAGTTGATCATGAAACCCTTTTTTATATATTAAAGATATGCAAGTTAAAGCACAAAATATGTGGAGAAAATTAAAATGGACAATGCACACAAGTCATTATGGTCCATATGATTATAAATATAACACTGGTAAGCTTTCCCCCTTTATCTTTGTCATTGGCCTTAGGTGATACCTATATTGCAAGGCATGACCTGACACAATAGGCCAAAGGTATGAAAATGAATACATGGCCAACAAAGAAACTTATCATGATTATATATACTAAATAACTTTAGAAATACATGATAAGGATGTCTAATTATAGAAAATAAGATAAACAATTCTAAGAAAGATCCTATGAAAGAGATTCCAGGGAATACACAAGGTATACTACTAGAATGGAAACTTATCATTGGAATGACAATTACCACATATTGATATCAAAATGATACCAAATGAAATCAAATAGATGATCCAAGGTAAGTATGAAGCCTAATAGGATATGACTTTAAAATCTAGGTTATGAGCTTACTTGTATTAAACTCAAAATACACAAACAAGCACAAGACAATGCCAAACAACCCATATGGAGCAAAAATGCTCCAAGTGAGTAAACTTTATCATATGAGGAATGATATATACATTTAGAATCATATCATAAGACATAAAGAACAAGATTAACTTTAAAGCTCCCCCTTTGAGAACGAATCATGCAATGCATGAATCCAAAGGGTTGTCCTTACATATAGACTCCAAGAGATTTTAGATATAGTTTTCAAAGATACCAAGTTAGACTCAACCCTTGGGCTACAAAGACACTCTACTCTCTAAGTGTCGGTTTATCATGAATAAAATTATAGCCATAGTCTAGCTCATAATGATAAACAAGTTTAGCACAAAGGATTTTTAATTTTTGGCTCATGCTCCCCCTAAGTGTGATATTATTTGTATAAGTTCATTTTTTTGCTTCCCTTGAGTATATATCATATATACTAGATAGGAAGATCACATAACAACATATACCTATCCATGTTTGAGATGATGGCACAAGGCCATATGATTAAGTGTTTTAATTAGATGAAGGTACCGTCTCCATCTTAGGAACTAAGAAGGATAAGGGTACCAATTGAGTAGCTTTTAAGGTTAATGTTTGACATCTCATACATGCGGGTGCCACACAAAACAAGGGGTGATAACTATAGAATATATATATATATATATATATATATATATAAGACTCAATTCTATAGAACTTAGACATAGAGGATGGACTATAAGTTCTAATATCTAAGAGAGACATCCATGGCTCATGAAGGTGAGAGTAAACCTCATGAGAGAGATAAGATGCATATCAAAGCATCCATGGGTAGTCCACAATGTTTGGACAAGATAATCATGACAAATGATGTGCAAGGTCCAAATATCTACATCCTATATCCACAACCACCCATGTAATGACAGCATTAAGCACAAAGTGCATAATCCTATAGGAAAACCAAAATGTGTGGGAGACACATGTTCCCATCACAAAGTATAGGGTATCAACACCAAGGTGAAATATGTCCAAATAAGATACTAGATTCATAAGATGTTTTTAATTTTACTTAAATACATTGAATCTAGACCATTTTTAATTTTTCTTACAAAATATATTCTATAAGAATCTAGGGATGGATCCAAGGATTCTAAGGATAAATATCAAGTGAATAAACTACCTTGGACACATGCATTCCAAAAAGAATTTTCAAGATTATATGCTCCAAGTGAGTAAACTTATCATATGAAGAATGATATACACATTTAGAATCATATGATAAGACATAAAGAACAAGATTAACTTTAAAGCTCCCCCTTTGAGAAAGAATCATGCAATGCATGAATCCAAATGGTTGTCCTTACATATAGACTCCAAGAGATTTTAGATATATTTTTCAAAGGATACCAAGTTAGACTCAACCCTTGGGCTACAAAGACACTCTACTCTCTAAGTGTCTGTTTATCATGAATAAAATTATAGCCATAGTTTAGCTCATAATGATAAACAAGTATAGCACAAAGGATTTTTTATTTTTGGCTCATGCTCCCCCTAAGTGTGATATTATTTCTATAAGTTCAATTTTTTGCTTCCCTTAAGTATATATCATATATACTAGATAGGAAGATCACATAACAACATATACCTATCCATGTTTGAGATGATGGCACAAGGCCATATGATTAAGTATTTTAATTAGATGAAGGTACCGTCTCCATCTTAGGAACTAAGAAGGATAAGAGTACCAATTGAGTAGCTTTTAAGGTTAAGGTTTGATATCTCATACATGCGGGTGCCACACAAAACAAGGGGTGATAACTATAGAATATATATATATATATATATATATATATATATATATATATATGAATACTAATAAGACTCAATTCTATAGAACTTAGACATAGAGGATGGACTATAAGTTCTAATGTCTAAGAGAGACATCCATGGCTCATGAAGGTGAGAGTAAACCTCATGAGAGAGATATAATGCATATCAAAGCATTCATGAGTAGTCCACAATGTTTGGACAAGATAATCATAACAAATGATGTGCAAGGTCCAAATATCTACATCATACATCCACAACCACTCATGTAATGACGGCATTAAGCACAAAGTGCATAATCCTATAGGAAAACCAAAATGTGTGGAAGACACATGTTCCCATCACAAAGTATAGGGTATCAACCACCAAGGTGAAATATGTCTAAATAAGATACTAGATTCACAAGATGTTTTCAAGTTTACTTAAATACATTGAATCTAGACCATTTTTAATTTTTCCTACAAAATATATTCTATAAGAATCTAGGGATGGATCCAAGGATTCTAAGGATAAATATCAAGTGAACAAACTACCTTGGACACATGCATTCCAAAAAGAATTTTTAAGACTATATGAATAATTTATATTACTTGTAAAGAGCAAGCTTCACATTAGTCATGAAAAAATATCCAATTAAAACCTTTGGAAATACATATACTTACAACTCATCAAAGGCTTTACATATAATAATAACCATTTAGGTATAATAGGAAAGTCTAGTGATAGTGTAAAGGATAACTAGGTGCACAAAGATTTTCAAATACATTTTCTCACCTAGGACATAAAAAGTTGTCTAAGAAAGGATTTAAAACAATTTTTCTAGACATGACATTTAAGCACATAATTTTGCTAGAAGAAATAAATAAATCAATTCAAGTATATACTAATCTAGCAAATGCCATTTTTATCCAAATTAAAGTTCAAATATGAAAGATATACTCTGATGGGTTTAACTTAAACTCATGGGCAATGAATATGTTGATATGCATGTAAGATCAATCATAGTTTTCACATAAGTGTTCTATTGTGGTTTTACATGTGGATGAGTACTAAGTGAAAAATGATCTAAGTCTTAGTGAGTGCACTTAGAGTAGTATATATAGATACACAAGAATCAAACAATATAAGTTTATTGTATCTATAAGTTGTTTCTTTAAAAAAAAATTGATCTTTAAAACACATATGAGGGTAGATGCAAGGAAATAATAATGTGACATCTAACACCCAAATAAACTCATGGGATAAGGCATTTAAGTTCAAGATTAACTAGATACATGGGAATCAAGCATTTTACATCTAGAAGTATACATTCCATAGAATTTGACAATTTTAGCTCAAACATAAACTAGACATCAAGTGAGATATCTAAGGAACATTTTCCAATAGATATAACAATTTAGTGCGATGTGTAAAAGTCTAATACAAATCAAGTTTTAAGCATATAGACTTTGGATTTTCAAAAGATAAACATTCAAGCATAAAATATGGATACATGGCATTCATGCAAGATAGACATTTTTGTATCCAGACAACCATTTTCATATGATATAAATATTGAAGCACATCCCTACATTTACTGAGTTATAAATAGATCAAGTAGGGGGTTTTGGAACCCAAACCATCTTGGGTCCATGCAAGTTTATTTTATGAAGAAAATCATCTTTTCTAATCCACACATACTTGCAAGATTTCACAAACCTAAGTCTACACATAGATTTGTGATGACCTAATCTACCACAATAATCACATGAATCATAAGAATAGGTAGATGATGATCTAGATGAACAACTACAAGAATGCATAGGTACACAAACATGTTTAGCATTCATTTCTTGTAGGGATTTGTTTTTCAACTCTAGACTTTCTTTTTCTAATTTTATCTCTTCAATTTCTTCTTTTAGAATATTTAGTTCATGCGATGTGTTTATCCATAGTTTCTCTTCTTTTGTTTTTAATTCCTCTATTTCATTTTCTAATTTTTTGTTGTTTTCAATTAACTTCCTTCTTCTTTAAGCAAATTTTGATAGTCATTTTCAATTTTCAAATTCCTTAGAAATTGAGTTGAGAGGGTTTCTAAGTTTTTGATTTTTGGAGACTTCAAGATTTAAGGCATCATTTAGTTTCTCACATCCATCAAGAAGTTCATCAATTGTAAGAGACTCATCCTTATCATTATCTTCTTCATTGTTGTTTTCTAATGTCATAAAATATTTTACATTAAAAATATTTTCAAGTGAGGTCCATATTTCTTTGGCATTTTTACAATTAGTTATTTTATCAAACATATGAGAAGGTAAGGCACAACATATGGCATTCATAGCTTTTGAGTTCAAGCAATATAATCTTTTATCATATTCACTAATTCTCTTAGATTTGAAGTTTAATACAAAGTCATTTTCAATTACTTTTAATAATTCACTATCTAGACTCTTAAGATAAGACCTCATACAGATCGACCAAGATCCATAGTCGGTTCCATCAAAACAAGGAAGTCTAGAAGCCATTAGGTTGCCAATATAGATATTTTCTCTTCAAGAAATTTGAAAGTTCAAAAAATCTATATAAGAGCCTTTAGCTGTAATACTAAGTGAAATTTCAATAGGCAACCCAAGAGGGGGGTGAATTGGGTGTCTTTAAAAAAAATTATCCTCTTTAAAAGCTTTTGCAAGATTGGTTAGTTTTCAAAAGCTTAAGTGGATATTTTCTCTTTGACCTTTTTAATAAACACTTGTTAGGTGACTTTTGAATACCCTAGTTGATTATTTACTTTTTAATCTTTTTATCAAAATAATTGGTGGATGATTAAAGATTACAAATATAATGTAAATCCCAGAACAAGATAAATGAATAAGATGAATGGTTTCTTTTTAGCCTTTTATCAAACACTTAGTAGAAGGTTTATACAAACTTAATTAACAAGATTAAATGGGCTAATTAGCAAGGTACTAGAGAAGAAAGTTAATTACCAATGCTAACTACTCACTCAATTCTAAGTGTATAAATGCAAGCACAAATAAGAGTGAGGGTGAGAGACAGACAAATACCACACAAGAGACACGAAGATTTATAGTGGTTCGGTCTTAACCCCAAGACCTACTCCACTCTTCTCAAGATTTGTCTCCTTGAGGAATCCACTATCTTCCAAGGAACTTATATACGGTGTTCCTTTCGCCAAGTACAATCTGAGCGTCCAAGCTCCAAGGGTCTTAAATACGGCGCCCTTTGTTGCCAAGTTTACAATGAAGAAGAAGATAGAAGCACACTCTTTAGCCTCTTGAAGGATTTATACAATGTAAAGCTCACAAGAATCTCTAAAAAATAATTACAACTAAAGCCTAATCCAATCTCAAAAGAATTCCTCAAGATCAAAGCACAAGTGAGATGGAGAGAGATTTTACCCAAAAATAATGGCCAAATGATTTTCAAGAGTTTAATTGAGTTGGAGAATGTTCATCTTTTATGGACCCTTTGAATGGGTATATATGAAGTCCCAACTCTATATGACCGTTTCAGGGGCAAAATAGTTATTTTCGGGTCAAACAGTCAACTAGCCGTTGGACCTCTAACGGCTATTTTTTTTAGTCCAGGGGCTGTGGACCCCGATCCGAGAGAGGCGGGGGACGACCCCCACAAGAAGTCTCTCTGGAATCATCCACGTGAATGGAGAGCTCTACCAAGGAACTCTTGAAAGAATGTGCCTCTCACAGCATTAGTGGCGATGTAAGGTGAGATACCTCTCGATTCGGGGACTAGCCCAGATTCGAGACATACCTTAAACAAAGAAGAGTCGTCATTCAAGGAAGTGGGCCCTGGATCCCATACTATGCTATGTTGCAATGGATAACCAGAGATATAAAAGAAGGTTCGTGCCTGGTTACGAATTTGGAAGGTCCGAAGAGCACCTCATCCGCCCAAGTGCAAACACCTGGTCTCTTATGCCATTTACTTATTAATTTTGAAGAGTTTTGGGCGAAAGTCATGTGAAATGGGAACATATATCTCTGAGAAGACGTCTATCTAATCATGCATGTCTCAAAGATGGTTAATAAGCACACACGAAAGAAATAAAAGAAGTGTCACATGTGACCCCAAATTTCACCCTAGGCCAGCTTAGGGTCTCACCAAGGTCCTTGCAAAATTTTGTCAAAATCCGAGCACGTTTGCCTAGCGAACGAGCTAAGACAGTGTCGTGGTGCAAGTTCAGAAGGGGGGTGAATGTATCCAGGAAGAGGGGCGAATTTATCCTGCGAGAGCCGAATCAAGGCTATAATGAGACACGATTTGTAGTGCGCCTACCAAATTTTTACGCATTGGGGCGCCTATCAATTGGTAGTGTGGATATCGCAACCCTCTTTTGCTATAAATATTCACTTAAGCTATCATTTAAAAAAAATAAAAAAGGAAAGGTTTCTCTAATCTAATTAGAAAAAGAGAGAGAGAGAAAGAGAAAAAGTTTTCCCCAAATTCCAAATTCCAAACCCTAATTCCCACTTTCTTTTCTCTGATCACATTCCACCTGAGCCTTCTTCTCCGGTGAAAGCTACCGGAATCCGGCCCAATCTTCATCAATATCATCATTTGCCTAGCTCCGGCCTATCTCTTTTCCTCCGATTAAAGATCGGTTGGAGGAGATTTTATCTGAAATTCAAGTTTAGAGCACATCAGAGCTGGAATTTTAAAGAAGAAGCTAAATCGCATAGGTGTGGATCTTCTCTTAAAAGAGTGATAGTTCTTCACAATATTGGTTCAGGTAGACATTTTTCCTAAAATATTCATTTCAATGCTCAAATCTCTTGTTAATGATGTTGAATATGCTGATAAATTTGTGTTAGCATAGATCTTTGTACATGAGAATGTATGAAAGATTATTTGCAGTTAATGATTTTGATCTTTGTGGAGTCGTTGTTTAGAAAAGATGATAGGTTGGAAATTAAGATTGTTTTAATTTTCCATATAGCTTTAGTGAGATGTTATGATACTCAGATTTTAAAAAAAAGAAAGAAAAAGTCATTTGAAAACTCTTAGATCTAAGAAATATGAAAAAGTTTTGATCTAATTTCTGATTCTATTGGCGAATGAATCATTGATTTCGAGCTTAGCATAGTTGTTTGGAGGAGATCCTGTTAATTGAAAAAAGTACTCTTCGGGTATTTTTGTTAATTTGTTTCTTTGCTTAATCTTAAGTTTTCTCTTGAATCTTTTGGGCCTCTGTTTGTTTTATGATTTCCTTTAGCCTCAACAAGATTACAAAAATGAATTTAAAATTTCTTTGATAAAGATTTGCAAAGTGATAATTGAAAGTTTTTTTTTCGAATTATCCTCTTTAATATAATTCTGTTGATAACGTGGATGATCTGCTTCATCTGATTGGAATCATTTTTTTTTAGTCTCAGAGAAGCTATGCAATTTTGAATCATTATGATTGTATGTAGATCAAGAAAAACTCTTTAAGTGTTTGCAGGCTTGAACATTTTTTTTTTCATATGGTTGATGTTTGGACTGATTCGAGAAGATTTGATTTGAATTTTGAGCATTTAAAATTCGTCAAGTGATTCGGATTTAAAATAGATCCTAAGTTCAGTGATCTCTAAGTTTCTTTCAATTTATCTCTCGAAATTCAGATTTCAAGTTTTGTGCATAGTGTTTTATGATTCAATTTCTTTTTATTTGCTTGCTTGTGTTCATAATGAGACTGGATGTATGATCTGTACAGATTTATGATCTCCGTTTGAAATTCGTTAGTAATCATCTTTTGAGTTGTGGCCAGTTCATAAATTGTAATTTTGATAGTAGAGATTGACCTTTAAAATGTGTCCGTATATATATATATATATGCCTTTGTACATGACTGCGTGTATGTATGTGCAGGTATATATGTGTGTGAATATGCGTGTATGTGTTAGTGGCTGTGTGTATACTTGCAAATGTGTATGAGTGGGTATTAACACTGCAAGTTGTGTAAATTTAGTTTTTCTTTTAACTGTTGTATTACCATTTGTATAGTTCAGTTTTCCTCTTAACTGTTTGCATTATTAAGTGTAATAGTTCAGTTTTTCACTTCACCTTTGGCATTGCAGGTTACACAAAATTCACTCCACACTCTGTGTTAATATTAGCCCATTCACTTACACTTTATATCTCAGTCCATGTTCTGTGTTAATAGTTCAGCCCCTGTTTTTTAGCATAATTCAGTCCCAGTTTTAGCACAAAACAGCCCCTGTGTTTTAGCATAATTCCGTCCCAGTTTTAGCACAAAACAGCCCCTGTTTTTTAGCACAATTCAGTCCCAGTTTAGCACAAAACAGCCCCTGTTTTTTGGCACAATTTAGCCCCGGTTTTAGCACAAAACAGCCCCTGTTTTGGCACAGTTTAATCCCTATTTAGTGCCTTGTTTCTATCCCTCTCTTTAATTAATGAGTTTACTATCTACTGTCATAGAGGGGGTTGTTGAAGATTCTTTAGGATTGCAAATTACTTGGTCAACATTATATTTTATAAAAAAATTGATTGAGTTCAAGGAGCATAATGATTCTTAAAGCATGGTGGAAATGATTTTTAGAGAGGATTATTCCTCATTAGCTCAAAAAAAAAAAATCATCAGACATCATTTCCAAGTGACACAGACCTCATACCATCAGTCCTACTTGAGAACAAACCTGTCTCCTTGATTTGATAGGGTCCTAACTCACTGATTTGATGGGGTTTTACACAAACACGGGAGGCTTAGGGCACGGTCAAAATGGGGTGTCTACAGGGTGCTTTCTCGGAGTTCCGAGAAAATGTCTCAGAATTCCGAAACTGAATTTCCAGTAGGATTTTTCGATTTTGTAAAATTCATATCTCCTTCGTTTCTTATCGGATTTCGACGTTCTTATACTCTAAGGATATGAAAAAAATGAGAGCTATCTGTTAAAAATATTTTTTAAAATATTTGAAATTTTTTTAAATAAGTTTTGATAGGATTTAGTTGCTGGTCCAGGTTGTTTCTTCGAAACTCTGTTTTGTTCAATGTTGTGTTGAATGCCATATGGGTCCCAACATGTTGGTACACCACTATGGCCATTCACTTATTCATTTAAGTCCTTAAAGGGTGTGGTAGTCTCTTTGAAAAATATATTTTAAGGGGTTTTAAGATGTGCCTTGATCAAGAGAAAACACAAGGGAGAATGGTGATACATACTACTATTCTAAGTACTCTTTTGAACTTCTCTTGAGCCAATCTTCATTTGATCTTCAATGAAGTGTTGGGATTACTTTGGGATCTTCAAAGGTGAGCTTTGCTTTGACTTCTCCAGTTGTGGTACAAGCTCCTTGGTCCTTTGCATTGGTTCTTGATCCTTTTGGCCTTTATGATCTTCTCTGTATGTTCAATGTTGATGTGGATGATGTTGAGCTTCTTCTTGGTTGATCCTCCAAGGTGTGTGATGCAAGCCTCTCCTAGGCTTCTTGGACTAAGGATCGGGAGAGTGACAGACACACACTCAAATGCTCAAGAATTCGGATTCAAGAAAAACAAACTTGCGCAAGTTCGGTAAAATGAGCGTATCTCCCTCGATATAGGTCGGAATGACTTGATTCAAAAGCCAAAATTTTAAGGACTCAAAGATCTACAACTTTCCTGACAAAAGTTTGCTCAGAAAAATACTGGAAAGGTCTTTAAATGGTGATAGAAGTGGATGAATGCGAATGGACAGGTTTCTGAAAATAGAGCGGGGCAAAATAGAGAAAGATAACTTCAATGGCTACTCTTCTAGGTTGCCAAGGAAGATAGGTAACATCAATTCTTCTAGATTGATGGTTGCAACTCTTCAAGGATGCAAACAATAGGGGAAAGCTCCTACTCTTCAAAAAAGGAGTGAAACTCTTCTAGGTTTCAAGGAAGAACTCTTCAAGGTTCAAGGGAAAATGCACTAAGCAAATTTTTCATTCAAATATTCAACTAACCCCATTACATATGTTTGATACTCTTTAAATAGATAAATACATGAGAAAATTCGTTCAAACTAGTCCACTAACTAGTTTAGGGACTCACATACATCATTAATAGTTTTAGGAACTCTAAACACATTAACTAGTCAAAGCTAGCAAACATAGTCTACCAAAATAGCCATAACTCTTCAACCATTGAGCCAAATTAGGACCATGAATATCTGTTGGAAAGATAATTCAAAGACCTACAACTTCCTAGTTAAGCATTTGCTCTGATTCGTCCATCTAGAGGTCCAAAAACGAACTCCAAAAAGTGGTCAGACTCATTAATGCGGGACTCCAGCTCGATAAGCGTGTCCATGGTGGTCTTTATGCTTAATGGATTCAAGTTGGACATAGACCTTGTGTTGGGCTTGGATGCGAGCTGACCTTCTCACTTGCGTAGGATGGTTCATCTGGGCTTCAAACTTGTCAACCTCATGGGTTTGGGTTGCATCATTCCCCCATTGTTTGAAAGAATTCGTCTCTGAACTCGAGGTATCATCATCAGTGGAATCTCCCATATAAGGTGTCAAATGGCGGACGTTAAACACATCATGTATCTTCATATGGGAAGGAAGCTTGAGACGATACGCATTGGGATTGATGCGTTCAAGTACTTCAAGTGGACCAAGCTTTCTATCACTAAGCTTGTTGTAGCTTCCAACGGGGTGACGTTCTGGTGGCAAGTAAGCCCAAACAAAATCTCCGGGTTCAAATATGACTTCACGACGCCTCTTATCAACAGCCTTCTTATAGGTCTCAGATTTACTTTCCAGCTTACGATGAACATCTTCATGTATAAGCTTCATTTGAGATACAAAATCTTCAACTTGGACAATGGGCTTTTCAGCAAATAGAATAGGTGCAAGATCTAGTGCTGACTTGGGTTGTCGCCCATAGATAACCAAGAAAGGGCTGCAACCTGTAGAACGGTTCATCGAACTGTTGTAAGCAAATTCTCCAAGTGATAGGCGGTCTTCCCAAGAACGAGGATTGTCATCAATCAAGGTTCTCAACAAATTTCCCAATGATCGGTTTACAACTTCGGTTTGCCCATCAGTTTGAGGGTGGAACACAGTGCTATACTATAGTGTGGTCCCAATACTCTTCCATAATTGACGCCAAAAGTGACTAAGGAACTTCGTGTCTCGGTCTGAAGTGATGGTATTTGGTACTCCATGCATTCTGAAGATTTCTTTGAAAAATAAGCTAGCAATGCGTGAGGCATCCATAGTCTTTCGGCAAGGTATGAAATGTGCCATTTTGGAAAATCTATCAACGACCACAAATATGGAATCCATTCCTCGGTGTGTCCGTGGCAATCCAAGGACAAAATCCATGGATATATCCTCCCATGGTGCATGTGGTATAGGCAAAGGCAAATAGAGACCGGCATTTGTAGTTTGTCCCTTACCAATTTGACAATTTCGGCATCTCATAACATAACGATGTACATCCCGTTTCTGATGTGGCCAAAAGTACTTTGCTGAAACAAGTTGGAGAGTTTTGTCACGACCGAAATTACCTTCATTATGTATCTCACCAATCACCTTTTGCCGAAGAGAGCAATCCGGTACACATAAGCGATTTCATTTGAAGAGAAAACCATCACATAAGGTGAAATCAGCAAGCTTCTCATCTTGAGCATATGATATGAGTTTGGAGAAGTATTCATCCTCCATGTATAGCTATTGGAATGAGTCAAAGCCGAGCACAGTAGTGCGCATGGTATTGATCAAGCTTTTCTTTCGGCTGAGAGCATCGGCAACCTGATTTTGTACACCCGCCTTGTGCTTGATGTTGAAGGTGAAATCTTGAAGATATTCCGCCCATTTTGCACGCCGAGAATTTAGCTTTTGTTGACCTGAAATGTACTTCAATGCTTCATGGTCAGTGTACAAAATAAATTCTCTATGGATTAGGTACTGCCTCCAATGCTCAAGTGTGCGAAACAAGGCATAAAACTCCAAATCATAAGTACTATATTTGAGTTTGGCACCATTCAACTTCTCACTGAAGAATGCAATGGGACGTCCTCCTTGACTTAGAACTCCTCCTATGCCGGTTCCGGATGCATCACAATGAACCTCAAAAATGAGGTCGAAGTTGGGAAGCGCAAGTACCGGGGCTGTACATAACTTTTCCTTGAGTTATTCAAAGCTTCTTTGGGCTTCAATGGTCCACTCAAAAACACCTTTCTTCATACAAGAAGTGAGTGGGGCAGCAATAGAACTGAAGTGTGCAATGAATCGTCTGTAGAAGGAAGCTAGGCCATGGAAACTTCGAACTTCATGCCCGTTTATTGGGGTTGGCCATTCTTGGATCACCTTGATCTTGGCATCATCAACTGAAATCCCTTCTCTTGAAATGTTAAATCCAAGGAATAGGATTTGTGACACCATAAAGTAACACTTTTCAGGGGCTGCAAATAAGCGTGCTTGCCTTAGCAAGCGTAACACATCTTGAAGGTGCTGCAAGTGCTCATTAGTAGTCTTACTAAAAATCAAAATATCATCAAAATAAACAACCACAAAACGTCCAAGATACGGCTTTAGAACCTGTGTCATGAACCTCATGAAGGTGGAAGGTGCATTAGACAATCCAAATGGCATGACTAGCCACTCAAATAGTCCATCTTTGGTCTTGAACGCCGTCTTCCATTCATCTCCGGGCTTGATTCGGATTTGATGATATCCACTCTTTAAGTCTAACTTTGAGAAGATGGTGGCACCGGAAAGTTGGTCCAAGAGATCTTCAAGACGAGGGATCGGAAAGCGGTATTTGATGGTGATTTTTTGATGGCTCTACTATCAACACACATTCTCCAAGTGCCATTTTTCTTCGGCACCAAAAGGGCTGGAACGGCACATGAGCTGAGGCTCTCCCTTATGAAACCTTTGTTCAATAGTTCCATGATTTGCCGTTGTAGTTCTTCATGCTCCACTAGACTCATCCGATAGTGAGCTAGGTTGGGTAAAGATGCACCGGGCAGCAAGTCAATTTGGTGCTGAATGTCTCTCATGGGGGGAGGCCAGAGGGAAGGTCTAATGGAAATATATCTTTAAATTCGTCCAAAAGAGGCTTGACTTGGTTCGGAATGATTGGTGCAACCACATATCCAATATCGGACTTGTTAAGTAAGATGTATATAACACTAACCCCTTCCATAGCACTCTTTACATCTTTCATCACAAGAAAATTAGAGGATGGGGAGTTTTCAACCAAAGGAGTTTGAATTGGTTCTTTACTAGGTGCTAAAGTAATCTTCTTTCCTTCATAGTCAAAAGAGTAAGTGTTGCGATACCCGTCATGGATTGTTTTCTTATCAAATTGCCATGGACGGCCAAGGATGATATGACTACAATCCATAGGTATAACATCACACCATATCTTGTCAAAGTAGATGGAAGCAATAGAAAGATTGACAAGACAACGTTTGGAAACGGTTACCTCCATGCCTCGCTTTAACCAAGACATCTTGTAAGGGGTTGGATGTTCTTTCAACTCCAATTTCAACTTGCTTGCCGCCGCCTCAGAAATTACATTTTCACAACATCCGGAATCAATGATTAATTGACATACCTTTTCAGAAACGGTGCATGCCGAGTGAAAAATGTTGTTGCGCAACCAACGATTTCCAGCTTCTTGTTTTGGAGTTAGAAAAATTTTCCGCATCATAAGGAACTCACCGGTATCGGCATTAAGCACTTGCTCATCCTCCAAGTTACTCTCATCATCCTTTGGGTCAATATCAGTTTCTTCACCCGGATCATCAGATTCATTTTCCACAAGTAATGCTTTACCCGCTTGTCGCTTCCGACAATTGCTAGCACGATGTCCTATCTCACCACATGAATAACAACGCATACCGGTTGTAGAACTTTGACCGGTAGGAGGGGGTTGATTAGAACCCTTGGGCGGGGCAGAGGCTTTGTTGATGCTATTGGTGTGTGCACTTGTGTTTCCGGCTTTGGTGGTGCCAACCGAACCTTGAATTGCTCGATTTGTGAAGGATGTGGCTTGTTGCTTTCGAGAGCGCGAATGCTCCACCTTGAAAGCTCTTTGGTGTGCATCTCCCAAATCCCAGATGTCAAGAACATCAAGGGTATCTTGGATATGAATTTGAAGGCCTCCCAAATACTTGTTCACGAGCATCTCCTCCGGATCTTGAATATTGTTGCGAATTACCAACTCATTGAATTCATTGGTGTATTGTTCCACCGATCACGTACTTTGCCTCAAATTTTGGTACCGTTGGTACAAATCCCTCTTATAACCTTTGGGAAGGAAGTACTTGCGGATCTTGTCCTCCATCTTTCTCCATCGAGTGATAGGATCTTTACCGGCGGAGTGGCGGGTTTGCTTCTCACGTCTCCACCAAGCTATGGCCTTGCCTCAGAATCGCATGGCAATGATGCCAACACGACGCTCTTCCGGGACATTTCTATGATCAAAAACTTCATTCACAAGTGTTAACCAATCAATGATTTCATCAGGGGAATCAGTTCCTAGAAATTCTGGAATGTCTCTCTTGATTTCCTTTTCCCAATCCGGTTCTCGAACACCTTGTGTGTGGGGTTGAGGGCGCCTACCTTGTCGCAAAGATTGAACACTTTCTGAAGAAGAAGAATCACCATTGGTTCTTCCGGATCTGGAATGGGGTGAAGGATTGTTTGCTTCAGCACGAAGACGTTCAACTTCTCGAGTCAAATCATTGATTTGTTGTTGCATATGCTGCTGCAAGTTTTCAGCAAGTGTGTGTACTTCATCCAAGGGGATTGTTCGACCACCTCGACGTCGGGCTTGTCTTGGAGGCATTGTCGTCTCCTCTAAAGCTTTGATACCAAAATGATGCAAGCCTCTCCTAGGCTTCTTGGACTAAGGATCGGGAGAGTGACAGACACACACTTAAATGCTCAAGAATTCGGATTCAAGAAAAACAGATTTGCGCAAGTTCGGTAAAATGAGCGTATCTCCCTCGATATAGGTCGGAATGACTTGATTCAAAAGCCAAAATTTTAAGGACTCAAAGATCTACAACTTTGCTGCAAAAGTTTGCTCAGAAAAATACTGGAAAGGGCTTGAAATGGTGATGGAAGTGGATGAATGCGAATGGACAGGTTTCTGAAAATAGAGCGGGGCAAAATAGAGAAAGATAACTTCAATGGTTACTCTTCTAGGTTGCCAAGGAAGATAGGTAACATCAATTCTTCTAGATTGATGGTTGCAACTCTTCAAGGATGCAAACAATAGGGGAAAGCTCCTACTCTTCAAAGAAGGAGTGAAACTCTTCTAGGTTTCAAGGAAGAACTCTTCAAGGTTCAAGGGAAAATGCACTAAGCAAATTTTTCATTCAAATATTCAACTAATCCCATTACATATGTTTGATACTCTTTAAATAGATAAATACATAAGAAAATTCGTTCAAACTAGTCCACTAACTAGTTTAGGGACTCACATACATCATTAATAGTTTTAGGAACTCTGAACACATTAACTAGTCAAAGCTAGCAAACACAGTCTACCAAAATAGCCATAACTCTTTAACCATTGAGCCAAATTAGGACCGTGAATATCTGTTGGAAAGATAATTCAAAGACCTACAACTTCCTAGTTAAGCATTTGCTCTGATTCGTCCATCTAGAGGTCCAAAAATGGACTCCAAAAAGTGGTCAGACTCATTAATGCGGGACTCTAGCTCGATAAGCGTGTCCATGGTGGTCTTTATGCTTAATGGATTCAAGTTGGACATGGGCCTTGTGTTGGGCTTGGATGCGAGCTGACCTTCTCACTTGCTTAGGATGGTTCATTTGGGCTTCAAACTTGTCAACCTCATGGGTTTGGGTTGCATCAGTGTGTTTTGTCCAAGTGTGCTTTAGCTCATTTGTCCATTGGTTGGTTCAGCTTCAAGTAAAGGCCATCTGTGTGTGTTGGTGCTATCATGGATTAACCTATAAGTTTCCTGTCCATAGCACAACACTCAAGGCAAACAATTAGTCCATAAACGACTAATCAATTTGAGTTTATTAATCATCAAAACAAGGTGATTGAATGAACCCATGTGAACCCTTGGGCTAATAACAACCCCTACTGAACGAGGTAGTGGACCGATCTATCATGGCTACATACGAGTTTCAAAACCCTCGCTGGCAGATTTAATGGGATACCTTAACATAGCTAAGCTAGGGCACACGTGAGCAATTCACATCACCACATTCCAATTGGACCGAATTATTTCGATGGAAACTTCATAATGCTACAACCATGCATAAAAATGGCCTACCAATGCTTGATCCATGATTTTTTAACAATAAAAACATTTTAAAAATGCCTCAAGATAATCCATGTACATCTACATGATTTCAAAATATGTTACAACTCTTCAATTAAGAATGAGTCCATAAGCATGATTCAAAAAACATGGATAATGCGCAAGTATAGAAAACATGAGAAAGGAACACTGGTATATGATGCCAAGTTACTTACCTAGATGTTGATCAAAGTTTCCCCATTGTGCTAAATCTCAAGGTCGCCACAAAATATCACCTAAATCAAGATTATTCCAAAGGACAATGTTTTGTGTACTTAAACAAGTCATTTGGAGCAAAACTATGCCCTAAAAATCCCGGAAACAAAAACCCTAATTTTAGGTTTTAGTTTGTAAAATTAGAGATTTTGTCTCATAACTGGAGATACTAGTTTCGGGGATTTTGTGTCCTGATTTTTAGTAACTTCACCCTCATCTCCGGTCGGAGATGCCGATTTATCACGAAAAAAGAAATACTGGCTGCCAAACTTGCCCTTAAGGCTTTTACAATCCTAGATTATACAATTCATGTAAGGGTTTTGTCTATGTCCAACATGAGACACTCCAATGGACCCACATTTATCTGTCTGTCTCCAAGGTGGGTCCTAGAAATTTCAGCCTTGCTGAATGGATTTCCATTGAAGAAAAGATGGGATTGGTCATGTTTTCCTCGAAACCGTTTGTGTGAATACAGTCATGAATTCACGACTCATAGTGTGATTGCTATCATTGATCCATTACCCTTTCAAACTACCAAAGTAAACCACAATCTGCCTAACCCTTATCATGAATCTTCTGACTTCAAAAAAGTTCATTTCCAAGGCCTATATCCAAGGCGAGCATTTCATTTTTTTTATTTGAAAAAGACCAATTTTCAACTAAAATTCGAGTCCAGAGAACAGCAAAGAAAGCTAATTCCATTGTGATCTGAAATTCAAGAAAAAAATTATGGGTGTGTGGATGTACACCCAAAATGCAACGTGGGACCTTTTAGTCCATAATTTTTAATTATTATTATTATTACTAGTTGTTATCCTCTCCTGGAAAAAAATGATATGGAGACCAAGATTAGGACCTAGCAGAGGACCTGCAATGAGAATATGCCATGTGTTCAATAAAAATTTACTTTTTCATGATTTGCCTAAAATTAAGGGCTGGGTCACGTCACTTGAGATGTTGTGGCATGAATCAATTTGCTACGTCCCCTTTTAGGTCCTATTCTCGGTTTCCCTAGTATTACTCCGCCTCGTTTGCCAACCATGAAAAAATATTCCATGCAATAATCGTGGGCCCAAGTGTGTGAGAAAGCAGAGGAGGGAGAGGGAGAGACTTGAGTTTTGGTGGTTTTTAGGAGCTCTTCGTGCTCTCCTCTCTCCCATCCTCTCAAGTATGTCGTCCCTCTCTCGCCCATCTCTCACAACTAGCTAGCCCCACAAATGTTCCATGGAATTATTTTCAAGGTTGCCAAACATGGCAGTAGAGATTTTTTATGCCATGATGGGTGCTCCATCAATTGCTGAGAAAACCGATAGGAAATCTATTGTAAATGGTGACTTGGTTTTTCGACTGCCGATGGACTACCTTTCGCCAGTCAAGTGCACCACTGATGTTGACATTGGTTGGCTTAGGTCAACCATTATGAAAACAAAGTTCCGTTTTAAAAGTGTTTTCCATATGATTATATGCATATAGTGTAGACTGTAGAGTATCCAAGAGTCCCTCATACACTCTTTAATGGAATGGCTATTCCAAGAAAGCAAAATGAATAGATCGAAACATGCCCCTTTTTCTCCCTTGGGCGACCCGCCTTGGAGTGTAGAAAGAGTAGTCGTAAACATGGTTTTAAATTTGAACTGAAATCCAAAATCTCGGACTGAAATTTGGATTTCGGTTGGGACCGAAACCGAAATTCAGCGAAAAAAAAAAATTTGATGGAATTTTTTTGAAATTTCTAGCAAAATTTCACTAAATTCAATTATTTTTAACAATATTGTATTTTTCCGAAATTTTGGCCGAAATTACCAAAATTATAGCTTGTTATGGTGTACCAGATTTTGTCGAAATTTCGTGATTTCAGTTTGGGTGAAGTCCGAAATACATACCGAAACCGAAATTTAAAACCATGGTCATAGATACATTTGAGCGGATGGCCTGGGGAAGAAAAAGGGGGCAAATATATCATGAAATGAGTGAGAGAGAGAGAGAGACCCCAATTAAGTCTAAGTCAAAGATGGCGGAGAGAGAGAGACCCCAATTAAGTCTAAGTCAAAGATGGCGGGTTTTAATTTATCTTCATGGGGCAAAGAACAAAGAAAATGAGATAGGGAGAGATTCCAAGGCGTCAAAGATGGCGGCCTTATCTTCCACAAAAACAAAAGTAAAAGAGATTAGAAGGGTTAGTGTAGTCAGTGTCACATTGAATTAAGGACACTCCATTTTTATTCACTAGAACACTTTACAACCGTTGGATTTCTTGATGAACGAGCCTAGACCGTTCATCTTTCTTTTTGATTGTCTACCTAGGACCCGACCATGATCCCAAGACAGGCCAAACATAAATACTAAAGCACCCAACGAGAGAGTAGAAAACAAGAAGCACCAATGAAAATATAAAAAAGGCTACTGATATTGACACTACCTTATTTTGTTAATTGCACTTCTGAAGGCCTTTTTGGAAATTGTGATAACCTTTGAGTACTGATTAAATAGTAAAAGGCACGCACTTATCCAAACATGGTAGTGCTAATATCGGTCACCTAGAAAAGGTCAAAACATGTACACGGCTCCTTATATTAATTAAAACCTTATACATGTAAAGATTTTAAAACTATGCCAGTATATATTAGTGAATATTCACGAGGACCAATGTTGAAGTGGTATATGTAGAAGAGTTAGCATCACGGTACGTCTTGTGACTAGGTCTAGAGACATGCCACGAGCGTGTCGGGTGGCCATTCTCATGTGATGGAAGTCTTGCAAACATATACTTAAAATATTAATTAAGGGAGATGATTTCAACACTCTAATGTTTTGATAAGCTGCGTGCATCATGTTGTTGTTTAGTATTTAAAGGGCTTCTAAGAGCTTTTTAAGAACTGTAAAAATCCTTCCGACAGCCCTTTAAATGCTAGACGATAAGATGCTTCGCCCATCTTATCAAAACTTTGCAGTTTTGATATCATTTCCCTTAATTAATTACACTATATAACAAAAATAGATTAGTTAAAACCTTATAAATGTAATTTTCTCAAATAGAAACTAAATACTTATTAGTAAAAGAGGGAATGACAAAGGTTATGAAAAGTATTTTAGTTGCGAAAAAAAAAACTAACAGTAGGAAATGTATACAAGTAGTGGCAGAAATATTCTCCTCGTTAAAATTAAATAAAAAAACCCGTGCTAAAAATATATTGCAACGGATGGTAAAGAACCGTCTCAAATGTTTATAATTAGCGACGGAAATATTGATCAGTCACTAAAATTAAATATACCTGTGTTCAAAATGTTTTGCAACAGAGAGAACTATTGCTAATGAAGAGTTGTAGCGACACATCAATTTTTTCTTTAAAATTCAGTAAGAAAAAATCATTAATTTAGGTTATTAAACGATAAAATGTTTTCTTGTTCTTGAGGCGGACTATAAAAAAAAATGCCACTAATGAAGCTAGCGTTGTAGCGACAGATTCTGTCAATTGTCACTAGTTAAACATCTTTTGCAGACTGAACTTTTCTAACCGTCGCAATTATTTACTAATAACAACTAATATATTTTCCGTCGCTATATATAATTTTTAGTGACGGATTTATAGAGAAGGTTTTTCCCTGCCGCCAAAACTTGTTTTTCTTTAGGGTTTCGACGACTTTTACTATATAAGTTAAACCATGGTATAATAGAGTATATACTAATCTATAGTAATAGGAAAATGATATGCAGACCGAGAGTACCACCGATGGAGAGACCAACAATGAGAATGTGCCATGTGTGCAATAAAAAATTACTTTTTTGTTAATTTTCCTAAACCTAAGGCATGCTCACGTCACTTGTGGATTTTTTCTGGCGAGAAGCCATTTGTTTAGTCCCCTTCTCGGTGGTACTGCTGGTCTTCTTAAGGTATTTATTAAAGTTCTAACAATCTATAAGACATTTTCCTTCATAGAGAAAAGAAAAATGTGTACATTTATAAGGTTTTAATTGCTAACATGAGGAGGAGACATCCAAGTATAAACATTATACTATCTGTTTGGATATACATGCACACACATTATATAGTGTTAATGAACCCGGCCCTATCGAATGGTCAGTTCTTTGAATATCTTCCGCAAGAGAGATCAGTGTGTGGTCTTCACCTTTTTTCCCCATTTCATCCTGCTCTGAAATGGGTGGTTGGTGTTCAGATAATGGTGCAAACGGGCCCGCATGATCACTCGAGTCAAAAGCGCGCACTTAAAAAGTTTGGCATCCAACAAAACGTTAATCTTTTGTGTAAGATAATTTTAAGAGAATTAGATAAGACAAGTGGTGTAGATAAGACAAGTTATGTTGTTGGCAAATACCTAACTATATGAGAATCCAACTATATATCAATACCATTATGTACATGCATTCACATGATTACAAAGATGTAAGGTAGATGAGGATGGAGTTTGACCTCTGATATATTATAAAGTCTATTGGGGGCAATGGATCAACTTCAATTTTAATATCCTTCAAGGACTATATGAAATTATTTTAACAAGGGAAAATATATAGGGAGATGATATTTTCACCGCCCATTACGCATGTGCCCCCCTTCGCATGCGTAATGCTGGGGTGAAAATATCATCGCCCAATATATATCCCCCCTCTTTAGGGGTGGCCAACCGGTTCGGTGCTCGGTCCTTGGTAACTTTTTAGTTCGGTTCTCAGTTCCCGGTTCCCGGTTTCATGAACCGTAAGACGTACTGAACCGAACCTTAGTACATGGTAGGGCCGAACCGAACTGGACCAAACATAATCGGTTCGGTCTAGTCCGGTTCTCTGGTTCTAATGGCTAAAAACATATTAATTAATATAAATGATCTTCATGCAATATGGTTAGAACTTACAAATTCTACAGCCTGTGTGCACAATGACAATACTTTCAAATCACCAGATATCTTCAATAATACAACACCAACAAAAAAAATTATATATATATATATATATATATATATATATGAGAAAACTGTTGGTGAGCTGTTGGTGCGCTTAAGTTGCTATAACGCCTCCCATTGGTGCGCTTAAGCGGGACCCAGCGGGACCCAAACATTTAAACGAATGGGAGGCGTTATAACAACTTAAGCGCACCAAAAAAATGGTGAGCTTAAGCGCACCAACAGCTCTCTCTCTCTCTCTCTCTCTCTCTCTCTCTCTATATATATATATATATATATATATATATATATATATATATATATATATATAGAGAGAGAGAGAGAGAGAGTTTGGTCTTCGGTTCCAGAACTGAACCAAATGCATTATACTCGTACTCGAACCGAATAAGTTCGGTTCTTCATCAGTGGCACCGACCCATACGCAAAGTATTTTCTAAACAGTTCGGTTTGGGTTTTTTTACTCAGGTCTGGTTCGGTTCTTCGAGTCTGGTTTGGTTCTGGCCACCCCTACCCCTCTTTCTTATTCTGTTTGGTTGCCTCTTTAAAGATAAAGAAATTTGAAGCGTTCTTCTCTTTACATTACACTATTTCATAAACCCAAATTCTCAATCATATATATCAGTATGTAAAATACAGGATTTCCAATCCTACCAGGAAAATGAGGGGAACACATACTCAATTTAAAGTAAGTAAACATAATTCCATGTTTGGGGTTCATGGATACATATAGAATTGTATCGAAAGCCGTATTGGTTGGTGCCCCCCTAGGAGTGCAATATATATTGGTCTGGTTGATTTGAGCTTTTATCAGTATCGTGTATGAGACAAATGTATGAAGGGTCATATTCTATGGTTATGATTCTAATAGATATGTCTTTTTCATACAACTGAAAGAAATTACCGAGACAAAGATGGGTTGCTAAGAACATAAAGGAGGTAGGATGGGCAGTTGGTCAGATCTAGTATGGATTGTACATAGACGATAGTTGGAGTCGATGGCTGACCCGAGTTTATGGTAACAGCTCAACCCGAATTTCCAAAACTCAAACAGAGTTGCACCCCTGGTATTAACGACCATGTTTGGGCAATAAAACGTTGTAAGAAAGCCCATCTGATAAGATGTGAGCCCTAACTACGTTTGGATTATCAGAATTAGGATCAAAATCAACATCATATTATGATTCATATTCCGAACTCCCGATTTAGATTGCAAGAAAAACATTTCCGATTGAAAGATTTTTCTTTGCGATTTTTTTTCCTTTTTAGATTTAGAGGCAAATGATATGTATGGTTAATCTAGAGGGATATTATCATAAATTGAAGGTGTTGGAAAAAATTGAGGGTACTGTTGTTGATAGAAAATAGAAACTTGTTGCTTCAAGGCGTGATATCACTTTCCTTAAGACAAGATTCGCCCTCACTAGTAGTCTACAAAGGGGATCCACGAATCGCCTCCAAGATACAATGAAGCCTAGTAGGGAAGTCCTACTAATGTTTGATGACGCGTAGCACTAGCGGAATCAAACCCGAAATGCCCTTCCGAAATTTCAAGCCTTAGAGAAATTTCTAGATACCGTTTCTGCAGAAAAACAGTATGTAGAAATACTTGGGGATTTTGTAGGAGTGTAGAAGAGAGTGTAAAGTCTGTCAGAATTGCCAATTCGTTTTCCTATATGAAATGACTGAATTCTGCACATTTTGTAGACCACCCGGTGTCTTTTCAGTGTGAAAAACACCTCTACAGGGCACCTTTCCAGAATATTTGAAATTTGACCGTTAGATCGCAGCCATTGATATTGAACGGTCCTGATCGATCCTAGAGGTGACTGTTGGTTTGAGTAAAACCTCTCTCCAACCCAGTCATCGTTAGATCAACCATCTATGGTGTTGATCGCACCCTCTTGGCACTTGACCGTTGGGGGAAGGGACACAACCCATTTGATCACACTCTTTGACCGTTGGAGTTATGGGGCCGTTGGGCCGACCATTAGGCCCAAACCGAAGCCCAACCCAACCCAACCATTCGGCTTGATGGGCCTAGGAACCATTTGACCCACCCATCTGACTGGTCCACCTTCATCTTGTCCAATGGTGCAGATCAAATCTGGAAAAATTAAAGGCTCCAATCGCGAAGTGCAAAGTGCGCCTAAAAAAGCGCCACTATGCACCCTATAGCCAATTGTCCACGCCGCGCGCACCGTCCCACGGGTCCAACCATGGGTTCAGCCTAAAGGTGTCAATTTTGGCTCGGGCTCGGAGGCTCGCTCGAGCTCGGCTCTAAAAAAGCTCGGCTTGAGCTCGGCTCGAATCCTTAACGAGCCGAGCCGAGCCGAGCTGGCTCACCAGGCTCGTTAAGCTTAACGAGCCGAGCCTAATTTAGGCCAGGCTCGGCTCGTTAAGGCTCGTTAAGAATTTAATATATTTAAATATATATATTATATATTAATTTATACATTAAAAGGGTTGTCCAGGGAGTGAAAGGGGGGGGCAAAATATGTCACTTCATTTTTGGAACCCCATTTGTTACTAGGACCACCCCCCATAGTGTAAAAAAAGTAGTCAAATTACAATAGTAGGGCTGTCCAGGGAAGATGAGGGGTGTGAACATAATATAACCCGAGCTCGATAAGGCTCGCTAGCCTGGCCGAGCCTGACCGAGCCGAGCTTTTGAGCTTAACGAGCCGAGCCGAGCCTGGCCAAGCTCGTTTACACCCCTAGTTCAACCCAATGTGCAATCAACAAGTATTAGAAAAGTGTAGTGCTTTATAAGCTATTTTCTTTCCTTTCTCTCATCCGGTACGGGACTATCTTTTCAACTACACTTCTACATCATTTTGTAAAAGCAAATCTTTCTAAGAAAACATTTTCTTTTTCCCAAACGCTTTTGATAAAACATTTTCCAAAGCACTAAAACATGCAAAATACATGATTTTGAAAATCCAAAATCACTAACAGAAGGTCCCTCTAAGGTTAAAAAAAAAAAAAAAAAAAAAAAAAAGAAGGTTTGGTTCTTGTGTAAAAAAAAGTAAGAAAATTTAGAAATGGTTTTCCTTCTTAAACTTTTCCAAAAAACTCCCGCAGTCTACGGATATGATGTCTTTATGTCTTTTTCCAAACGTGTCACTATCTCATGCCCCCTTCATCTAAGAAAGCTCATCACTATTTACTTACCAAGCATCTTTCTATTTTTTATGCAAAAAATAAACTAAGGCGGCCACCAACCCAAAGCACATGATTCCTGGTGTCATGCATATTAAAGAACTAAAATACGAAGTTTTTTTTATTAGTCGTTGTGTCCAAGGGACCCTTGAAGGAGTTTAAATAAATAAAATAGGAGGTAACTGTCAAAATTACTATTCTAATCCTATTGAAAACATTATGGCATTTCTAAATAAGGGTGTTCAGGCAAAGAAAATTGCAGATGTATCATTTTCCTAACAAATATTCTAATTCTCTTCATTTTCTATTATGTACATTACAACTATCATAATACCATAAACCTGTGCGGGGTTGGCACGTTAGCTGGCGTCGTGGCTTTGCTCCCTACCCACGCGAGTTTGGCTCCCCTGGGTATCCGATTTGCGTGGGTTACGGGTGATCGTGTAGGGATTAGTCCCTGCCCTAAAAATGAGGGTGAGGATACCCTATGTCATAAAAAAAACCTATCTTAATACCATCATTAGAGGTACAATTTAATTGGTCAGGTTGAGATTTTGCTAAAACATGAATTGGAATCAACCCGAACCCAACCTGATTTTATCGTAAAAGCTCAACCAGAATTCCCAAAAGTGACCTGAGTGCAATCATGTCTCCTATAAAAGAGCTTGCGAGTGAATACGAAATGTGAGCCATTGATCTTGAGAAATGGATGGTGAAGATCGATATCGTTGTCCATCATGTTGATTGGTGATCGTCGTTAGTTCAAAAAATCTCAGTCACATCCCATTCATGGTAGCCCGCAAGATCTGATTAGTCACATATGACATACCCTCACAAAGCATGTGACAAGATCAAATGGGAAGAAAATAAATTAGGATAACCTACGGTCACAATTATAATTTAATGAAGAGATACGTGGAAGTTGATGAAAAATAAATTTTATTAGAAGTTTGGAACAATAATATGCTTGAAAAGATACAGAACGACTATTAATTTGATGAGAAGTGATTATTCGCCCCCTTTTCTTTCCCATGCCACCCTCTAATGAATTATGATTTATGACAACTCCTTTTACACTAAAAGGGGGTGGCCTAATGAAGAAGAAGGGCAAATATAACATTTCCCTATTTTGGGTTGTTGTTTTCAAGAGACCGAGTTTAAATAGAAGCCTAAAAAATAACTTTAACAACTATTCATATCCTATTCAAATTTTATATAAATTTTTAACCATGACAACTATTCTACAGGAAATGATATAATCGACCCGCTTTCTTCCCCGGGCCACCCCTTGAAGTGTAAAAGATTAGTTATAAATGCAGTAGGAGGGGGTGGCCCGAGAAAAAGAAATGGAAGAATATTTCACTTCCCTAATATATTCGACTGCGTTTCTTCTCTGGGCCACCTCTTGTAGTGTAAATGATTAGTCATAAATACACTAGAAGGGGGTGGCTCCACAAAGAAAGTTGGGCGAACATGTCACTTCCCTATTTTAATCCGGGATTTGCTAGCGTCCATTGCATAAGGCATTTCGTGGATGGCCTGCTGCACCTGAGAACAGAGCCATACTTTTCAGCAGATTTTGTCTTTATTCATGATGTGGCTGCTCTCACATGCAACAGGCCATCCGCGTAATGCCTTTTGTGGGACATAGGCTAGCAAATTCCTTTTAATTCTCTTTAGGGTGTGTTTGGCGTACCGTTTGAAATAGCGTTTGAAACGGCGTTTTGCCAAACGGCGTTTTGGTGTTTGGTTGGCCAGATCAAAACGGCGTTTTAAACGGCAAACGGAGGTATTGTGTGTTTGGTTACAAATGCCCCAAATCGGAGTTTTAGTGGTAAAATGACCAAAAAGGGTATTGTTTGGTTGGCCTCAATGTAACTCAACTACTCTCTCATTAGGCCCAATATTAGAAGGTCATTAGGATCTCATTCAACACAATTAAAATTAAACATCATTGTCATAAATAGTTATACTATTGGTCACAAAAAAATAAATTTAAAAAGTGGCACAATGAGTAATTTATATAGAACATAATTCATCACGAATGCGGTCCCGAACCGAACCCATGAAAGCATCATCATGTGCATAGTCAAATGTATCATTCTGATCCATAGCATGATCATAACCCAAACCAACATTAACAGTAGGCATATATGTATCATCATGGTCAGCTCTATCGAACTCCTCATCACGACTTGCATGCTTTCTGATGTAGTTGTGCAGTGACATTGATGCTACAATTAGTTGTATCTGGGTTTTTAAATCGAATTTAGGCATTCTGGATAGCAAGGCCCATCTATTTTTCCATACACCAAATGTGCGCTTTATAATGTTCCTAAGAGAGGCGTGTGCTTGATTAAATTGCTCATTTGAACCACTTATTGGTTGAGTACCATGTCGAAAAGCTGGAACATGTGACCTTTCTCCCTTGTACGGGGCCAAGTATCCCTTCATATTGGGGTAGCCGGCATCAACCACATAATATTTATCTACATCAAAATTTGAAAAGAAAGTTATGTAAGATATTATATATTATATTATATTAAATTTATAGTATTATTTGTGTACTTACCTCCCCTTGGGTGAGGAAAATTAAGATCCGGCGTACGCAGTGCCTCTGAAAAAATCCTTGTGTCATGAGCAGCACCTTCCCATCCTGCCCATGTAAAGGTGAAGCACATGTCAAAGTCACAGCATGCCATGACATTTGTTGAGGTGTAACCTTTCCTTCCTCGATATGGAATTTGCTCTGCTTGAGGCACAATCACTTGAATGTGGGTGCCATCAATAGCTCCAATACAATCTTTGAAGTATAAATTAAAATTTTGCTCTATTTTGGATGTATACAGGAATAATATCATTGTAATTAGGCTCTGGCTTAATCATATCAGACGAAAATCGCATTGCACAAGTTAAGATTTTATGAAATTGCCGGCTAATTGTCTCTCCAGAATGTTGGAACCGCTCCTGCATATACCTATTAGAAACGCCATGTCCTAATGTCATCAGAAACATTGCCATTATCTCCTCAATAGACATTGCTTTCGTTGGTGTTAACCCATATCTTGTTTTGAATAAATTACACAAGTTCCTAAATACATGTTTCTCCATACGAAGTTGCTCATAGCATCGGTTTGGTGCACCATCTAATAGGTCCATGATAAATTTATGCCCAGTGTATTTACTTGTTCGGCAAGGTGTCTTGCAAAAATACATAGAATAATACCTAATTGCATCTTGCACACCTTCAACAACCATGGCCATCAAATCTTCATCATCATAATCTTCGTCACTGTCAATTGATTCAATTGATGCATCTGACCCATCTCCTGAATCCATATTCCCTGCAAATAAAAAACCAACAAGTAGCATATTCAAATCCCGTATGGCACACCAAGGGAAGATGTTACTGGTATGTTCCAGGCCTCTGTAGTGTAAAAACAGTTCAAAATAAATTGTATACGAATGAAAAAGTTATACATTGTCTTGAGCTTGTTCAACTAACATATAAAAACCAACCAGTTCAAAATAAAAGTAACAACCAACAAGTTGCAATACCCAAAAAACTATCAGAAGTTCACAACCATCGATCACAAGATAAAAAATAACGTCACTTGTCAACATCCAAGTAACACAAGTTCACAACCAACAGATAGAAAACTAATCAATGGGCTGGGGATAGTAAACATCGTCATCATCGAATGACGGTTGCAATGGGACTCCCAACTCATAATGTAGCCAACCAATCTTTGTTTTGTCATCTCCCATAGCCACCCACAATGCACGATTCTCTTTCACCTTGAACAATTTGCAAGCGGCATAAAAATTTAGTGACCCCCTCTCATAACCTGGCAACAAGGCTAATTGCCTCACGATTTTAGTCATGTCAGCATCAAACTTCTCCATACGGACAGATGTAGTCGTGCTCCTGCTTTCCACTGCAGTCGCGAGACGCTCTAAGTTTTTGGAAATATGATTTGCAACCGATCTTCTTTTTGCAACCCTTTCTTTTACTTTAGGCTCTTTCTTCCTTGCTACTACATCTGGTTCCGTCTCATCTTCAGCATAAACAGGCTCATTCGAAGATACTGGTGTGCCTACATCTTCATCTCCCTCTTCCTCTATATCAAATGGGGTAGATGGTTTGCTATTTTGCGTCTCAACATGGCTTGCAGAAGGAGAAAATGCATCTCTTCCAGTTGCAGAAACATCTAAGAACAACTCCTCAAGATCCCAGCACCTTTCCAAGGCTCGACTCCTAAAGCACGCATATTTTTTATTTCTCTACACAAAACAAAAAAAGAAACATTATCATTTTACTGAAATGGAAAAAAACTTATAATAAAAATAAATTAAGTTTAAGTTTATTGATTACCTTAATTTGAGTATCCCACCAATCGTCTGATGCATCTATGCAATGCTTCGCATGATTAAAACCCAAACCAGTTGCACTGGTCAACAAAGAATGCCACAACTGCCACTCCTTTTTAGTCGAGTCCCAATGATTTTTCATTTGTTCCTTAGTGAATCCCTTGCCCGTCTTCTCATTAAAACCATCAGTTGCTAGCGCCCACCCTTCCTTACTCAAGTGTGAACCGGGTCTAAATCCCCTCCTAACTAAGTCCTTACATATTTCAATCCAAGCATAATGGCTATCAGTGTCCCATTGAGCTTTCTTAATAATCTCTTTTCCATTTGCCTTCCCTTTTATAGTCTGGGAAGATTTTTTTGCTTGATCACTTTCCATCTAAAAAATTCAAAGCGTAAGCAAGAAATTCTCTACGCAACTCTACAAGGTCAAGCAACAATAGAGAGTATAAACACAAAAAGCTAAATATAGCAGGTATCCTGGATTTGTTATTTTTGTTGGCTAGTGCTAATAGTTAGACACATTGAGATTACTTATAAGCAATGATATCGCATAGTATCCATTTTGGCCATAGGCATGAACTTGGGGTGGTTATCTATTACAGAAGTTGTCAAGGAGAGAAATGCAATGCCATTTTATTCAGTGTATATGATGTCTACTTGTGATTAATCTTTCAAAATCATTGCTTCTTACACACAAAAGTAGTATGTAGACTGTGGCTTAGTATGTGGGGTTGTGTGTGGACTGTGGCTTAGTATGACAGGTTTTAGGTGCAGTGAACCTGCGACAGTCAAGAAGGGTTGGTCGATGGGTTTCTAAGGGGATTAGGGACTGGTGTAGGGGAGTAGGAGCAGGGCAGACGTGGAGGGATGGTTTTAAAACAGGTTTTTGGGGTCTGTAATAGGCCAAGAAAGGTACTGGCGTATGGGTTATAATCTCTGGGCAGTTGGGTATTCGAAGGATGCATTAGGGTATATGGAGGGGTTTAGGACAGGTTAACCCGTAGCATGTCAAGAATGTGGGTTAGTGTTAGGATTTAAACTTGGTAATGTTGCAAGGCTATAGCTGGTTGTTGAAATAGAGTGGAGTTTCAAGGATGCAGGCCGGAGTTTTGAGAACAGATCTTGAATCTGTAACAGATTTAGGGCAGTTCAAACTAGGAAATTGTAGGGTAGGCTGACGGTAGTATGGGTTTATGAAAAGTGGGTTGTGGAGGGGGTAAGGGGTGGCAGGTTAGGGAACAAAGGTTCAATCTTGGGATGTATTTCTTGATGGGGCACAAATACGGCTGCACGAGCAAATATCGCCACGTGTCATCCATGCACGAGCAGAGCCCAACCATCATGAAGAAGGGTGTTGGAAAAGGGCAAAGACCACACATTCATGCCACGTGTCGCCCCCTCACCACCCAGGCCTCATCATCACAAATTAGGGAAGGAAATGGCCGCCAAAGCCACGCGCGCCGGCGAGGCAGAGGGACGGCCCAATCCTGCAAAGGAAGTTTTTTCCTCCATAATGATGAAAAAGGCCGCACACCCCCCTTTAAAAGGGGAGGGAAAGGAAGAAGAAAGGAGGCCTTTTTTTCTTTTGACCCCGGAAAGCAGGAATTCACCCATCCTCCACCCCGCAACATCGAAAAAAGAGGCGAGGCAACAACAGAGGAGGCTAGGAATCCCATCCTGCCCTCCCTGCTAGTCTCCTCCGACTCACTCACACACGCACCCAGAAATGTCCCCGCGCATCGGCCCTGGTAACCATGGCCAAAACCCCCTCCCTTTCTAGCTGTTCTTTATATTGACTGGTCGAAGGATCTGACTTGGGTGTCGAAGTGGTCGTCCGGGACCCACCCCGGACCCCCTGACCCCCTTTTGTTTGTGATTGCAGACCCCGCGGAGGCCCTCTACCGACCGCGCGATCGCAGACCCGGATCCAGACGCCATCATATTGGCGCCATCCGTGGGACTCGTCGAGTAACTGAACGCCTTATGGCGATGAGAAACCACACCCAACAGCCAGAAACAGGGGTAATAACCAGGAGTCAGGCCCAGCGCGCACAAGCCAGCTCCTCAAGCTCCCAAGAGCGAAACTCACCGCCTTCGGACCAACCCCCACCCTCCTCCAGCACGCCGCAGATGGTCCCCACCATGGAGATGTTCAACGAACTTCGCAACGAACTACTCCAACGTTTGCCTCTCCCAGCTTCGAAAAAGCCCGGGACAACACAGGACCGGACAGAAGCCTACGACGAAGGCAATGAGGAACAGTCAGGGGAACGACATCCCCGGCGAAAGCGAGCACCGACTCACAGAACGCCGTCCCCATCAACAAATAGCCCCTTGCCCCACGCAGCCGGGGGACATCAGCGAGGCAGCAGGGGACAGGTTACTAACAGCCGCGCCCCCCTTGTCCAAGATACCCATCTCCAGGAACCGCCCTTGGCTCGGGCAGAAGAAGTTGCAACCTCGGCACAACCGCCCAGCTTGGATCCAATAGCGGACCTACAAAGGCAGATCCGAGAGGTAAAACTAGAAATGAAAAAACCCTACGCCCACGGCATCCTCGATGAGTGGGAAAGGGAAACGGCATCCCCGTTCACCTCAGAGGTCTTAAAGACCCCCGCAGAAGCAGGCATAGACCTCTCCCGCTTCGGTCTATACGACGGGAGCACGGACCCCCTCGAGTTCCTCCAGACTTTCAAGAGAGTAATGACGCTTTGAGGCGCGTCGGATGGATTCATGTGCAGAGCCTTTGCATCCCTACTAAGAAAAACCGCCAACGACTGATACATGAGATTGGAGCCCGACTCCATCGCATCCTTCCACGAATTCGGGCGAAAGTTCAGCACAAGGTTCGCCAACAACCGCCTCCGCCATGATCCTGCGGACGCCCTCCTAGCCCTCCGCCAAGGTAGAAACGAGACCCTAAGAGACTTCATGTTGAAGTTCAACGCCGAATTGGCCCAACTCTCCAACATGGACATCCAGATAGCGGTCGCCACACTAAAGCATGCCACCACCGATCCGAATCTTAAGCTGCACCTCACCCTCAAGCCCCCGCGGGACCTACAGGAGCTTGAATCAAAGGCTGATAAGTTCATCCGAGCAGAAGAAGCCTGCGCTCGAGAACAGAATTGGCCCGGCCCCGACGAGAGAAAAGGCGACGGCTGAAGGGCCATAAGGCCACGAACCGATGAAAGACAGACGGGCCGTAACCCTATCCCCGTCTTCGAAAGGCTGGGAACCGCCCCGCTAAAGTTCCCCCTCTCCCACGTTCTATCAGCTATTAGGGATCAGGGTCTCCTGACCCCCCCCCCCCCCCCCAAGAAAATGGCCACAGATCCAAAGAAGAGGTCCGCCAGGAAGTTCTGCGAATTCCACGGGGACCACGGCCACGAAACTGACCACTGCTTCCACCTCCGCCTCCAGCTGGAAAGACTGGCCGAAGAAGGACACCTAAACCAGTACCTCAGGAGTCCTGACAAAAGCCCATGCGAAGCCCAGCGCCCGCTCGACGAACCCAGAGGTAGGCATCGATCACCGAACCGCCGCCGGTCCACAAGCCGACACCGATCCCCCAGTAGGCATCACCCTCGAAGCCGACGTCGATCCCGCAGCAGACACGACACGAGCCGCCACCAGCGCCCCCGAAAAGGCGAGCCCCCCAAACAGCCACAGGCTCGCGAGCAACCGCCTACCATCATAGGAAAAATCAATATCATCGCAGGCGGGCCCGCAGCGGGAGGGCCGACAACAGCCGGTCGGCGGGCATACGCGGAACAGGTATTTTCCATGGACATACCTTCCAAGAAGGCCCGAACAAATCCGCCCCATGAAAACCAGATCATCACTTTTTCCAACAAAGACCTCGACGGGCTACAAGTCCTGCATGACGATGCACTGGTCATCAGGCTAGTCATCGCCAACTTCGATATAGGAAAAATCTTGGTGGACACAGGAAGCTCCGTCAATGTGCTACACCTCAGAACTTTCGAAGAGATGAAACTGGGCAGGGAAAGGCTGGGACCCACGGAATACTCCATCTACGGTTTCTCCGGGGCATCCGTACGGGTAGACGGCAAGATCGACTTGCCCGTGACTTTCGGGGCGTACCCCTTGCAGAAAACCATCCTGACCACCTTCCTGGTAGTAGACATACCGTTCACCTACAGCGCCATCATTGGGCGCCCTGCTCTCAGAGACTTGGGAGCCGTAGTCTCCACCCCCCATCTCAAGATGAAATTCCCCACTCCGGACGGAGTAGGAGAAGTCAAGGGACAACAAATGATAGCACGCCAGTGCTACGCGGCAAGCCTAAGAGGAACCAACGCCCCAGCCGAAAACTTCACAATCGGCAGCGAAGACCCTCAGCAGCGGGCTCGCGCAATCAGAGGAGAGCCCGCCGAGGAGCTAGACTCCATCCCCCTGACCCAAGATCAGCCGGAGAGACAAGTCCGGGTAAGTTCCATGTTAACAGGCCCTCTGCGAGACCGGATGATCAACTTCCTCAGAATAAACAAAGACATGTTCGCATGGTCCGCCAAGGACATGCCCGGGATACCCAAGAAAATGGTCGTCCACAAGTTGAATGTGAACCCCGCCCTTAAACCCGTCCGACAGAAAAAGAGGAACTTCGCAGTAGAGCGCCAAACTCACATAAAGGCCGAAGTGGAAAAACTGCTACAAGCCGGATTCGTCAGGGAAATCCGGTATCCCGAGTGGCTGTCAAACGTCGTGATGGTCAAGAAAACTAGCGGAGGATGGCGGGCCTGTATAGACTTCACCGACCTCAACCGGGCCTGCCCAAAAGACCCCTATCCCCTTCCGCGCATAGACCAACTCATCGACGCCACCTCCGGACACGAACTCCTCACCTTCTTAGACGCGTTCTCAGGCTACAATCAGATCAAAATGCACGAGCCAGACATCCCGAAAACAGCATTTATCACCGATCAGGGCGTCTACTGCTACACTGTCATGCCCTTCGGGTTAAAAAACGCAGGTGCCACCTACCAGCGGTTCGTGAATAAGCTATTCCAAACACAGATTGGAAGGAACGTGGAGGTGTATGTCGACGATATGCTGGTGAAAAGCCTGGAAGCCGCCAGACACATCTCCGACCTTCAGGAAACTTTCGACACCCTACGACGAGCCCGAATGAAGCTGAACCCCGCGAAATGCGCCTTTGGGGTAACTTCCGGAAAGTTCTTGGGGTTCATGGTCAGCCAAAGAGGGATCGAGGCCAACCCAGAAAAAATCCAGGCCATCCTAGACATGGAACCCCCGACGACAGCAGTAGAAGTACAGAGGCTCGCAGGACGAATCACGGCCCTCGGCCGATTCATGCCCAAATCAGCAGAGAAGTGCCAACCCTTCTTCAAACAATTAAAAAACATACGGGAATTCGAATGGACCCCGGCCTGCCAAGAGGCCTTCGACTCTCTGAAGCAATACCTCCAGACACCGCCCGTACTCGCCAAACCCGAGCCGGGGGAAGAGCTATTTTTATATCTGGCCGTCAGCCCCACGGCAGTAAGCGCGGTGTTGGCCAAACAAAGCGACAAAAAGGAACACCCTGTGTACTACGTGAGCAAGACTCTCCACGGTGCGGAAATCCGATATTCGAACATAGAGAAATTCGCCCTCGCAGTCGTCAGTGCCGCTCGAAAGGTCCGCTCCTACTTCCAGGCCCACCTCATAGTCCTGCTAACCGATCAGCCCCTCAGGAAGATTCTCCAGAAACCAGAGACCTCGGGTAGGATGGTAAGTTGGGCCGTCGAGCTGGGCTAGTTCGACATACAAGTCCGCCCAAGGCCGGCTATCAAATCTCAAGCCCTCGCTGACTTCATAGTGGAATTCACGGCCACGGCCGAAGAACCAGCAACAATGGGGAGCAACGAGGGCCCCGCTGCGCACACGGTTTGCGACGACGGGATGCAAGACCCCTCGGCACAGAACAGCGAAACCCCTTGGATCCTGCACGTTGATGGCTCCGCCGGCAATAAAGGACACGGAGCGGGAGTGGTCCTCCACGGCCCAGAAGAGTTCACACTGGAATATGCCCTCAGGTTGGATTTCAAAGCCTCCAATAACGAGGCCGAATACGAAGCCTTACTAGCAGGACTAAGTCTAGCCGCGGAGCTCGTCGGAGGCAAGTTGAAAGTCTATAGCGACTCATAGCTTGTCGTTAAGCCAAGGGCTTCAGAATGAAAAGATACCTCCACAAGGTAAAAGAAAAACTGCAGGGGATGGGAGAGGTAGAGATCCTCCAGGTGCCGCGAGACATGAACAACCGAGCGGATGCATTATCAAGAATGGCCGCCGAAGAAACCCATGACTTCGGCACCGTGCTCACAGAAATCCTGCCCCACCCCAGCATCGACGAGATGCAAGTTCTGGAGATTCCACCGGGGCCAAACTGGATGGACCCCATCATACAATACCTGAAAGACGGTATACTACCCGCAGATAAGCTGGAAGCCCGGTGCCTAACCTCAAGAGCCGCCCATTACGTGGTCCACGGGCACAGGCTCTACAAACGGTCATACACATGGCCGTACCTCCGATGCCTGGTGCCCTCCGAATCAGACTACGCACTACGAGAAGTACATGAAGGGATCTGCGGAGACCATGGAGGTGGCAGGACCCTAGCCCAGAAAATCGTAAGGCACGGCTACTTCTGGCCCACGGTCCTTAGGGACTCCAAGGAATTCGTCAAAAAATGCAGCCCATGCCAAAGGTACGCAACCACCCCCCACCAACCGGCTACACCGTACACCGCGATAGCAGGACCCCTACCCTTCGCCATGTGGGGCATGGATCTACTCGGACCATTCCCCAAGGCCCCCGGGGGGCATACGATGTTATACGTCGCCATCGACTACTTCACCAAGTGGGTTGAGGTCAAAGCCGTGGTGAAACCCAATTCCAAAGCGACGGAGAAGTTCTTCTATCACGACGTCGTTTGCCGTTTCGGCATTCCAAAGACCCTTGTAACAGACAACGGTCCCCAGTTCGCAAGCGCCGAATTTGGCAGATTCTGTGATAGCCTAAGCATCGAACACCGTTTCGCCTCCGTAGCACACCCGCAGGCCAACGGGCAGGTCGAGGTAACCAACAGGATTTTGCTACAAAGTCTCAAGAAGAGATTGGGAGAAGCCGGAAAAAACTTGCTGGACGCACTCCCTAGCGTCCTCTGGGCCTATCGAACAACACCACGGACCGCAACTGGAGAATCCCCTTTTAGCTTAACCTTTGGGACCGAAGCGGTCATTCCGCTAGAAATTGGCCTCCCCAGCTTCCGCACCGCGAATTACGACGAGCAGGGAAATTCCGAACTCCTCCGGAACAACCTCGATCTCGTGCTCGAGAAAAGAGACCAAGCCCTCCTCCGAACCGCCTCCTACCAGCAAAAGGTGGGACGATACTACAATGCCCGGGTAAAAAAGCGCTCGATAAAGCCCGGAGATCTGGTGCTACGGCGTGCAGAGGTATCAGACCCCCGCAACACGGGTAAGCTCGCACCCAAATGGGAAGGACCGTACAAAGTCGTTCGAGCACTTCGACCCGGGGCGGCCTACCAATTAGAACGCCTCGATGGGACCCCGGTCCCTCGCAGTTGGGGCATGGACAACCTCCGAAAGTTCTATCAGTAAAACGACAGGGTAAGTTCCGTGCCTTTCTTTTAAAAATATGACAAGTGTTTTGGTTTCCTTTTTGTCTTCTAGAAGCAAAGATGTATTCTTGTCAACAAATTAATGGAAAAGCACTTCTACAAAAGCAGCGTATATCTCCACTTTCCGGCCCACGATAAGTGAGGGACCCGAAAGAAAACAGGGAGTGAGACAGAGGTAACATCGGGGCCGATCCCCCCGAGAATACCCTAAAACGCTCCCCATGAAAAAAAAAGACCTCCCCCTTTAAGGGCAGGCGGGACCCATTAACCCCGAACTGATCATTCGAGGGGAAGATAGTCCTCCCATAAACAGACGCCCTACGGGGTGCACTAAGAACACTCTCACCAACACAATTCGCAAAGGCCTGAGGACCTCAAAAACCTCGCGGCGCATCGTGTATATGCAGAGATGTCAATACGGTTACACAACAAACAACAAAAAATAGGTAGTTCAACGTTATTACAGACCAAATAACCAGGAACATTGAAAGAAAAGAGCAAGCCCCCCGAGGCATTCACAACATCACTGGGCCCCCCTCGGAAGTCTCGGCAACTACGCGATCCACCGGGGCGGCCACCTCCTCTCCTACCGGCTCCGCCACCTCCGCCGGTGCCGGCAAAGGATCGACCTCAGACTCATGCATCAGCTTATCGAGAGGGAAGGAGGGATCGACCTCTTGAACCCGCCGCCGGCATTCAGCAAACGCATCAATCTCAATATCCACGCTGAATGCAGCCGCAGCCTTAAAAACCTCCGCAGAGTCGCGCCATTCCTCCCGTGCCTTCGCCAATTCCCGGGCATGAGTTCGCCGGGCCAGCGCCAACTTGTCCGACGCACGACTCCTCCCCTCCACAGTTACCCGGAGATCTTCCCGGAGTTGAGCAACAGTGTCATCAAAGGCCGCTCTCTCCGCCCGGGCTCTGCCCAATTCCTCACGTATGATGGGGCACAAATACGGCTGCACGAGCAAATATCGCCACGTGTCATCCATGCACGAGCAGAGCCCAACCATCATGAAGAAGGGTGTTGGAAAAGGGCAAAGACCACACATTCATGCCACGTGTCGCCCCTTCACCACCCAGGCCTCATCATCACAAATTAGGGAAGGAAATGGCCGCCAAAGCCACGCGCGCCGGCGAGGCAGAGGGACGGCCCAATCCTGCAAAGGAAGCTTTTTCCTCCATAATGATGAAAAAGGCCACACACCCCCCTTTAAAAGGGGAGGGAAAGGAAGAAGAAAGGAGGCCTTTTTTTTCTTTTGACCCCGGAAAGCAGGAATTCACCCATCCTCCACCCCGCAACATCGAAAAAAGAGGCGAGGCAACAACAGAGGAGGCTAGGAATCCCATCCTGCCCTCCCTGCTAGTCTCCTCCGACTCACTCACACACGCACCCAGAAATGTCCCCGCGCATCGGCCCTGGTAATTATGGCCAAAACCCCCTCCCTTTCTAGCTGTTCTTTATATTGACTGGTCGAAGGATCTGACTTGGGTGTCGAAGTGGTCGTCCGGGACCCACCCCTGACCCCCTGACCCCCTTTTGTTTGTGATTGCAGACCCCGCGGAGCCCTCTACCGACCGCGCGATCACAGACCCGGATCCAGACGCCATCATTTCTCAAACAAAATTAATGGATGGAGAGCTGAGATCGGAAATTGAAATTAAAATAAATTAAGCAAGAAAGATATAGGAAAGTAAAACCTATAATCACTTTGTGTTCTAGGCATCTCACCTAGGATTTTGAAGCATCACACCTCAAGAGTAATCAATCTCAAGTTTATTCAAATCATCATTCCATACGTTCAATGGCCAAATGCCTTGAAAAACAGAACATGTGCAGTAGAAAGCTTGAAATCCCAAAACTCCTTCTTCAAAGCAAGCAAAATAAAACCTAAAAATCTATAAAATTAAAATAATAATAATGTGTTGTATAAGTCCACTGAGGGCTTTTATCAAACAGAACATGTGCAATACAAACCTTCAAATCCCAAAAATTCTTCTCAAAGTAAGCAAACTAAAACCTAAAAATCCATAAAATTAAAAAAATAACTCTGCAGAGCAAAACCCAAGAACCAGACGTGTGCCTAGGATCAAATGATGCCACTTTTCTCTTCACAACAGAATTTCATAAACTCATCCACTAAAATCTGAAACTACCCACGAAATCCAATTTTCGGTTTTTAGAAACCCTATTTTCTGAGATTTAACAAGATTAAAAAAAGGAAAAATGAGTGGAAAGGAGAGAGAGAGATCCGTACCTGCTATGAAGCTTGGAGAGTTGTTGCTTGGGAGATGTCTGGAGGTTGAAGACAAGTATCGTGTCTTCTTTTTTTGGAGAACAGCAAGAGTCGGGGAAGAATGGTGAAAATTTTCGTTTTAACTTCTGTCAAAAAAACAAAGGTGTAATAATGGGTTTCGTGAGGGTAAACGTGTAAAATTCCACAACCTAAAAACTCCGTTCAAAACGGCGTTTTGCAAACGGACCTCCCCCCCTCCGTTTGCAAAACGCCGTTTTGAGGGTTCAAAACGGTATTTCAAACGGCGTTTCAAACGGTGGCTGTGCACCCAAACACTCCCAAACGGCCGTTTGGCCCCAAAACGGTGTTTCAAACGCCAAACGGTGTTTTAAACGGTACCTCAAACACGCACTTAGTTCTCCCACTAACGAATTGCCTAGCACTTCATTAATCACACCCGTTATGCCTTTCTTTGTTCTTTTTCTAATGGTGGACTCCGAGTCATTCAAAATAAGTCTCTACAGTGCTGACCTTATAAAGTGAAGTGATAAATATTCCCCGTTATGCCTTTCTTTGTTCTTTTTCTAATGGTGGAGTCCGAGTCATTCAAAAGAAGTCTCTACAGTGCTGACTTTATAAAGTGAAGTGATAAATATCCCCCCCCCCCTCATCTTTCTCATTCCACCCCCTTCAGTGTATTTATGACTACATTCTTAAGTAGGAGAGTGTGAAAACGAAGAAAATGGTGTGAATATATCATTTTCCTTTAAAAATTGAAAGTTAAGGAAGGGGCAAAGCAAGCTCTAATCTACTATAAATTACTTATGTAGACTCTCTCTATTTCCATCCATCTCACAAAATTAGAGCATTCTCAACAATATGAAAATGAAAATAGACGTGAGAGAGTCGACCATGGTGTCTCCGGTAGACGAGACTCCTCTCCGGAACCTTTGGAATTCAAACATAGACCTTGTGATGCCAAGATCTCACACTCCAAGCATCTATTTCTTTAAACCAAGTGGTTCTTCAAATTTCTTTGACTCCACAATTCTCAAAGAGGCCCTTAGCAAAGCTCTAGTCCCTTTTTACCCCATGGCCGGACGATTGAAGGTGGGCGACGACGGCCGAGTAGTTGTAAATTGTAACGCCGAGGGAGTGCTCTTCATCGATGCCGATTCCGATCTCGTTCTCGATGATTTCGAAGATTTTAATCCTTTGCAATACAACCCACTGATACCCAAAATCGATTACTCCGGCGGAATCGATTCTTATCCTCTTGTGGCTTTTCAGGTGACTTTTTTATTTTTTTATTTTTAACCCGGAATTTATTTTGGAACCGGGCATCTTAAATTGAGTTTTTATATGGGGTAAGCTGGTTTAGACTGTTTACTCCAGTATTTTCAAATATTACGGTATGGATTAAACCATAGGATGATCCAAACCATCCATTTGATGGGCCACACTGTAAATAAGCTGTGCCTCAATAATCATTTAGGATGATCCCAGCCCTCCGATCTATAGAGGTTTCATAATATGCAATTTAAGATTGGAGGGCAAAGATCATCCTATATATGGAAATGAATTTTTGGGCATGGCCTATCAAATAGAGGATTTGGATCATCCTGTGCTGTAAGCCTTAGCCGTACTGTACTTTTTGAAAATACTGTACTATACACATCGTATGCTGTAAGCCATGCAGTACTTTTTGAAAAATACCGGACTATGCAGGCTTACACCATATAAAAACTCAAATTAAATTTAATTATTAAGAAAAAAAATAATTGCAAGAGAAGGACATAGAACCTTGGCTCTAACCCAACACGAAAAAAAAATATAAGCCCTTAACCCGTTAACAAAGAAACAAACAATATTGATGTAGGGGTGTTTCAGGTGACTCATTTCAAATGTGGGGGCGTTTCTTTGGGCGTTTCGATGCAACACCAAGCCGCGGATGCCACGTCCGGAATCCACTTCATCAACACTTGGTCTGACATCGCCCGCGGACTCCATATTGGAATTCCGCCCGTGATTGATCGGACTCTTCTCGGAGCAAGAAACCCACCTTCTCCGGCCTTCCACCACATCGAATACCAACCTCCTCCAACCCTAAAAGCCGAACCCAGTACTGCCCCAGTTGTCATAGGCAACTTTAAACTAACCGCGGACCACATTAGCCTCCTCAAAGCCAAAGCCAACTTAGAAGACTACAATAACACTTACACTTCTTTCGAGTGCATAGCCTCCCACATGTGGCTATGCACGTGCAAAGCACGGGGCCTCGCCGAGGACCAAGAGACTAAAGCCTTCATACCAATAGATGGGCGGACCCGTTTTCGGCCCCCACTCCCACCTGGTTACCATGGGAATGCCATCTTTGCCGCAACCCCGATAGCCCTAGTTGGAGATTTATTATCCAAGCCGTTGAATTACGCGGCCCAAAAGATTAGATCGGCCTTGGCTAGGGTCGATGACGCGTATCTCAGATCCGCGGTGGATTTTCTTGAATTGCAGCCGGACCCACAAGGGGTGGCCGCGAAAGCTTACTCTTTTACTAGCCCTAATCTGATGATTAACAGTTGGGTTCGGGTCCCGATTTATGATGCGGATTTCGGGTGGGGGAAGGCGATTTTTACCGGGCCGGGAGAGGTCCCAATTGAAGGTCTCGAATTTATACAATCCAGTCCGATTAATGATGGTAGCTTGTTTGTTGTCGTTGGTCTGCCGTCCGATCACATGGTCCGATTCCAGAAATTTTTCTATGAAATTTAGGAATTAAAAAGGCCTAGCAAATATTTCAGCCGTAAGTCTGTTTGGTAGTGCGTTTCCTCTTTGTTTTTTTCTGTATGATTTAGTACTCAATTCTGTTTGAAGATTGTCCAAATCTTGTCCTCTCTTTCCCTTTAATATGATTTTGCTAGAAGTTGCCAATGTTGTTTGGTTTTGATAATGACAGCCTGTAAGAATATATAATGGGAAAATATGACGAGCCCAAAGGTTATTTAATCTCTCATGAGCAAGATAAGTTGAGGAATGATAGATACAAGGGAGCCCTTGCATAAAGAGCCTCAAAAGGGCTCATGAATGGATCCACGTGGTTTTAAAATGTAACTGAAAATGACGTGGATCCAATGAAAAGCCCTTTTGCGGCTCTTTATGTAAGGGCTCCCTTGTATCTATCATTGCTAGGATAAGTTTTCCTAAAATAAGCACTTGCCTAGTGGTGCTTGTTTGTCATGCATAGTTTGTTCTGAATTAGTTCTTATCTTTGGTTTTTCTGCATTATTTTTTATCCTTGAATTTTTTTTTCCCTATTGTTTCTTCATTTTTATATTATTTAGGCGAGGAATGCTAAACTGAAGGACTCCCTTGCAAATATTAGCTACAAGAGCACCACTATTAGACCAACTCACCAGAGTGTATTTATTATTGCTTTAATTTTGGGAAATGATAAATTCGCCCCTTGTTTTACATGCGCACCTCCAGAGTATGTGGCAATCAGGCCCATTGAATCCTTCCCACGTGAAGTAAATCACCCCTCGGCTCTCATAGATACACCAAAGATGGCTGTCCCAAGTAAATAAAAGGGGTGGATATATCAATTCCCTTAATTTTATGTCTCTGGGAAATTATTAAAGCACTTTGGTGAGATGGTCCAATGGGGTGCCCTTGTAGCTAGTTTTTAACTAGGGAGCGCCTTTAGTGGACCAACTCACCAAATTGTATTTATTATTCTTTTAATTTTATGTGTCCGTGCAACTATTAACGCAGTTTGGTGAGATGGTCCAATTGGGGCGCTCTTGTAGCTAGTTTTTTGCGGGGGTGTCCTTCATTTTAGCATTACTCTATTTAGGAATTAGTTTTATCTGCAGTTTGATAGACATTGTAATATACTGAAGCACAAGTAATGTTCGGAGTTGGAGGCACCTCTTGATTTGTTATCTCCTTACACCTCTTGAGTAATTTGTTATCTCAAGTCAAGAGGGTAAAGATTCTAAAGAAGTTCCAACAGGAAATGATATGTCCGCTACGTTTTTTACCTGGGACAGCCCCCTCTAGTGAAAAAGATAAGTCGTACAAACAATGGAGGGGGTTGTCTCAATTAAAAAAGGGGTGAATATATCACTCCCCTGATATCGACCTTTAACTAAAAGGTGGACTGGTGTCTAATGCAGCCAAAAGTATGACGAGGCACTGTCAAATGAATGGTTTTGATTATCCAATTTATGTGGGCCCCACTAAATTTTGTCGCGTGTGTACCTAATAATTGATTATACTTGTCTTCCTATCCAATGAATGGTTTTGATTATCCAATTTATGTGGGCCCCACTTAATTTTGTTGCGTGTGTACCTAATAATTGATTATTCTAGTCTTCCTATCCTCTATATGACCAAGTTCAACAATTGTAGACTGAAAAAAGTGCACAGGCGACCACAAGAAGAAGCATGTAATAAAGATCTTTGAGTAAGGACTAATAGTGCTTTCCATTGGTGTATAGTCTTTTTTATAAATAAATCGCTTATCAATATTTGATAGTTTCTCTGGGTAGTGCATAAAAAAGGACGTTTCATATGATGTGTTGATGCAGACATGGCGGAGGCCTTGGAGTATGGGACCATGTTCCTCAGTCTAGTGTCGTTGGGATTTTCCTCTTATTCATGATATATGTAAGTTGGATGGGGCTGCAAAGGTGTGGATGGGGCTGCAAAGGTGTGGGTGTTGTATTGTTAAAAGGTATCATTAGGGCTGCACAAAAAAACAGCTCAAACCGATAAACCGAACCAAACCGGACCGAAAGTTTTTTGGCCCAACGGTTCGGTTACGATTTCTAAATTCACAAAACCGATCCCATCGGTTCGGTTTACGGTTCAAAGACTTTTGATCCGAAAAAACAGGACCGAACCGGCAATTGTTACAAACGTTAAAAACCACACTGGAGGTATAAGCTTAAAGGTCGTTTTTTAATTCTTATTGGTCCATGAAAGTGGGCCCAAGGGGGAAGAAAAATAAGATAAGTAAAGTTGAAACCCTAGCTCTCTTTCAAGTTTTATTTTTCAACGCAAGTCTCCCTTCTCTGTTTGTCTCCGCCGACCTTGATCTCATCTTTATCACCAAACCCTAGCTCTCTCTGTTTCCATTTCCATTTTTGCCTAATCAACCACCATCAGCCACCATCATTTCTTCCCTTGATTTCCATCTTCATTCTTTAGTTCTTCACCAAACATCAGATCCACAATTTTCGCCCATTTCCAGTGACCTAAATCATTTTTTTCAGAACCATAAACCCTTCAGCCAATTGAACGAAGAAGATGGAGGCTTGACTCGCATCTCAAAGCACCCAACGTCGATCCTTGGCTCCGGTGATTCCCAAGTATCAGAGAAAAGAACGAATGAGGTAATAAAGCATTTAATGTGTTGTAGAATTTCTGCAGAAAATTCGACGATTCTCTTCTTTTTCAGCTCCTAAAAAAACCGGTGATTCTTCTTTTCCAGACTAGAAGAAAAGATTTTTTTTTTCTGATTCAATAAGTTGTATTGACTAAAAGCTAGGGTTTTTCCATTCAAAACAAAAGCTAGGGTTTTTCCATTCAAAATAAAAGCTAAGGTTTTTCCATTCAAAAAAAAGCTAGGGTTTTTCCATTAAAAAAAACCAGAGTTTTTCCATTTTAGGGTTTTTTCATTCAAAGAAAAAAATCTAGGGTTTTCCCATTCGAAGGAATCCGAACTTCAAAGGAAATGAAAGATTCAGATGTTGGACTTTCACACCTAGACTCTGTTCTTTTCTTTCCATTTCGGCAGATTTTTCTTGATTGGTTGTTCTTCTTCGATGATGCTTAATTCAATGGCATGGGCTTTTTTTATCTTTATTTAGAACATGATTTGGCTTGGTTAAAAACAGATTATTTTGTTCGATTCTAGGATCTGATCTTGCATTTTCTCAGGCACGGCCTTCTTTATGAAAACTTGATTTCAAAATCCCAATCAGCTATAGTGGTTATCTCCTTGCAAAGCCATCAAAGGGTGATTTCACTGTCTCATGTGTTTTAATTGTAGATTACTTTCTCAGTTTTCTTTTGGACCTAACCAGATACCTTTATTCTTCAATTCTCTTTTTCTTTTCTTTTTTCAACTAGGGTTCACTGCTTCTTTTATTTTCAATTTTTTTTATCTTGAGCTGATTTAATTGGATGTGATCATAGCATAAATGGGATTTACTTGCCAATTTCGCAGCTGGCTAGTTGTTACATTCCTAATTGCCCATGTTTTTCTAGTCAATTTTCTTGAATTCATTTGTTACTCATCACCTTCATCAAAACCTCATTCCCTAACAACATCTTTGGGAATTCTTCATTTTCTTATTAGATGTCAAGCATGGAAGATACCTCCGGCTCTAATCCAACTGTCGAACTGAGCCTCGAAGCTGCAAAAGAAACCAATGCATCAAAGTCAAAGGTGAAAAAAAAGCCTTACAAATCTTATGTGTGGGATCATTACACTAAAATTGCAAAAGTGGAAGGAGCAAAGTCTTATAAGGACAAGGTAAAGTGGAATTATTGTCATGTTGAATGCTAAACTGAAGGACTCCCTTTTTTGTCATGCATAGTTTGTTCTGAATTAGTTCTTATCTTTGGTTTTTCTGCATTATTTTTTATCCTTGAATTATTTTTTTTCCCTATTGTTTCTTCATTTTTATATTATTTAGGCGAGGAATGCTAAACTGAAGGACTCCCTTGCAAATATTAGCTACAAGAGCACCACTATTAGACAAACTCACCAGTGTGTATTTATTATTGCTTTAAATGGGGTGTCCTTGTAGCTAGTTTTTAACTAGGTAGCGCCTTTAGTAGACCAACTCACCAAATTGTATTTATTATTCTTTTAATTTTATGTGTCCGTGCAACTATTAACGCAGTTTGGTGAGATGGTCCAATCGGGGCGCTCGCCTGATATCGACATGACATAGTTCAACAGTTTCGTGTGTACCTAATAATTGATTATACTAGTCTTCCTATCCTCTACATGACATAGTTCAACAATTGTAGACTGAAAAAAGTTTTGACAGTTTCTCTGGGTAGTGCATAAAAAAAAAGGACGTTTCATATGATGTGTTGATGCACACATGGCCGAGGTCTTGGAGTATGGGGCTATGTTCCTCAGTCTAGTGTCGTTGTGGTTTTCCTCTTATTCATTATATATGTAAGTTGGATGGGGTTGCAAAGGTGTGGGTTTTGTATAGTTAAAAGGTGTCATTGCAATAAGGAGGTGATAGGGGGGGACCTTGTAGTAGGGCATAATCAGTTAGGACGACTGTCATTTGCCGACTGAAGTTGAAAGGCTTTTAGGACCACAAGTTTGACAGATTTGAAGCAATGTGGCAGGTAGAGGATGCCATGAAGAAGTGGGATCACTTTGAATTAGGGGTGCAACTTGGGTTGGATCGGGTTGAGGCTAACCCTAACCCAACCAGAGATAGTGTTCCCTCTGTTGTGTTTGCCATGAATCGGTAAGCCAAGTAGCTTACGTAAATAGTTTTTAACTTTCTTTATTAGTGCCAAGTAGGATTTTGGAAATAGAAAGTCCTTTCTATTTTGGACTCTTGTGTTATCTCCTAATGAGATATGTTCCCACAAAACCAAAACGTTATTGAGGTTTTGCTTACGGCTTGGAGAAACGTAGAAGAAAATTGTCTACGAGGGATACGACTCCAACGGAGAAAAAAAGGTGTGGTTCTTTGGGCACTTTGGCAAAGTGAAAGAGAAGGAAAAAACAGAGGTTTTTTTTTGGATCTCTCTTGGCAAGTTTCAAAAGGTTGAAGAAAGCACATTCATCTAGGGAGCGAAGGTGCCTGGATCCTAGACGGCATAGAGATTGTTTTTCTTGTAATCCGGAGAAAGCTTTGGGCTTTTGTTATCCGGCGATTGCTTCTTGTAACCCAATTATTTTCCACATAGTGAAATCTTTTGAAGTTTTCTCTTGTAGACGTAGACACACACATCGTGTGGTGAACCACGTAAATCTTGTGTGCTTTCTTTTGGTTTGGCTTGCACTTTTATTTTGTTCTTGCAAATCTACTTTGGGAACATTGCGTATTGTGGTGACGGTTTGGAATTTATACACAATACCGAAAACACACTTTCGTTTTCGGATTGTTAATTGTTCACCGCCGAGGGCTATTTGGAGCCCCAATTCCGCAATAAGTGGTATCAGAGCTTTGGTTTTACAATGGTGGTGACGGTTTCTAGTGCAAAGTTTGAAGTGGAAAGATTTGACAGGAAAAATAGTTTTAACTTATGGCAAGTCAATGTTCGTGATTTGTTGATTCAACAAGGATTACACAAAGCATTGTTGGGGAAGGCAAAGATGTTAGAGTAATTAGGTCAAGAAAGAGGTTGCTTGAAGCATTACACCCAAGGTATCTAATTTAGAATACCAAGTTTGTTGCCTCCAGCCCCTATATATAGAGATACACTAGGGTTTTAATAGGTTAGTGGGCTCTAGCCCAAATAGGCCCACTACACCGGTCCATTATCTTATTGGGCTTATATTAGAACATACATGGGTTATATTATATACCCAACAATCTCCTCCTATGTTCTACATATAGCACAATCCAATAGATAGATAGTGTAATGTTCAAAATAAAATATTGAATCATCAACATCACCATATGGTTTATATCATAAAAGATCTGTAATCCAACTGAAAACATGAATCCTTTTATGACAAATCAAGAGTTTTAGATATACAACAAGCTAAACTCAACCAAAAGGTAGTTTCACATATAAGTGAACCCCACTGATCTTAGATGAATTCATTCATGAGGTATGATTCTCATCGAGATCCAAAATAAAGTTCCACAAAAAGGTGAACTCTATGCATACTGAAATGTAAGCATAGTCTTTATGACTTTAGAAGATTTACTCATCAAGTAAGTTATCTTCATCAAAGTCCAAATCAAGACAAGCTCCTCCTTTTTGTCCAATCCCTATGAATTACCAAATATGGATTTCATGAAAATGAATCCAATCATTTGTGTAAAACACTAAAGTATCTAGTTCTACCTGAAGAAGAACTTAGTACAATTCCATAATTCACGAAAGTATCTAGTTCTACATGAAGAAGAACTTAGTACAATTCAAAATGGCTGAAAAAGTATTAGTATCACTCTCACCATAAGCATCATTGTCAAGTTTCAATAAAGAACAAGACCTAAACAGCTTCTTTTGCAAATAACCATTCCTAATTGTCAAGTTTCATTAAAGAACAAGACCAAATAGTTTCTTTTGCAAAGAACCATTTCATGTTTCTTTTTTGGAATGTTACAGTCATCTTATCCATATTTGAGTTAAGCTGTATCATCAAGTTTGGAATGTACAACCTTTCCCAAAAAGGACATGTCATCAAATGTGGAATGACACACAACAACTGTAAACATCGTCGAAACATATCAAGTGCTTATCTTGGCCAAAAGGGAGACTTTAACCCCATCTTCCCCACAGTTTTGAATATTCGATCTTTGGTCAGCCCCTATATGAGAGCATCGGCCATATTATCATTCGATTTCGTATCAATCAAAGTGATAATCTCGTGTTCTTGAGATAATTCAGCATGGTATTTTCAGCCCAAGATATCTCCTCTTACCATGAAAGAGTGAGTTCGTCACAACCATAGTTGTAGCTTGAATATCACAGAACACACTGAAGGATCTAATCCTTAACAGGGTCAGTGGAATGTCCATAACCATAATTAGATTCTTTTTCTCTTCTACTTCATTTGCAACTGAAGTGAGAGCATAAAGTTCCAATTCGACTTCCACACAACAACAGTAGATTTGATGTCCCCTAATTCTGATCCCCATGACATATCAGAATATTTTTTCACGATAAGTGGATGGCCACCATAGTTTTGAGCAGACGCGTGAATACACGAAAGGTATCTCATCAGCCTCATAAGGGCATTCCTATGCTCATGGCCAGGATTGCTAGTAAAATGACTCAGCATGCCAACTATAAAGGCTATGTCTGGCCTAGTGCAACACAAAACATACATGAGACTACCAATTAGTTTAGAATAATCTAATTGACTCACACTATCTCTTCCTTAGAGATCAGTTTCTTGGTATAATCAAAATGGTGTCTCAATCGGTTGGCACTCACTGCATCCTCAAAATGAAAGTAGTTTGTCATATAATGGGCTAGGCAAGGGTGATTCCTTGCCTTTCAAAAATGTACTTTCCATACCAAGAATGGTGTTAACAACACCCAGGTCTTTTTATGTCGAATTCTTTACCCAATGTTAGTTTCACATTACTCACCACAGAGAAAGATTGAAAATAAGAATCAACATCTATATACAAGCAAATAATCATGACCTTATTTGACACAAAATGATAGTAAAGGCATTTATCCGAGTAATTTGTCAGAAACCCAAAGCTCTGTACTACTATGTCAAATTTCTAATGTCACAATTTAGGTGCTTGATTAAGACCATAATAAACTTTGTATAATCACATACAAATATCTCCTTACAGCTCATAGTCTTAGTCCCTTTTGGCAAATCAACTAGCTGTCAAGTTAGATTTTCTAACAGATAGCTCATTTCATCATGAATGGCTTCTGCCCACAATATAGACTCCATAGATCTCATCACGTCCTGATAGGATATGGATCATTCTCCAATTGGTAGGTCACAAAGTCCTCACCAAATTCTTGGGTACTCTATCACATGGAAATGAAGTGGATATACCAAAATAATAGTAACTACTTTAACATCTTATAAAGTTAGTTGTTTACCTGAAGAAAGGGCCAAGGTCACAGTACCAGTGTGAGTGACCTCAATGTCTGCTCCACTAGCCACTGTACCAGTCTCCTTTACTTCGATAACACCAGTGAAAAATTTCTTTGAGTTGTAAGCATGACAAATGGCTTCTGTATCCGACCACCAATCTGAGGAAGTACTGGCCTTATCTTTTCCCAACATGGCAGTGAAACTTTTAGGCTCAGCCTTATCTACCAACATAGTAGCTTCCTTATATGGTGTGTCCAAACGATTAACGTTTGATCATCTCAAAGGGAATGGCAGTCTTGTCCATTTTAGTCTAATTTACCAAAATAAAATATGGAAAGAGTGCACCTGATTTGCGAAGCGCGATAACCAAATAAGAAGAACTAAGTCGCGAACCAAATCCAAACTCAAATCCGAGATATCCAAAATGAATCCCAACAGCAAGAGATTATCACCAAGGGAAAAACCCAAACCCAACCTAGTGGGACTTACAGGGGTGAACCAAGAACAAAGAACCAGCCAAGGCGAAACCCGAGGCGAGGGTTGTTCAGACTATCCAACTGTCGGCAAAACTAGTTGGCAAGAACAGGTCTAAAACCAATTGCAAATCCCAAAAGGTGATATCGCACACAACTGATATAGCTCATAGATATCCTGTCCAAATAGGTGACAAATATCTCAAAAGGCATACCACTCTTATCCATCATATAATTTAGACGAAAATAAAAATTGGAAATAGTGCACCTGGATAGGAGAACCGTATCCAAGCTGAATCCAAGAACCAATTCAAAGCCGAGCTCCAAGAATATAATCCAATTCGCCGCAGCAAAAAACCAACAGCAAAGGGATTTTGGGTTTCTTAGAATAGGGAGATCAGCCCTCCTTTTTTCACTTTCCAGTACAAACAAAGCATGGAGAGGGCTGCTTGGGTATATAATTGCAGCTTGCCCAACTAGGCTTTCGTAATCCCAAACAAAATCTGTGGGAGAGGAAACCCACCACCGAAAAATGAATTTTGAGGCTTTCCAAATCCAAGAGAATTTCAGAAATTATAGCCAAAAATCCATCTTTATCTGCTTCAATGCACAAGTCGGTGGATTTGCAAGAACAAAATACCATGTAATGTATGAGAAATCTGCGGCGGATATATGGTTGAAACTTGAGAGCTTGTACAGGACAAAGTCTCTCACAATCAGGTTGTATTTGAAACAATAATTATACACCTTGAAGATGAAGGAAGGGAGTGAAGTGATGGAGCACTTGAATGCCTATAATAAGATAATTTGTCAATTATCGAATATTGATGTGGAAATTGATGATGAAGAGAAGGCCTTGATTTTGTTGACTTCTCTACTTCCATCTTATGAACATTTGGTTACAACATTACTCTATGGTAAGGATACCATAGAATTAGTGGAGGTTACTACTGCTCTTCTTTCTAATGAGATGAGAAAGAGGCCTACGGGTGAGAAGCAAGCAGAAGGGTTGGCTGCCAGAGGTAGACCACTAGAAAAAGAGAATGGGAAAAGTCGAGACAGGACTAGGTCAAAATCCAAAACAGGGAAAGGCAAGATAAAATGTTTCCATTGCCATAAAATTGGGCATATAAAGAAAGACTGCCGAAAACACAAGGAAGATTTGGAAAAGAATGGTGAAGAGGCTTCTGATCAGGCAAGTGTGGCAGAGAAAAACTTAGATGAAGACTACGACAGTGTGCTTACTGCGGATCATCAGGTATTGATCATTATCATGACGCATAGATCCTTGACACCGGATGTTCTTTTGATATGTGCCCACATAAACATTGGTTCTCTATATATGAGCAATTGAATGGTGGCTCGGTTTTGATGGGGAATGAAAATACTTGTAAAATAGTTGAGATAGGCACAGTGAAAATAAGGATGTATGATGGAACCATTAGAACCTTGAGAAGAGTTAGACATGTTCTAGAGCTGAAGAAAAATTTAATTTCTTGGAGTGCTTAAGACACCAGTTGTAAGCCCAAGGGTTCCTATGGGTTCAATCATTCGCCTTATCTTCTTTTTTTTATGCAAGCAAACCCAAATTGATTAGTATTTATGGACTAATGTGTTGCTTTGAGGTATTGTGTTCTATACAAGAATTTGATATGTTATATCGCCATTACACAACTCATCCAACATATGGCTTGCGGATTCACACACACAACGATCAAAGAGCTTGCACTTACAGTGAAGACATCGTCATTTGGAGGATGTTCAAGTCAAGAAGCTCGCGATAAAGATCCCACAAATGGCCTACTCAAGTATCAAGTAGAAGCTTGGAGTAAAACCCAACATGGTGACACCTCATGTACCTTTCAACATGTTTTGAAGATTGGAGGAGTCATAAGAGCCAAACCAAGATTTAAGAAGTTCCCTTAGAAATGAAGGAGTCCAAGAAAGTGCCAAGAAGCCAAGACATTTCAAGAAGACTCAATGGTATACACTTTTAGAATGTATTTTGGAGTCCTCTTGATTTTATGTTAAATGCACTTTCAATAGGTTTTCAAATGGTTTTCATACTTAACTTTTAATATCTTTGGAAACCATTAACATACCCAAAAATATGTTTGAAAACCTAGGACTAAAGCCCAAAGACCATGGCCCTGATGGCGTCTGGATCCGGGTCTGCGATCGCGCGGTCGGTAGAGGGCCTCCGCGGGGTCTGCAATCACAAACAAAAGGGGGTCAGGGGGTCCGGGGTGGGTCCCGGACGACCACTTCGACACCCAAGTCAGATCCTTCGACCAGTCAATATAAAGAACAGCTAGAAAGGGAGGGGGTTTTGACCAGGGTTACCAGGGCTGGTGCGCAGGGACATTTCTGGGTGCATAAATGAGTGAGTCGGAGGGGACTAGCAGGGAGGGCAGGATGGGATTCCTGGCCTCCTCTGTTGTTGCCTCGCCTCTTTTTCCGGTATTGCGGGATGGAGGATGGGTGAATTCCCTGCTTTCAGGGGCCCAAAAGAAAAAAGGTCCCCTTCTTCTTCCTTTCCCTCCCCTTTTAAAGGGAGGTGTGCGGCCCTTTTCATCATTATGGAGGGAAAAACTTCCTTTGCAGGATTGGGCCGTCCCTCTGCCTCGCCGGCGCGCGTGGCTTTGGCGGCCATTTCCTTCCCTAATTTGTGATGATGAGGCCTGAGTGGTGAGAAAAACTTCCTTTGCAGGATTGGGCCGTCCATCTGCCTCACCGGCGCGCGTGGCTTTGGCGGCCATTTCCTTCCCTAATTTGTGATGATGAGGCCTGGGTGGTGAGAGGGCGACAAGTGTCATGAATGTGTGGTCTTTGCCGTTTTCCAACACCCTTCTTCATGATGGTTGGGCTCTGCTCGTGCATGGATGACACGTGGCGATATCTGGGAGCGTAGCCGTATTTGTGCCCCATCATAACTCCCCCTTACTCCTTTGGTCCATTGAATGGGCCAAGGGAGTAACGTTTTGTTCGAGCTAAGTCATGATGAGGATATTTACGAGGGCTCCGGGGTGCGAGGAGACGTGCCGTTTTATCCTGCGGCTGTCCTTGGGAAGCGGCAGCGTCGTTAGGAAGGCTGCGTTGTCTCGAGGCACCAGGATTTCTTTCCCGAGTTTAAAAGAGGGGAATTACCCTGGTGCCTTTTTGTGGCTCCTCGTCGCTCTTCTTCTTTCCTTTGCGGTAGGGGTTCTTTTTGTATATTCTTCAGCAACATGTCTGGCTCTTCTTCACGAGTTAGGGGCAAGGCCTGTTTCTTGCAGGAGTCGTAGAGCGACCCTGACTTGTCTTCCGATCCGGGGGAGGATCTCGTGGCTCGTCGGAAGAAGGCTAAGAGGGGCCCGGGCGCTTTGTCGGGCTTCCCCCCCCCCTTCGCCTTTCTTCCCTGCCTAGGAAGGACAGATTGTCCAGGTCCCGCGTTGCCCGGGAGTGGTCGTTTTTCTCTCGAGCCTATCGTCAGGGAATGGAACTGTGTGGACGTGTTTTGAAGATGGGTCAGGAGATCGAGGACTTGAAGCGGGAGAACGAGGTTCTACAGAAGAAAGTTCATCTTCTCAACGAGCAGCTGTTGGAATATGAGGTGGACCACCTGCTGGAGACCTCTTGGGAGGAGGGGAACTCCTCTGGAGAGGAGTCGTTCTCCGATTAAGCTTTGGCTTTCTATGTTTTCCTGCGTGTCTATCCCCTTCTCTGGCGGGGATTTCTGAGGCCTGCGTGCCCTGTGCTGTTTTTTTTTTTTTTTTGGTTTCCCTTTATTTTTGTAGGCCTATGGGCCAGGAGGATGTCAATGGGTAGTTTATGTGTATTTGGGCCGTATCTCTTAATGTTGTTCTTGGCTTGTGATGGAGAATCTCTGTGTTTGCAAGGATTTGCTATGCTCCGACCCTTCCGTGCGCTCTCTTCTTCTTTTTTTTTTTTTTGGGGCCGAACCTGCGTGGGGTCGGGATAGCGAAGCGTGTCGAATTCGTATGATCTTGCCCTTTACCCTCTACTTCCTTTATGAAGGTTAGGCTTTATGTAGATCTGGGGGCGACGCGTGGCGTGCTTTGGTGATAGCGAAGCGTGTCGAATTCGTATGATCTTGCCCTTTACCCTCTACTTCCTTTATGAAGGTTAGGCTTTATGTAGATCTGGGGGCGACGCGTGGCGTGCTTCGGTGATAGCGCCGTCTTTGTATGCTATCGTGATATGACTTTTAGTCCATTGATTGGCCTCGGGGAGCGGGCCCGAGGCGCCGCTTGGTTATTCAGTAGGAAACGAACACGCGGGTAGTAAGTGCTTCATTTTTCCACACCGGGGTTTCCTATAAGGGTTCTATAAGGGGTGAGCTTTCCTGAAGTCAGGAAGATCGCCCTTTGTTTCTTCTTTGCCTTTTTGATTTCTTCCGGCCTTTCTTCAGGCTTGTTCGAGATGTCGTCGCCTTTTCAGGGTCTCTTTGTGAGCGGCGATCATAGGTCTGATCGCGACGGGAGTCGTCCGAATAACCCGGAGGCAAACTCTGGCGGGCTGGGGCCTCAGCGAGGGGTTCCGGAGGGGGACATGGATCATCCTCCTCCCCCGCACGAGAGGGAGTCTCATGAAGCGTTTATTCACCGCAACCGTTCCTTCTTTTCCTGCGTCCATCGTAGGGGAATGGAGGTTTTTAGCCGGATGAGGGACATGGATCGGGAGATTGCTTCTTTGCGCGCGGAGAACGATCTGTTGAGGAACCGGGTGCGTTGGTTGAATGACCAGGCCCGTTTTGCTGGGAATCGGCGTTGGGGAAGCTCTTCGGACGGGGAACAGAGTGATAGGGAGCTTTCTGATGCGGAAAACTCTTTCAGCGGCCAGTCCCTCTGAGCTGATTGCGGTGGGATTTCAGAATTTTTGGAGGAAGCCTCTTGTCTTTGCGCTTTCTTTTTTTGTCTTAGGGGTCTTGGGGGCTTCGGGCCTGCGTGCCTATTGTCCTTACTCCCCCCCTTTTTGTAGGCCTTTGGGCCAGGAGGAAGTGGTTTATGAATGGCGCCTTTCTTTTTCCTTTTTCTGATGTGTGTTTTCTCCTTACGTGTTTGCTTTTCTTTTGCATGCTTGCTTTCTCGCGCGTTTCTGAGCCCTTGCCGCTGCGTTCGATATTTTCGGCCCGGTGGTATTTTGTACGGGGTATCTAGTCGTACCTTTATGACGGGTTCCGAGCTCTTTGCCATCGAACGTGGTTTTTTTCCATCTTGTGGAGGTGTATGCCGGGCCCTTGTGACAGGGTCCGAGCCCTTTCTTTATGAACGCAGTTTTTTTTTTTTTCATCTGGTGGAGGTGTATGGATGGCTTGCTGGGGAAGTTATGTCGTGGGTAGGGGTAGAGACGTCCTTTCCGTATGGCGCTTCGACTTATGGCGGTTCCCTTGGGTTTCTCAATTGGCGCCACGTGTGCGCGTCCCATCGACTTAGAAAGGGCGGGAGATCGAACGACAGGTGTCAAAACCCTAGCCCTTTTTAAAGCCTTTTTGGGGATGTCATTTTTTACTTTATTCCTTCGTCTTCCTCGATTAGAACGGGTTTTCTCCGCGGCGATTCTTCTACATGTTGCTTGTCGTCCACGCTTCGTTCGGTGAGTTCTGTGTCTTTGTTTCATAGCTTACGATGTCTGTTGCGACTGTGCCTCAGAGCCCCTCTTCCGCGTCGGTAGAGGTGGTGGAGAGGGCTCCGGTGAGAAAGAGGAGGCGGTTGTCTGCAGGGGGTGGGGGCGGCGTCGCTGAAGATGTGCGGCAGCCCACGGAGTTGAAGGATAGCTCCGGGGCCTCCGGATCGTCGGTGGGGGCCGCTGCTTCGGAATCTCCGGCTCGAGTTTCTTATGCTCGTGGGGCGGAGATTGGGGACATTCGGCCTGGCGCCGTTATTCGTCCCGGCCGGGTGGCGTGTTTCAGGAATACTTTGGAAAAAGGGGCGGCGGAGAACATTAGGAGGGAGTTCCATATCCCCGACGATTATGGGATTAGAGTCCCCTCCTTTGTAGAAGGGGTGTGTGGGGGTACCACGGAGGAAGAGGTAGCTTTCTACGTGGAAGCTTTCCGGGCGGGGGTTAGGTTTCCGCTCTTGGACATTATAATAGAGGCCCTCGAGTTTTACCAAGTGGATCCTTCCCATCTGGCGCCTAATAGTTGGCGCACACTCCTGGCCTTTGTGGCCAAGGCGGGTCTTCATAAGGTTCAGCCCACCCTTCCGCTGCTCCGAGCCTGCGTTGCCCTCAGTCCGTTGGTGAAGGGGGAGGACAGCTGGCTTTATCTGACCCAGCGTCCTCAGGTGAAGATTGCAGCGAACTTGCCTTCGTCCATTAAGAAGTGGAAGGAGGAGTATGTGTTTATTACCCCTCCATCGGGCGCTGGCTGGGATTTTCCTCGTTCTTGGAGGCGCTCCGTTGAGTGGCGGAGGAAGTCCCTTCCCGACGAGTCTGACTACAGCAAGTTTGACTTGGGGAAGCTCGCCTCTGGGGAGGCTATTGACGTCTCCGAGTTTAGGTGGGAGAGGAGCCTGAAGAGGTTTGGCTTGGTGGGAGCTGTGGAGAGGAGGGTCCGTTGCACGGGCGAGGGAACGGGGGAGAGTTCAGCCAGCTATCGTGGTGAGCCCCTCCCCTCTTCCTCTCTCTCTTTTTTTTTTTTTTTTTTTGCTTTGAGCGATTGTTATTTTCTTGTTTTTGGCAGGAGAGATGTCTTCTTCTGGTGACGTTGGTAAGGGGAAGGAGGTTGCGGCGGTGACAACGGGCTTGTCGAGCCGTAAGAAAATTCCTTCTGACTTTATGGCCGCGGCCAGGCTAGGTCGGTCGCAAGCGAGGCTCGCAACATCTATGCCTTCCAGCCCCTCTGGTCGAGCGGTTGGAGAGAAGGGGCCGGTTAGTTCCTCACCCCCGGGGTCTGAGCATCCTGCCAAGAGGGTCGCCGGCCGCGTGGCGTGTCCTTCAATCTTTGCGGAGGACGTGCCAAGTCGGATGGAGGGGGCAATCTCCGGGTAACTGTGGAGGGGAGGAGCCGTGCGTCGGACAAGTTGGCGCTGGCTCGGCGAACTCATGCCCGGGAATTGGCGAAGGCACGGGAGGAATGGCGCGACTCTGCGGAGTTTTTTAAGGCTGCGGCTGCGTTCAGCGTGGATATTGAGATTGATGCGTTTGCTGAATGCCGGCGGCGCGTTCAAGAGGTCGATCCTTCCTTCCCTCTCGATAAACTGATGCATGAGTCTGAGGTTGATCCTTTGCCGGTACCGGCGGAAGTGGTGGAGCCGGTAGGAGAGGAGGTGGCCGCCTCGGTGGATCGCGTAGTTGCCGAGACTTCCGAGGGGGCCCAGTGATGTTGTGAATGCCTCGGGGGGCTTGCTCTTTTCTTTTAATGTTCCTGGTTATTTGGTCTGTAATAACTTTTGAACTACCTATTTTTTTGTTTGGTATGTAACCGTATTGACATCTCTGCATATATACGATGCGCCGCGAGGTTTTCGAATGTTCCTCAGGCTTTTGCGAATTTCGTTGGTGAGGGTATTCTTAGTGCACCCCGTAGGACGTCAGTTTATGGGAGGACTATCTTCCCCTCGAATGATCAGTTCGGGGTTAATGGGTCCCGCCTGCCCTTAAAGGGGGAGGTCTTTTTTTTTCATGGGGAGCGTTTTAGGGTATTCTCGGGGGGATCGGCCCCGATGTTACCTCTGTCTCACTCCCTGTTTCTTTCGGGTCCCTCATTTATCGTGGGCCGGAAAGTGGAGATGTACGCTGCTTTTGTAGAAGTGCTTTTCCATTAATTTGTTGACGACAATACATCTTTGCTTCTAGAACACAAAAAAGGAAACCAAAACATTTGTCATATTTTTAAAAGAAAGACACGGAACTTACCCTGTCGTTTTACTGATAGAACTTTCGGAGGTTGTCCATGCTCCAACTGCGAGGGACCGGGGTCCCATCGAGGCGTTCTAGTTGGTAGGCCCCGGGTCGAAGTGCTCGAACGACTTTGTACGGTCCTTCCCATTTGGGTGCGAGCTTACCCGTGTTGCGGGGGTCTGATACCTCCGCACGCCGTAGCACCAGGTCTCCGAGTTTTACCGAACGCTTTTTTACCCGGGCGTTGTAGTATCGTGCCACCTTTTGCTGGTAGGAGGCGGTTCGGAAGAGGGCTTGCTCTCTTTTCTCGAGCACGAGATCGAGGTTGTTCCGGAGGAGTTCGGAATTTCCCTGCTCGTCGTAATTCGCGGTGCGGAAGCTGGGGAGGCCAATTTCTAGCGGAATGACCGCTTCGGTCCCAAAGGTTAAGCTAAAAGGGGATTCTCCAGTTGCGGTCCGTGGTGTTGTTCGATAGGCCCAGAGGACGCTAGGGAGTGCGTCTAGCCAGTTTTTTCCGGCTTCTCCCAATCTCTTCTTGAGACTTTGTAGCAGAATCCTGTTGGTTACCTCGACCTGCCCGTTGGCCTGCGGGTGTGCTACGGAGGCGAAACGGTGTTCGATGCTTAGGCAATCACAGAATCTGCCAAATTCGGCGCTTGCAAACTGGGGACCGTTGTCTGTTACAAGGGTCTTTGGAATGCCGAAACGGCAAACGACGTCGTGATAGAAGAACTTCTCCGTCGCTTTGGAATTGGGTTTCACCACGGCTTTGACCTCAACCCACTTGGTGAAGTAGTCGATGGCGACGTATAACATTGTATGCCCCCCGGGGGCCTTGGGGAATGGTCCGAGTAGATCCATGCCCCACATGGCGAAAGGCAGGGGTCCTGCTATCGCGGTGTGCGGTGTAGCCGGTTGGTGGGGGGTGGTTGCGTACCTTTGGCATGGGCTGCATTTTTTGACGAATTCCTTGGCGTCCCTAAGGACCGTGGGCCAGAAGTAGCCGTGCCTTACGATTTTCTGGGCTAGGGTCTTGCCGCCTCCATGGTCTCCGCAGATCCCTTCATGTACTTCTCGTAGCGCGTAGTCTGATTCGGAGGGTACCAGGCATCGGAGGTACGGCCATGTGTATGACCGTTTGTAGAGCCTGGGCCCGTGGACAACGTAATGGGCGGCTCTTGCGGTTAGGCGCCGGGCTTCCAGCTTATCTGCGGGTAGTATACCGTCTTTTAGGTATCGTATGATGGGGTCCATCCAGTTTGGCCCTGGTGGAATCTCCAGAACTTGTATCTCGTCGATGCTGGGGTGGGGCAGGATTTCTGTGAGCACGGTGCCGAAGTCATGGGTCTCTTCGGCGGCCATTCTTGATAATGCATCCGCTCGGTTGTTCATGTCTCGCGGCACCTGGAGGATCTCTACCTCTCCCATCCCCTGCAGTTTCTCTTTTACCTTGTGGAGGTATTTTTTCATTCTGAAGCCCTTGGCTTCGTATATTCCGTTTACTTGGTTAACGACAAGCTGTGAGTCGCTATAGACTTTCAACTTGCCCGCGCCGAGCTCCGCGGCTAGACTTAGTCCTGCTAGTAAGGCTTCGTATTCGGCCTCGTTATTGGAGGCTTTGAAACCCAACCTGAGGGCATATTCCAGTGTGAACTCTTCTGGGCCGTGGAGGATCACTCCCGCTCCGTGTCCTTTATTGCCGGCGGAGCCGTCAACGTGCAGGATCCAAGGCGTCTCGCTGTGCTGTTCCGAGGAGTCCTGCATCCCGTCGTCGCAAACCGTGTGCGCAGTGGGGCCCCCGCCGCTCCCCATTGTTGCTGGTTCTTCGGCCGGGGCCGTGAATTCCACTATAAAGTCAGCGAGGGCTTGAGATTTGATAGCCGGCCTTGAGCGGACTTGTATGTCGAACTCGCCCAGCTCGACGGCCCAACTTACCATCCTACCCGAGGTCTCTGGTTTTTGGAGAATCTTCCTGAGGGGTTGGTCGGTTAGCAGGACTATGGGGTGGGCCTGGAAGTAGGGGCGGAGCTTTCGAGCGGCACTGACGACTGCGAGGGCGAATTTCTCTATGTTCGAGTATCGGATTTCTGCACCGTGGAGAGTCTTGCTCACGTAGTACACAGGGTGTTCCTTTTTGTCGCTTTGTTTGGCCAACACCGCACTTACTGCCGTGGGGCTGACGGCCAGATATAAAAATAGCTCTTCCCCCGGCTCGGGTTTGGCGAGTACGGGCGGTGTCTGGAGGTATTGCTTCAGAGAGTCGAAGGGCTCTTGGCAGGCTGGGGTCCATTCGAATTCCCGTATGTTTTTTAACTGTTTGAAGAAGGGTTGGCACTTTTCTGCTGATTTGGGCATGAATCGGCCGAGGGCCGTGATCCGTCCTGCGAGCCTCTGTACTTCTACTGCTGTCGTCGGGGGTTCCATGTCTAGGATGGCCTGGATTTTTTCTGGGTTGGCCTCGATCCCTCTTTGGTTGACCATGAACCCCAAGAACTTTCCGGAAGTTACCCCAAAGGCGCATTTCGCGGGGTTCAGCTTCATTCGGGCTCGTCGTAAGGTGTCGAAAGTTTCCTGAAGGTCGGAGATGTGTCTGGCGGCTTCCAGGCTTTTTACCAGCATATCGTCGACATACACCTCTACGTTCCTTCCAATTTGCGTTTGGAATAGCTTATTCACGAGCCGCTGGTAGGTGGCGCCTGCGTTTTTTAACCCGAAGGGCATGACAGTGTAGCAGTAGACGCCCTGATCGGTGATAATCGTTGTTTTCGGGATGTCTGGCTCGTGCATTTTGATCTGATTGTAGCCTGAGAACGCGTCTAAGAAGGTGAGAAGTTCGTGTCCGGAGGTGGCGTCGATGAGTTGGTCAATGCGCGGGAGGGGATAGGGGTCTTTTGGGCAGGCCCGGTTGAGGTCGGTGAAGTCTATACAGGCCCGCCATCCTCCGCTAGCTTTCTTGACCATCACGACGTTTGACAGCCACTCGGGATACCGGATTTCCCTGACGAATCCGGCTTGTAGCAGTTTTTCCACTTCGGCCTTTGCCTTTATGTGAGTTTGGCGCTCTACTGCGAAGTTCCTCTTTTTCTGCCGGACGGGTTTAAGGGCGGGGTTCACATTCAACTTGTGGACGGCCATTTCCTTGGGTATCCCGGGCATGTCCTTGGCGGACCATGCGAACATGTCTTTGTTTATTCTGAGGAAGTTGATCATCTGGTCTCGCAGGGGGCCTGTTAACATGGAACTTATCCGGACTTGTCTCTCCGGCTGATCTTGGGTCAGGGGGATGGAGTGTAGCTCCTCGGCGGGCTCTCCTCTGATTGCGCGAGCCCGCTGCCGAGGGTCTTCACTGCCGATTGTGAAGTTTTCGGCTGGGGCGTTGGTTCCTCTCGGGCTTGCCGCGTAGCACTGGCGTGCTATCATTTGCTGTCCCCTGACCTCTCCTACTCCGTCCGGAGTGGGGAATTTCATCTTGAGATGGGGGGTGGAGACTACGGCTCCCAAGTCTCTGAGAGCAGGGCGCCCAATGATGGCGCTGTAGGTGAACGGTATGTCTACGACCAGGAAGGTGGTCAGGATGGTTTTCTGTAAGGGGTACGCTCTGAAAGTTACGGGCAAGTCGATCTTGCCGTCTACCTGTACGGATGCCCCGGAGAAACCGTAGATGGAGTATTCCGTGGGTCCCAGCCTTTCCCTGCCCAGCTTCATTTCTTCGAAAGTTTCGAGGTGTAGCACATTGACGGAGCTTCCTGTGTCCATCAAGATTTTTCCTATATCGAAGTTGGCGACGACTAGCCTGATGACCAGTGCGTCGTCATGCGGGAATTGCAGCCCGTCGAGGTCTTTGTTGGAAAAAGTGATGATCTGGTTTTCATGGGGTGGATTTGTTCGGGCCTTCTTGGAAGGTATATCCATGGAGAATACCCGTTCCGCGTATGCCCGCCGACCGGCTGTTGTCGGCCCTCCCACCGCGGGCCCACCTGCGATGATATTGATTTTTCCTATGATGGTAGGCGGTTGCTCGCGAGCCTGTGGCTGTTCGGGGGGCTCGCCTTTTCGGGGGCGCTGGTGGCGGCTCGTGTCGTGTCTGCTGCGGGATCGGCGTCGGCTTCGTGAGTGATGCCTACCGGGGGATCGGTGTCGGCTTGTGGACCGGCGGCGGTTTGGTGACCGATGCCTACCTCTGGGTTCGTCGAGCGGGCGCTGGGCCTCGCATGGGCTTTTGTCAGGACTCCTGAGGTATTGGTTTAGGTGTCCTTCTTCGGCCAGCCTTTCCAGCTGGAGGCGGAGGTGGAAGCAGTGGTCAGTTTCGTGGCCGTGGTCCCCGTGGAATTCGCAGAATTTCCTGGCGGACCTCTTCTTTGTATCTGTGGCCATTTTCTTGGGGGGGGGGGGGTCAGGAGACCCTGATCCCTAATAGCGGATAGAACGTGGGAGAGGGGGAACTTTAGCGGGGCGGTTCCCAGCCTTTCGAAGACGGGGACAGGGTTACGGCCTGTCTGTCTTTCATCGGTTCGTGGCCTTATGGCCCTTCGGCCGTCGCTTTTTCTCTCGTCGAGGCCGGGCCGATTCTGTTCTCGAGCGCAGGCTTCTTCTGCTCGGACGAACTTATCAGCCTTTGATTCAAGCTCCTGTAGGTCCCGCGGGGGCTTGAGGGTGAGGTGCAGCTTAAGATTCGGATCGGTGGTGGCATGCTTTAGTGTGGCGACCCCTATCTGGACGTCCATGTTGGAGAGTTGGGCCAATTCGGCGTTGAACTTCAACATGAAGTCTCTTAGGGTCTCGTTTCTGCCTTGGCGGAGGGCTTGGAGGGCGTCCGCAGGATCATGGCGGAGGCGGTTGTTGGCGAACCTTGTGCTGAACTTTCGCCCGAATTCGTGGAAGGATGCGATGGAGTCGGGCTCCAATCTCATGTACCAGTCGTTGGCAGTTTTTCTTAGTAGGGATGCAAAGGCTCTGCACATGAATCCATCCGACGTGCCTCGAAGTGTCATTACTCTCTTGAAAGTCTGGAGGAACTCGAGGGGGTCCGTGCTCCCGTCGTATAGACCGAAGGGGAGAGGTCTATGCCTGCTTCTGCGGGGGTCTTTAAGACCTCTGAGGTGAACGGGGATGCCGTTTCCCTTTCCCACTCATCGAGGATGCCGTGGGCGTAGGGTTTTTTCATTTCTAGTTTTACCTCTCGGATTTGCCTTTGCAGGTCCGCTATTGGATCCAAGCTGGGCGGTTGTGCCGAGGTTGCAACTTCTTCTGCCCGAGCCAAGGGCGGTTCCCGGAGACGGGTATCTTGGACAGGGGGGGGCGCGACTGTTAGTAACCTATCTCCCGCTGCCTCGCTGGTGTCCCCCGGCTGCGTGGGGCAAGGGGCTATTTGTTGATGGGGACGGCGTTCTGCGAGTCGGCGCTCACTTTCGCCGGGGATGTCGTTCCTCTGACTGTTCCTCGTTGCCTTCGTCGTAGGCTTCTGTCCGGTCCTGTGTCGTCCGGGGCTTTTCCGAAGCCGGAAGAGGCAAACGCTGAAGTAGTTCGTTGCGAAGTTCGTTGAACATCTCCATGGTGGGGACCATCTGCGGCGTGCTAGAGGAGGGTCGGGGTCGGTCCGAAGGCTGTGAGTTTTGCTCTTGGGAGCTTGAGGAGCTGGCTTGTGCGCGCTGGGCCTGACTCCTGGTTATTACCCCTGTTTCTGGCTGTTGGGTGTGGTTTCTCATCGCCATAAGGCGTTCAGTTACTCGACGAGTCCCACCGATGGCGCCAATATGATGGCGTCTGGATCCGGGTCTGCGATCGCGCGGTCGGTAGAGGGCCTCCGCGGGGTCTGCAATCACAAACAAAAGGGGGTCAGGGGGTCCGGGGTGGGTCCCGGACGACCACTTCGACACCCAAGTCAGATCCTTCGACCAGTCAATATAAAGAACAGCTAGAAAGGGAGGGGGTTTTGACCAGGGTTACCAGGGCCGGTGCGCGGGGAAATTTCTGGGTGCATAAATGAGTGAGTCGGAGGGGACTAGCAGGGAGGGCAGGATGGGATTCCTGGCCTCCTCTGTTGTTGCCTCGCCTCTTTTTCCGGTATTGCGGGGTGGAGGATGGGTGAATTCCCTGCTTTCAGGGGCCCAAAAGAAAAAAGGTCCCCTTCTTCTTCCTTTCCCTCCCCTTTTAAAGGGAGGTGTGCGGCCATTTTCATCATTATGGAGGGAAAAACTTCCTTTGCAGGATTGGGCCGTCCCTCTGCCTCGCCGACGCGCGTGGCTTTGGCGGCCATTTCCTTCCCTAATTTGTGATGATGAGGCCTGGGTGGTGAGAAAAACTTCCTTTGCAGGATTGGGCCGTCCCTCTGCCTCGCCGGCGCGCGTGGCTTTGGCGGCCATTTCCTTCCCTAATTTGTGATGATGAGGCCTGGGTGGTGAGAGGGCGACAAGTGTCATGAATGTGTGGTCTTTGCCGTTTTCCAACACCCTTCTTCATGATGGTTGGGCTCTGCTCGTGCATGGATGACACGTGGCGATATCTGGGAGCGTAGCCGTATTTGTGCCCCATCAGGCCCCAAATCCCTGATTTTCATATATTAAAATGGATTTTCAAACAGGGCCGGTCGACCGAAGTGTCCTGGGCAACAGCGGAAGCAGTGCTGGAAATCCAGCACTTGCATTCCAATAGTATTCCGGTCGACCGGGGTAAGTCGGGCGATCGCGGAATGGCTTCTGTTGAAACAGAAACAATCCAACATGGTTTGGGGCGGGCGACCGCCATGGGTCGGTCGACCGCGGATAGTATTTGCGCCTAAAATTTAAATCAAACAGATTCCCCTCGCCAGGTGATTGCCATGGGCCGATCGACCCCGACGGTTTAAAATTTGAAAATAAAAAAGAGAGCCTGATAAGGGCGGTCGACCGCCACAACCTAGAAAACTAGCCGTTGGAGCTTGTGGGGCTTGACTTTTTTAACCCAATTTTTTACAGTTTTACCCCCAAACGATCATATTTCCTTATGGGCTATATATACACTATCCAAAAACTTTCTAACCAAGCTTTTGAACCTTTTGCAAAATCAAATCTTATCCTTTTGAACTTAAACCTTTCTATAAAAAATTTCATCCTTCTCTATGCCTAAAACTTGTGATTTTCATTCTATCAAGAGGATCTCCATTAGGCTTTTACATTTTATCATTCTTGGAGAATTTGTGAGCTACATTGTTTGTAATCCGCCTATCAAGAGGAAAAGAGAGAGTTCTTATTTTTAGTTCTTCATTTGTATTGAGGGTCTCTGATGCGGCCCGATAAGAAAGGAGAACCGGTGTAAGAGGGGGTGTCCCATCGCAAGGCTTCGTGCAGAAAGGGTTTGTCCCCTTTGGAGATGGAGAAGGAGTTTGTACGGCGTGGAGATTCGCCATTGAAGAATCTCAACTTTAGTGGAGCACCCAAGGAGGAAAACTTGGAAGAGTGGAGTAGGTCTTGTGATAGACCGAACCACTATAAAAATTGTGTGTTCTTGTGGTGTGCTTTCTTTCCTTCTTCTCGTGCACTTGTGGTAATTGGTTATCTCTAACCTCACTCATGTTTATGTTTTATTGAACAAGGGTTAGGGCATATAAAGATTAAAGTAATATCTAAACCCTAGCTTTTATCGTCATGCTTATTTGAACAAGGGTTAGACTAATAGTTTCTTAATTAGTAAATTAATTTTAATAATCCACCAAATAAAGCCAAGATTTTTTAAATAGACAATTCACCCCCCTCTTGGGTTGTCACACTTGCATTTCATTTGGTATAAGAGCTTAGGCTCTTAAAGAGATTTTTAATTTTAAAATCTACAAGAGAAAAGATCCGTGACAATCTAAATAGATTTTGAGAAAGGCCAATCAGCTCTAATTCCTCCATTCTTTGATGGAACAAATCATGGAGCTTGGAAAGTGCAAATACTAGCCTATCTCAAGTTCATAGATTATGACATGTTAGATGTCATTGAAAAGGGATTTTCTTTATCAAGGAAATGTACTAAAAATAATTTAAAATTATGTTCCTTAAACTCATAGGCAATGATTTTATTGTGTTCTGGTTTAACTTCAAACATTTTTGAGAAAATTTCTACATGTAAAAATGCAAAAGATATCTGGATCACATTAGAAAATATTTATCTCTTTTCAAATGATAAAATTCTAGAACAAAAAGAGTGAAATCCCAATAGGCAACCCAAGAGGGGGGTGAATTGGGTTATTAAAAATTTTGCCCTAATTAAATATAATGTTAAAACAATTTTAACAATTACCAATTATAAGTTTAATTAGGATTTTGAAAAGCAATACAAGTTTAAATCTAACAGTTGTTCAAATGATTATAAGCATAGAGAAAGGTTAGATATTACCAAACACCCAAAGGAGGCAAGAAGGAGAGTAAGAAGACCACACAAAGATTTATAATGGTTCGGTCACAAACGGACCTACTCCACTACCAAAGTACTTGGTCTTTCCTTGGGATTTTCCTTCACTATGATGGGATTCTTCAAATGCCGAATCCCCAAGCTTTACACTGAACACCGCCTCCAAGGGAACAAACCCTCTTTGCAAACACGCCTCCAAGAAGATCAACCTCTTCGCACACTGCCTCCAAGGGAATCACTTCTCTTCGTGAACCTCCTCCAAGGATATTAACCCTCTTCGCAAACCGCCTCAAAGGGAAAAGCTCCTCTTCGTGCCGGATTCACCTTTGTCGTTGGGCCGAATCGTAGACCCCAATTACAATGAAAATGGAAGAAGATAAAGCTCACTCAATGCCTCCTGACAGGCTAATACAAACAATCAAACGCTCACAATCTCTCCAAAATATTACACCAATAAAGCCCTATGGAGATCTTCTTCAAGTATGGAAATGCAAGTTTAAAGCTCTTGAAGAGAAACAATGGATTTTAAAGGTTAAAGCTCAAATGAGATTTTTAATAAGTCCAAAAGTTTTTGAATCCATGATAAAATAGCATATTTATAGTCTATAGTGATTTATGACAGTTTGGGGGTGATTTGGGCAAGAAAAGATCCCAAACGGATTAAAAAAGCAACTAACACTTAATCCCCAACGGGTAGTTTATCGTGCAGTCCCGGTAAACCGGGGTAGCCTGGTCTCCCTCAGGAGGGCGTCTGGAATTTTAAAAAATGGCATTTTGACTGCCCCAGTCGACCGGGGTTCGACGATCGACCAGGCCGGTTGACCGCGGCTGCAAAAACAGTTTTTGGCCACGATCTTTTAAAATTCACATCTCACTCGTTGCTTTTCAGATGTTGACGCTCTTATACTTGATTTGAATGGAAACGATGAGATCTATCTGTTAAAAATATTTTCAAAAATATTTGAAATTTGTTTGGACCAATTAAATCAGGTTTAAGTTGTTGGACTCATAATTCAAGTGCTAATGTCATGTCTTTTCATTTGTAAACTTTGGTTAGCACTTGGGCTTTGGTTCTTGGGATATGAACTTTGATTTTTATGATATTTAGGACCTTTGAAAATGATTTTAAATGTAATACAAATAGGTTTCAAGTTTGGTTTTGATGGAGGATTAAAAACACTTTGAAATGCAAAACCACTTGAAAGAGATCTCCAATACAATCTAGAAAGATAAATTACTTAGCACCTTGATAGTATTGGCTTCAAAGGTCTTTGGGATCTTGGGCTTGGAAGTGACCACTTGAGAATGCTTGGTACATGTGACTTCTTCTTTAATCATCTTCACTTTGAATGCTTGAGATAGTCACCAACACTTGTTCATCTTCAAGCTCCTCTTGGCATTGTACAAGGCATGCTTGTGGGATCTTTAAGTTGAGATTTATGCTTGAAAATCTTTCAAGGATGATGCCTCCAATGTGTTCAAGCTCTCTTTGTTCATTTGCGCATGTTGATCCTCAAGCCTTGTGTTGTGTTGTGTTGTATTGTGTAATGACGATATGACATATGAAGTTCCTGTTTAAAGGACAATACTCAAAAGCAACACATTAGTCCATAAAGACTAATCAATTTGGGTTTGCTAGCATTAAAACAAGAAGATAAAGGTGAATAGTTGAACCCATGGGAACCCTTGGGCTAACAAAGAGACGCCACAAAAAACTTTTGCAAATGAAAACCTTTTCAAACATTCAATCTCCGATTTAGAAAGTCAAATAGATAATTTAAAATCGGAAGTAAATGAAGGTTTGAAAAGAAATGAAAAATTAAGTCAATTAAACAAAATCTTGATAAATAAAAATGATGACTTAATTAAAAAATACAATGCCTTTGAAAAAGAAAAAGAAAGCCTTGAAAACACAAACATAGAATTAAATGAAAAATATAAACATGTTTGTGAAAATGAAGAACAACTTAAAACTAGTTCATCTCATTAAATAGATTATCTTGAAAATCAATTAAATGAGATAAAATTAGTTAATAAAGAACTCTCTATAAAGAATCAAAGACTTCGAAAACGATAAACATGTGTGTGTACTTTCAAAGTCTTGTGATTCTAGTCGTACCTCATCTACCAATGTTTATTCTTATTCATATTGTGGTAGATTAGTACATCACAAATCTAGGTGCAAACTTAGATTTGTGAAATCAAGCAAGTTAGTTTTGATAAGAAAAGATACACTCGCACAAACAAACTTGATTGGAACCAAGGTGATTTGGGTTCTAAAATTCCCCATTTCAACTAATCATTGAATATGTTAGTTTAGGGGTTGTGCTTAAAAGTTATATCATGTGAATTTTCATTCTAGATACTTCATTTCATGATTAATATCTCTGTATCTAGATTTCATGAGCTTAATTGGTATATTCTGTCATCCTTGAATATAGATACTCATATGTATGAAGTTTTAACTTGCATGCATCTATATTCATAAGAGCTTAATGATCACATCATTCTTTATTATTCATAGTCTATAAAGAGAACAATGTTATATTCATTTTAGACTATATTTATGCTTTAATTGATTATATCCTTTAGAAAAATCCATCTAAGTGCAAAATCATATCACTTGTGCACTTAGCATCCATAATTAGAGAACTTACATTGTCAACACTTTGTTAGACATAGATTAAACATGTGCCATTATCCATATCTAGCAAAATTCATCAAAATCACATCCACATGAAACATTCAAGAGAAACATTCATGAGCTTAAATTGGGAGAGTTAGAAGGTATTTGAAGTTCTCCTTGAAGCTCTCTTTTATTTTTCAAGATTAGTATTAGGGGTTTAAGTCACACAGTTCTTTACACATCACTGGCATATTTGTTGTTGTGAGTTATTGCTGTGTTTTCTCTTGCTTCTGTTCTACTGAATCTTGACAATCTGGGTTAAGAAGATGGAGGGGGGTACAGTTACTTTTATGGTATACTATGATGGATGTTTGAGGGAGGATTGATCGTTTGATTACATTGGGGGTACTATGAAGGCGGTAGTCTTAGACCGCAGAGTTCGTTGCTCTAGATTTTATCTGCAATCCGTAATATCATTCGAATAAGGAAAAATGATTTTTCACTGCGTATCCGTTCTCGATACATTGTGGATCCGTATAAGTACATTCTTCACGATATCCATGACGATTAAGATCAAGACCTCTCTGCGGTTGTGAGAATGTTTGACATGCAAGGGTTGAATGCTGTTATTATATATATACCAAAAACTGCAGTGGCTGCAAGCGATGCAATGTCCTCTATACGGAGCAACAATGTGAAGGAGGAGACTCATCAGCCAGGGTATCATGTACACAACAATAATGTGATAGAGGAGACTTATAAGCCAGCGTATCCTGTATGCAGCAATAATGTGGCGGAGGAGACTTATAAGCCAGCGTATCCTGTACACAACAATAATGTGCAAGAGGAGACTTACCGGCCAGGTTATCCTGTGGAAGAGGATACTTATACTGTACGCAGCAATAATGTGCAAGATGAGACTTACCGGCCAGATTATCCTGTGGAAGAGGATACTTATATTGTACGCTCCACCAATGTCTATCATGTGCGCTGCAACTGCCCCAATGTGCAAGATGATACTTCTCCTCCAGTCTGTAATGTACACTGCAGCTATTTGAAACGAAGCTAATCTTCCGGAGGATACTAGTCCGCTGCATCCCTCCCCAATTCAAGCAGTCCGATTCTCTCAATTTCGTATGCATGTGATGATGCTATAAGGTGAAATATCATGGTTCCTTGTAATTTTTATTTTTGCAAGTATCATCGTAGAAAAGGAATCTCTCTCATCACGATGCTTTATATGTTCTTACTATAGGTTTGATTTGAATGAAGATGTGGAGGAGGAGGTTCCTCCTATGGCTCCCGATATTAATTATAATCCAACAAGGGATGCAATTGACCTCATTGATGACGACATGAACTACTTGTATGAAATGGGTTTTGAGGTGGCGTGGATGAGTGTAAGCCCAAGGGTTCCCATGGGTTCAAACATTCACCTTACCTTCTTGTTTTGATGCTAGCAAACCAAAATTGATTAGCATTTATGGACTAATGTGTTGCTTTGAGGTGTTGTGTTATATATAGAAATTTCACATGTCAATCGTCATTACACAACTCATCTCAGTACATGGCCAGTGGATTCACACATAATGATCAAGGAGCTTGCACTCATAGTGAATACATCACCATTTGGAGATGTTCAAATCAAGAAGCTCGAGATGAAGATCCCACAAGTTCCCTAGGAAGAGTCAAGAAGAAGCTTGGAGATGACCTAACATGGTGACTCCTCATGCACCTTTCAACATGCATTGAAGATTGGAGGAAGTCACAAGAACCAAATAAAGTTGAAGATGTTTACTCATAAGTTGAAGAAGTCCAAGGAAGAGCAAAGGAGCCGATACATTCCAAGAAGACTCAATGGTATCATTTCTAGAATGTATTTAGAGTCCTCTTAATTTTATGTAAATTGCACTTTCAAAGGTTTTCAAATGGTTTTCATAATCAAACTTTTACATCTTTCGAAACCATCAACACACCCAAAAATGTGTTTGAAAATCTAAGACTAAAGCCCAAAGACCATGGCCCAAAGCCCCTGATTTTTATAAGTTAAAAACAGATTTTATATAGGGCCGGTCGATCGGGGTGTCCCTTGTGACCGCAAAAGGAGTGCCGGAAATCCAGCACTTGCCTTTAAATAGCGGGCCGGTTGACCGGGGTAATCTAGGCGACTGCGGATATGTTTTTATTTCGACAGAAACAATCCAGCATGGTTTGGGCGGGCGACCGCAATGGTCCGGTTGACAGCGGATAGTGTTTTGCGCTTAATATTTAAACAAACAGGGAGACCTCGCCGGGCGACCGCCACTGGGTCGGTCGACTGCGATGGCTTAGAATTTGAAAATAAAAAAATGAGCGCAATAAGGGCGGGCGACTGCCGTACCTCGGTCGACCACCGTCGCCTGGAAAACTAGTCGTTGGGGCTTACGGGGCTTGACTTTTTCAACCCAGTTTTTTTTAAGTTTTACCCCCAAACAGTCATATTTTAAAATGGACTATATACACCATCTAAACCTAACTAAGTGAGCTTTTGAACCTTTTGAAAGATAAAATCCCATCCTTTTGAGCTAAAACCTTCACATCAAAAGTTTAACCTCTTTGAATTTGATTTTTACATTCTATCAAGAGGATCTCCGTAGGCTTCTACATTTGTATTTTTGTTTGAAGAGTTTGTGAGCTTAAATGTTTGTAATCCACCTATCAAGAGGCAAAGAGAGAGTTCTATTTTTTGTTTCTTCATTTGTATTGAGGGTCTTGGATTCGGCTCGGTAACAAAGTTGAATCTGGTGTAAGAGGGAGTGTCCCCTCGCAAGGCTTTGTGCAGAAAGGGTTGTCCCCTTTGGAGATTGGAGAAGGTGTTATTATTTTATTTTTGAGCTTAGATACATACCATTATACATGATTTAATAGAATGTCTCTTTGCTCATTGTGCTTTAATGATCACATCATATTCATGCTATAGTCTATAAGTAAAACAAAGTTATAATTATCTTAGACTATATATTTTGTGCTTTATTGAACATCTTTTAGAAGAATCCATCTAAGTGCAAAAACACATCACTATGCACTTAGTATTCATCCATAAGAACATCCACAATAGAAAATTTAATGTGAAAACCATGTGTGTGCCTTCATGGAAATCAACCACACTCTATTGCCCTTAAGTTCAATTTGATCTATTATGCCCATTTCCTCCTTATCTGAACTCTATCTAGGACAATTTTGGCACTTGCTAGATGTTAGAACATTCAACTTGTTTGAGATGTCATCTCTAGCAAAATTAATGAGTTAAAAGCCATGTCTAAGGAAATCCACTCAAATCCTTTCTTAGTCATCTCTTGTGCCCTAGGTGAGTAGTCATATCTATTACTTTGCACTTAGTTGTCCTTCTAACCCATTCTTGTGTGCTTAATGATTATCATTAAATGCATAAGAACTCTTGATGGGTTAAATAGATGTGCTCCAAAGACTTAAAATGAATATCTTCTCATGGCTAAGACGAAACTATCTAGTCATGGTAGTTCATTTTGGAATGCATTTGTCCAAGGTGTGTATCTCTTAACATACTCTAAAGAGTCCTTGGATCTTTTCCTAAGTTCATATAAGAATATATTATATAGGAAAGTTGAAAATGAGTCTAGATTCAATATATGAAACTCACTTGACTAAAGCTGAATATGCTATAGGAATCTAGTGTCATTGTTGGGCATTTACCCATGTTGGTGGTTGGCATATAATGCATTTTAATGGGAACACTTGTGTCACGGGCTTAGAAATTTCATTAGCTAAAACCGTGCGGCACTTGCACTTAGCACCCCAATGCTTAGTACAAGTCAGCCTTCTACCCAACTAGGGGAATGCTAGAAGAACACTTAAAAGTATAGAAAGAGAGCTTTTATTAGTTGAAGAATGGTTACAACTTTCTGAGGTTATTCACAAATGAGGGGCTCTTCCCCTTTTATAGGCCTTAAGGGATCATTCTAGATCCCTTTCTACATACTTCTTTCTCTAGATTATTCTAGGAATATTTCAAGTATATTCGTTACAAAATGTCTAACCCTCTTCTAGAATATTCACACATTCCCACTTCTAGAGCCTTCTACCCTTTTACCAAGTTTTAGAAGGTTCTAGAATAACCTACATAATTCTAGAGGGTCTAGAATATTCTAGAGCACTCTACATAATTCTAGAGATGCTTAAAACATTCCAGGACATTCCAGAATCTTCTACGTTATTCTGGATATATCTAGAAGTTTCTGGAATTCTTGTCTCCCACACACTTTGGTTTTCCATGAGATTATGCACTTGGTGCTTAATACCCTACCTTTGTATGGTGGTTTATGGATATAGGTATAGATGTTTGGACTATGAACTCTCGTGTGTCATGATCATTGTGTCTAAACACGGTAGACTATCCATGAGTCATGGATGTCTCTCTCAGACATATCCCTCCATTGTCTGAGTTTTATAGATTTGAGCTAAATTGGCATATCTTTATAATCTATATTTTTATCCCCTTGAATGGTATTATTTCATGGTAAAGATGGTAAACCTAAAGTTAAAAATCACTCAATTGGTACTCTTAGTCCTCTTACCTAGTAAGTTGGAGAGCGTACACTCACCTTTAATTAAAACATCTAATCCTTTTCGATTCAAGCCAACATCTTCACCATGATAAGCCATATGTGAATTGAAGTGCTACTTATATATGTAATACATATATGCACATATTTAGGGGGTGCATGGTCTGCTAGGTAGTCATCTAATTTGGTATCACTTAATTACTCCAAGCAATCATGCATTAGTGGCCCAAGGGTTGTTGTCAATCATTCGCCTCAAAATCCCTTGATGCCTCTGTGTAGGGCAACCCTTTGGATTCATACTCTATATGAGTCTTTAACAAAGGGGGGGTTATATGTGAAATATCTGTTCTTCTATCTTATCATATGATGTTTGATATGTCTACTCCATTGCATATGATAAGTGCACTCATTTGGAGCCTTAATGCTCCATTTGTGGTGTAGTTAGGGTCTTGTCTTAGGCTTTCATTATGAAATTCTCTCACCGGTGACAAGAACCCTCAGCCTTAGCCTTAGTGTTATATCTTATTAGGCTTGGAACTTATCTTGGATGAATTCACATGGTATCATCATCTCCAATGATAAGTATCTTGTTCTAGAAGTTTGAAAAATCTATAGAACTCTCCTTCATAGGATAGTGCTTGAGTGATCATCTCATTACCTATGAAGTAGTCTCTTCTCATGTGTATTTGAAGGAAAATATTTCATCCATCACGATAAGATCCTATGACTATACTTTCACATGACATATCCATAGTCATTCTGTATTGTCATGCCTTGCCTCATAGGTTTCATCAAAGGCAACTAACAATTTCTTGGGAGAGAGAGTTGATTCCTTGTGTTTGTCATGTCCCATAATCTCTTTCAAGATTTTAGCTTCGGAGGACTTAAGTTGATTGATTTCAAATAATTAGTCATTCACAGCTTGTCTAAGGTACTTGTCTAGCTCCATAATGCCAGATGCAATAAAATGGTAAATGTACAAAATCTTCCTCTGTTCTTCATGCAAAGGACATTCTTTCCACATTGAAGGATGAACAGAGACTAAGAAAATTGAAGATTCATGACTAAAGGCTGGCATGTGCATTTCCTGAATTCTCTCAAGGATAACCTTTTGATGAGATAGAGGATTCCTGAATCCTCTCAATCCAGGAAGATTTTTAAAGATGCTACCCTTATATGGAAGAAACTTCTGAACATTCATTAGTAGTCTTGTATCTCAATCGTTTGAAGAAGAGTTCCGGAAAGAAGAATATGCAATTCAGTTGTACTTCTTTCGAGAGATTTCCAAATACCACTTTCATCATTTCAAGAAGTATTAATTGAAATGTTGTATCAATCTTCTTTTTTTTGTGTTCATGTATTTAGAGCTTTATGGTTCTTATCTATGTATACATGTTCTTTGGTTACCATGGATGTGCACTCCTTTGTTGTTCATTCTTTTGTATCCATGAGGTTATTGAACTGTGCTCTATTCTTTATCATTGTGTTTTTTCTAATAATCATCCATTCCAATTGAAACTATGATTATCATTTGAATGTAGCAAAATTTTTGAATGGTTAAGGTGATTTCAAATCAAGGGCCTATGTGCACGGAATTCACATTCAGATTGGATACACATAGTCAGGGGGAGCTTACATCTTCATACATGTAAATCTCTAAGGGTAAGCAACTTAAGATCTCTAAAAGTTATATTATAGTTCAGAGCATATCCATGCTCTGGAAGAGACTTGTCTACTTACTGTCCAGAGATCCCCTCATGAAGCAACTTGTGAATCCAAACAGGTATATCATAGATCTGAGTATACCCATGCTCAGCTGGAGACTTATCTGCCTTACAAGTTGCAAATGGAGCCCAAGTGATCAAATTATTCACCTTTGCCATCATAGTGTCCTGACATGCCCTATCACATAGTTTTCACCGAGAGCCTCTGACAAATTCATAAGGGGAGAGCAAAATAGTTACATACTCATGTTTATATAGATCATTGTGATGTACTTACATGGTTTACTGCCCCCATACTTGTGCTTAATCTTTAAATCCTTTACAATAAAAAAAGAAAAAATGAAAAAGGGGGCTTATCATGCATTTTACTTTGTTTTCTATTTTGATAAGCATCATATGAGCTTGAATGTTATATCATATACTATATATATAGCTTATATAAGCTATCATTTATCTTGACACCCCACTTGCACTTTCACTTGCATATCCCTACCTTTTGCTGTTCCCAAAAGGGGGAGAGTTTTTAGAATTGATTAAGCTGTCCATATTTTATATGCACTTCATGCTTTACATTCATGTATTATACTTGTGAATATAGTGAGGGGGAGCTATGCTCTATCATTTATATCATATCATGCTTATTCATCTATCTGGTTGATATGTCCTACCTCCTACTCAATTTGTTTGCCATCATAAAAAATGGGGAGAATATAAGCCCAAGGGTTCCCATGGGTTAATCATTCACCTTACCTTCTTATTTTGATGCTTGCAAACTAAATTGATTAGCATTTATGGACTGATGTGTTGCTTTGAGGTGTTGTGTTATATACAAGATTTTCGTGTCATAATCGCTATTACACAACTCATTTCAACACATGACTTGAGGATCAAGGATCAAATGAACCAAGAGCTTGCACCTACATTGGAGACATCATCATTTGAAGAAGTTCAAGTCAATAAGCTCGAAGATGAAGTTTCCACAAGTTCCTAGCAAGTGTCAAGAAGGAGCTTGGAGTTGAACATGCCATGGTGACACCTCATGTACCATTCAACATGCATTGAAGATTGGAGGAAGTCACAAGAGCCAAGACAAGTTCAAGATATTCACTCTCAAGTCAAGGAAGTCCAAGGAAGTACAAAGGAGCTGATACAATCCAAGAAGACTAAACGGTATCATTTTTAGATTGTATTTAGAGTTCTCTTGATATTTTGTAAAATGCACTTTTAATAGGTTTTCAAATGGTTTTCATACTTAAGTTTTTACATCTTTAAAAACCATATACACACTCAAAAATGTGTATGAAAACCTAGGACTTAAGCCCAAAGACCATGGCAAAAAAACCCCTGAAATTTAAAGTAAAAATGGATTTTATACAAGGCTGGTCGACCGGGGTCGCCCGGGCGACCGCGACAAGGTAGCTGGAAATCCAGCACTTGCCGGACATTGGCGAGCCGGTGAACCGGGTCAAGCCAGGCGACCGCGGATATGTTTCTATTTCAAACAGAAACAATCCAGCATGGTTTGGTCGGTCAACCGGGATAGGTTTTGTGAACCGAATGTTTGAGCAAACAGGTAGCCCTCGCAGGGCGACCGCTATGGGGCCGGTCGACCGCGACGATAAGAAATTTGAAAATAAAAAAGGGCGCCCGGTAGGGGTGGACGACCGCAGTGGCTCGGTCGGGCAAACTAGCTGTTGGGGCTTTCACAGGTTGACTTTTTCAACCCTGTTTTACAGTCATACTTTCAAATGGGCTTCATATACACCATTAAAACCTATCTAAACAAGCTTTTGAACATTTGAAAAAGACAAAATCCCATTTCTTTGAGCCAAAACCTTTTTATCAAAAGATAAACCTCTTTGATCTTGTATTTGCACATTCTATCAAGAGGTACTCTATAGGCTTTACTTGTTATTCTTCCTTGGAGTGTTTGTGAGCTATAAAAGTTTTTAATCCGCCTATCTAAGAGGCATTGAGAGTTCTTTCATTTTTATTTTCTTCATTTGTATTTGAGGGTCTTCTCTTCGGCCTGTTAAGAAACGAAGACATTATGAGGGTCTACTCTTCCGCCTGTTAAAAAAGGAGAAGACATTCTAAGAGGGTGTGTCCCTTCGCAATGGTTTGTGCAGAAAGGGTTTGTTCCCTTTGGAGTTAGAGGAGTTGAGTGCCAATACTGGTATGACTGATTTGTGGTCACTAACTGTATCGACCTAAAAGCCTTATCTCCCGGAGCAACGTGCCATCAGACGTTCAACAGGCAGTCTCACGATCGGGCATGAGTGTCCGGAAGTATGGCTTGGAGATTCGCCCTATTGAAGAATCTCATTGTTTTAGTAGAGTGCCCAAGGAGGTAAACTTGGAAGAGTGGAGTAGGTCTTGTGATAGACCGAACCACTATAAATCTTGTGCCTTGTGGTTGCTTGTCTCTCCTCCTTCTCTCTGCACTTGGTGATTGGTAATCTCTACCCTTTGCTTGCATTCATGTGTTATTAAACAAGGGTTAGAGTTTATAGGCTTAAAGTAACATCTAATCCCTAGCTTTCATTATCTTGACTATTTGAATAAGGGTTAGACTATAAATGCTTAATTAATTATTTAATTTTAATAATCCAACTAATTAAGCCTAAAATTTTTAATTGACCAATTCACCCCCCTGTTGGATTGTCACACTCGTATTTCAAGAAGGCTTTACGGCGTTAAATTTCTAGCTTTAGGGGTGATGTTATAGGCTATAACTTTGTGAATCAACCTAGCAGTAGGATTCATCACATTAGCATTGATGTTCAATTTATCTGCAGGAGGGGGAATGTTTCCTAGTGTTTCATACACTTTTTCCCTTGCTTAATGTTTTTCAATTTCGTCCCTTTCCAAAAGAAGATCATTTTGCCATCATTAGGCACATCAAGCCATGTGCAAAAATCTTTCAGGTTTAAGCCAAATTCCCCTTGAATATATGTATTCATCACCACTCCTTTATGTGCAATATCCAAGCTAGCATAAAAGTATCTAACTAACTCAGGATAAACCAAGGTGCTATATGAAAGAAAGAAAGTCCAACCTTGGAATTCGAACAGTGATAAGAGGTCGAACTTTTTGAAGTCCTGGAAGATGACTTTTCGTCCCGAGATGATGGGTCGCTTTGTGAATTCGGTGAATCGATCATTTGCCTTCTTGTTGTAGAAATGTTCGGTGGGAAACACTTCTTCTTCCGGTTCGGTTCTAACCCGCTTGCCCTTTTGTGCGTAAGTCTTCTTTGATGTTGACATTCTCAGTTAGGGTTTTGGTGAGGAAGATGAATAAAAACCAAAATGAAATAGGCATTTTGGTGAGGGATGATGGAAAATGGATAGAGAAGATGGAAACAAGGAGAAAACAAGGGATTTGTGGGAGAAATGGCAAGAGAAATGAAGAAGATGAACTATGGGGTGATATAGCGAAAGAAACACAAAATGGAAGATGAAGAATAAGAGAATGAAGGAAGAAGATGGATGAAACTAACCTAGATACTCTAATCTTGAAGTTTTGGCACCGAAAATGGACTTGGAGAAGAGGAAACCAAAAAACACTAGGAGAAGAAACGATTGCGAAAGGTGAGAAATGAACGACAGAATGTTTTTAAAAAGCAGTTTTCGACCAGGTCTAGCGGTCGCCCGCCGCGACCCTACTGTCCCTTTTTATTTTTATCTTCGAGACATTCCACGGTCGCCCTGCGCAGGTCGGTCGCCCGCCACGACTCACCTGTTTGTTTTTATTTTTCTCCTATTTTCCTACCGCGGTCGCCCGCTGAGGCTCGGTCGACCGCCACACCCCTGTTTCTAATTTTTTAGTATTTTTAAGGGATTTTGTGGTCAATCTAATTTTCTCCTATTTTTCTCTCTTCTATGGGATTATGATGGACATGTAAATTTGATCCCTAGGCCATGTGAGGACATCTAAGATCTATTTCTAGCAGACAAACTTCAAGGAGAGGTTCTTCAAGTACCCTTCTTACATAGTTTTCTCCATCACCACATTGCAAATATCTTCTTGTGGAAGACTTGTAAGTCTAAGGGAGATGTGTTTTTGTTAGCCATCCTTCAAGTCAGTGTAAAAGAATTCAAATTGGACGCTCTGTACCCTTTCTGAACATGCTTTTCGTCATAATACCGCCGGCGTACCTACAAAGACGCTGACATATTCAAAGAAATGACGGTGTCTTGTATAGGTACGCCGTCATCTACGTTAAAAATGCCACATTTTTAACAAATAACGCCAACGTCTTAGATATGGATGCCACCGTTTACTTAAGTATGCCGGCATCTTCTTTAGGACGCCGCCGCGCCATGCATTAATGAGGACGAGATGTGTATTAAATGCAGCGCCATTTTTTTCCCAAGAAGTGTATTTTTTTACTGAAAAAGCTACCTTCGAAGAGAATGATTGAGATGTACCACCGGGCGCTAAATACGAGGACTCCTGATGGTGTCAGAAGGGTATTGAGGTCTTTTTCCAACCCGATTTTGAAGATTTGCTCATTTCTAGTTCTTGTTTTAAAAGGTGCCCGCAATTCGTAATTTGTCCAAACATCAGCCCGCATTCCGTACTTTTCTCTTTGTGAGGTCTTTGATGGTTGCATGGTACGTGGCACATGGTGAGAAACCTTTCAAAGAATGACTTTTTAACATAGGGTTTGTTCACATGTTGTCCTCAGGTTGGAAATCCTAGGAAATGACATGGCAAAAAAAATGAAAAATTAATAAAAAATAAAAAAAGAAGAGGAAAAAAATCAACTTTTAAATGACTATCGCATCCTCATCCTATTAAAAGTAATTTTTAAAATACTGTTCACATCTCTTATACTTATACTTTGTCGAAGAGAAGGGCCGTTACACAAGCAACCCAAGTTATAGCTAATCAACACATTGGAGATGGCTTGACTACTTAACGGTTGTTATCCTGAAGTTTCAGCGATCGTAGTCACAAATATTTGTTTGGAGAATTTCTCGGCAAAGGTGTATCTCGGGATATTTTAATTTTTTTTGTTAAATTTAGGTTTATATAAAAAATAGGGAAAATAAATATTTAAAATATATAAAAAGAGGAAATGGTTTCTGCGCTCGAGCTCAGATAAGCTTATCTGTGCTCGAACACAGAAACAGGGTGGGGCCACATTTTGGGTGGGATCCAAAGCATTCATTTGATGGGCCCTTTCATGGGTAGGGTGTCCACCAAAAATCAGCTCCATTGGATCACCATAGGGTGTCCATTTGTGGGGCCAACGATGGGCAGATTTGTGGACAAACAGTATCTGTCCATTTTTGCCCCACAAATGGACACCCATTGGTGATCCAATGGAGCTGATTTTTTATAGGCCCCCCATCCATGATGGGGCCTTCTAAATGAATGCTTTGGATCACTCCCCCAATGGCCCCACCCTCCTGTTTCTGTGCTCGAGCGCGGAAACCCTTTTCTCATATAAAAATAGAATTTAAGAGCAAAATTAGGAAAATAAATAATATTTTGAATTTATCATAATATTTTTATGATATTTTATGGTAAAAATAAAATATAAATATATCCTAATGATTTTTCAAAATCTTGGAAGATTTTGGGGATTATGTCGTTTTATTGAGAAATCACAAAGTGTAAGCCCAAGAGTTCCCATGGGTTCAATCATTCACCTTACCTTCTTGTTTTGATGCTAGCAAACCCAAATTGATTATCATTTATGGACTAATGTGTTGCCTTGAGATGTTGTGTTCTATACAAGAATTTGATACGTCATATCGCCATTACACAACTCAACACAACACATGGCTTGCGGATCCACATACATAATGATCAAGAGCTTGCATTCACAATGAAGACATCATCATTTGAAGATGTTCAAGTCAAGAAGCTCGAGACGAAGATCACACAAGTTACCTAGCAAGTGAAAGTAGAAGCTTGGAGATGAACCAACATGGTGACACCTCATGCACCTTTCAACATGCATTGAAGATTGGAAGTAGTCACAAGAGCCAAGACAAGTTGCAGATGTTCACTCACAAGTTGAAGAAGTCCAAGGAAGTACGAAGGAGCCAAGACATTTGAAGAAGACTCAATGGTATCATTTTTAAAATGTATTTAGACTCTTCTTGATTTTATGTTAAATTTACTTTCAATAGGTTTTCAAATGGTTTTCGTACTTAATATTTTACCTCTTTGGAAACCACACACACACACCCTAAAATGTGTTTTGAAAACGTAGGACTAAAGCCCAAAGACCATGGCCCAAGACCCTGAACTTTTAAATGTTAAAAAGAAACTTCAAACAAGGCCGGTCGACCGGGGTGTCCCGGGCTACCGCGGAAGGATGGCTGGAATTCTAGCATCCTCCGAACAAAGGCGGGTCGGTCGACCGGGGTGAGCCAGGCAACCGCCATTGGCCGATCAACCGCGGATAGGTTTCTTAGTGAAATTTTTAATCAAACAAGTGGTTCTAGCCGGGCGATCTCCATGGGCCGGTCAACCGCGACAGTAAGAAATTTGAAAATAAAAAAGTGCGCCCGATAAGGGCGGGAGACCGCCGTAGCCCGGTCGACCAATAAACATGAGCGTTTTGTATCAAAACATGTTTGTGCTAAAATCATTTCCCTATATATATATATATATATATATATATATATATATATATATATATATATATATAGTTCTTTATATTTTTGTGTTACATTTGTTGTTTTGGTGGAGATCTACACGAGCCCTTTGGCAGTGTATCTCCAAAGCTCCCTGACCTTTCTCTTATGATTACAACATGCATAATTGATCCATCAAAGTGGGGGCAACATAACCTTCGCATAAAAAATGTAAATCGACATGCTCCCCAAAATTTTCTTTCCATCCTTCGATCTTCCGTATCTCTACGAGTCCATCAAAATAAACTGCTTTTAACATGTGACAAACACTCTTCAGCGACAAGTTGAATCAGATAATAATGTTCTGATTCTATGTCGAATCTAGAAGGAGTCTAGATGCCGGAATGAAACAACTATGATCGACCATACCAAGATTGAATACACATCGGTGGAGAAGGCCTGCAACAAAAGGCAAATGGCCATGGATGGAAACCCTCGACATGTGGGTTGCATTATTAGAAGTGGCTGGGATCCATGGTGGCCGAGTAGAACAATGGATGAGAGTTCCCCCTTTTTTAGGAAATGTCTATGTGGATGTTGTTGGGGTTTGATTTGCAGTGGCCATGAAGATGGAGATCGCGACGGGAATCGATGTGGCTCGGCCGATGGCTAGATTCGTCGTCCGCTGGAGAACTGGAACAAAGATTCTTTGGTCAGGGCAAGGTCGGATCGACCTGCTCTGATACCATGAAGAAATCATAGATTTGATTTTAAGTAATTACAACTAATCACAAACAATGCTTAAATAGACTCCTTATAATATAAGTATTAAACTAACTACTTAATCAACCAAATCTAACACCCATGATCAGTGATATGTGCGTGCTTATCTAGGCATGTGTGCCATCCGGGTAGGATGTTTCATGATGCATGCTTATATGGGTAGGAAGTGATAAAGATGAGTTGTTAGATATTTTTTTGATTAAGAGTAATAAAGTGGAAATTATCTGCCACTTGTAGGTGTAGGATTTAGATTTCAGCTATGGATAGGCATTAAAAGTTACTACCGTATGAATACGATGTGTAGATTTTGATTGTATTTAAAGCTTAGTTGTTAATGGAGAAAGGCGTGAAGAAAATTTATTCAAAAAAACTGTGACTTGCGCACAAAGGAGGACGACCCTTCCCTCGAAGTGTGTCAAGAGGTTGATCGTCCCTCCAAGAAGATCAAATCCATTGCGGACCAATCCGGGTTCATAACAAGTGGTATCAGAGCCGTCGATCTTGTGCCATGGCTACGTAACTGGAAATTTTGGATTCCATGGGTGAATAGTTCAAATCATTTGCTTCAAAAATGATAGATGAGCAACAACGATTTGCGGAAGGCTTGACCAAAATCAACAAAATGATCAAGGAATTGCGAGAAGAAGGAAAGCTAAATTTGAAAAATGCGAAAATTGTTGCCAGCGAAGATGATTAGTTGAACTCCATGCCAAGCCTCATCATGATGTTGTTGACCCATTCGATCACTCCATCTCTTCGAAGCGCCGCAATGAAAAATCATTTTTTCTTGTAACTTTGATCACAATTGATTTCGAAAGGGAGATTCGAAAGATCGTGCTCATCAATTATGAGGAGCATGAAGGCATGATGTCATTTACGTTCGAAAAAATTGCACCCAATAAGATTTGGGACCCCGGTGGAATGAAGTATTAACTCTAATAATTCGACCTTGAGGACAAGGTCGTTTTGTAAGGGTGGAGGAATGATATGTGCGTGCTTATCTAGGCATGTGTGCCATATGGGTAGGATGTTTCATGTTGCATGCTTATCTGGGTAGGAAGTGATAAAGATGAGCTGTTAGATTTCTTTTGATAAAGAGTAATAAAGTGGAAATTATCCACGACTTGTAGGTGTAGGATTTAGATTTCAGTTATGGACAGGCATTAGAAGTTACTACCATATGAATATGGTGTGTAGATTTTGATTGTATTTAAAGCTTTGTTGTTAGTGGGAAAAAAGGCAGGAAGAACATTTGTTTCGAAAAACTGTGACTTGCGCACAAAGGAGGACGATCCTTCCCTCAAAGTGGGTAAAGAGGTTGATCTTCCCTCCGAGAAGAGGTAGATACCTTAACCAATGAAGCCTGCAATGTAAAAACTAATCATGTGTTCCTCTCGTGGAAGGAGATGCCTAAGGAATCTATGGGGCTGCCAAAATGCAATGAATTGGGGCTTTCCAATTTTCATCCAGCCAAATGAGGCCGTCTAGTGCTTTTTCATTCGGTCGCTATTGTCTTGAGGTTATATAATTTTGTAGGGGCTATACTCTTTATTTCTGGCATTATGAGGCTAGGAAAAATGTTAACCCGGGCGGGTGTGGCTCTTTGGTTTGAAGTCATGGGTATGCTCCCCTGTGATGAGTGTTCGAATCCCCTGTAGTAAACCCGATGCACGTGGTTTACGGGTGATTGAACAGGATTAGTCCCGCTCTAAAATGGGGTGAGGATACCCTATGTCAAAAAAAAAATGCTAGGAGAAATTCCCTCCACCTTTTATTTTGAATTAATTATAAGATGTCTGCCCGACTCCACGTTCTTTTTTAGGTTAAAAAAGTAATCATATATGAAGGAAAAGATTGAACTTTCTTTTTTTATTTATTTTGGACGTAGATCTAGAATTCTATTCAATTTCAGTTTTCATAATACGAACTATTCTTTAGTGTACCTCACCCTATTTGAAATGCAATATTTATTCATTACAAACATTTTTTATAGAACTACTACAATGTATTAGTAAGAGGAAAAAGATTATACGCTTGAAGCGCATTTCGTTATTTACGCTTGAAGAGAGAGAAGTATGCTGATTGGCTGAAATGGTGGGCCCAATTGGCATTTTTGAAAACAAATGCTGCGGCGTTACGGAGGGTGCGTCTTCGACGTACCCTCGAAAAAAAATTAAAACAAAAAAATGTTCGTCTCTCTCACGGAGTTCTCTCTCTCTCTGTGTTTTGAAAAACTAAAAAAAACCCAAACCCATCGTAATTTCTTCATCTCTCTCGTTCTCTCGCATGGTTTGGATCACCCAAAAATATCTTCATCTCTCTCGTTCTCTCTCACTCTCACTGTGTGATTTTGGTTAACATAAAAACCCAAACCCATCGTAATTTCTGGAAGAGAATCTCTCAAACCCATCGGCTCTCTCTCACGGGTACGTCGCAAACCCATCGTCTCGTTCTCTCTCACTCTCACTCTGCAGCATCTTCTCCAAGGTTAGTAGCTTCTCCTTCTTCAACTCTCTATTCCCTTTTTTTTTGTTTTCAGCAGCCATTTTCATATTATTTTCGTCAAATAGGGTTTTAAGGAGACAAATCTTGTTTCGGTTTTTTCTTGATTCTGAACATAGGGTTTTGAGCAGACGTATTTCATCTTGTTAAAAAAAAATTTGGGTGAAATAGGGCTGCTGAAAACCCTAAGCCCATCGTAATTTCTGGAAGAGAATCTCCCAAACCCATCGGCTCTCTCTCACGGAATTAACCCAAACCCATCGTCTCGTTCTCTCTCACTCTCACTGTGAGATTTTGTTAACAAAAAAACCCAAACTCTCTCACGGAGTTCTCTCTCTCTCACTGTGTTTTTAAAAACTTAAAAAAACCCAAACCCTTGAAAGAAAAAAAAAACCTTAATCTCTCTCACGGTTTGGATCACCCAAACCCAAACCCATCGGCTCTCCATCTTCATCTCTCTCACTGTCTGTTTAGGCGAAAATAAAAAACCCAAATCTGGGTTTCTTCGCACTCTCTCTCTCTCTCTCTCTCTCTCTCTCTGTCTCGATCCAATCTCTCTCTCTGTTCTCTCTTCGATCTCTCTCCGATCGGAGTCCATCAGGCCGCAACAATTTTTTGGGTGAAAAAAAACCCCCAAATCGCACAGGTACGCTCTCCTCTCTCTCTCTCTCTCTCTCTCTCTCTCTCTCCATAAGGCCATCTGGGTCAATCTTTGTAAAAGAAGAAGGGGTTTTTTTTCTTTTAGGAGTATAACTATGTAGAAATATGTGTTTTCACATTTTAGGGTTAATCAATATGTGTATTGGGGGATGAATCTGTTTTTGTATGAAATTGGTTTTTAGGTGGGATGGGTTCCAGATCTGTGCCTATTTGGAATTGTGTAGATTTCTTTTTCTTTTTTAGATAATAAAATTAGACAATTGGGCATGATCTGGGAGTAACATTTGGTGAGAATACTCCCTTTTTTTTTAATTACTTTTCTGGGATATTTTATATATTTTTATCTTGGATTGTTGGCTGTTGGATTGTAGACTTCTCATGCCCATAGTTTCTGTCAGGTACATGTTTTATAGGATTACCCTGTCTTTATACTTTTATCCATTTGTTCTCATGGGGATACATATTTTGAGTCTTATAACAATTGCCCTGTTCAGAGTTTCTTGAAAAATATGTAATCTGATTCTTTTGTGTCGTGTCAATAGATGGATCCATTTTTTAGGTTCTATTGTTGGCAATGTGAAAAAAAAATGTCATTATCTTTATTATCTATTCTTGTCTCTGATTTTCTTACTGTACATTTAACCATTTCTAATTATGATGATGGGCCATGTCTATGTTGTATTTTTTAGGTATAAAAAATGGATCCATCTATTGACGAAGTAGATGCAAATGGTTTAATTGAGTTTGGCGATGGATTTGATCTCTGTGATGATAATTTAGTGTGGGAAGGGACTACGGTTGAGGTTAATGATGGGGTGAATCTCAATAATGATGAGCTAGTATCGGAGGGTAATGATGGGAAAGATGGAGATGAGGGTTGTAGTCACGAAGTTAGTAGTCCCAACGAGGTTGCCAGTCAGAAAAGTGTTATGAATAAGCCGTTTGTGGATCAAGTTTTTGAAACTTGGGAAGCTGCATATGAGTTCTACAATAATTATGCGTACGCTACTGGTTTTGGAGTACGAATATCTAGTACAATGAAGTCAAATATAACGAAGGAGGTGATATCGAGACAATACGTATGTGACAAAGAGGGACAGAAAAGAGTTAAGGAGAAGAGAGATGATGTGAAGGAGTTGAGGGAGCGTCGCCTTACCAGAATGAATTGTAAAGCGAAGATAACCATCAAGTTGAGAGATAATCAGTGGAAAATTACAACTTTCGACGACATTCATTCTCATGAGCTTACTTCTCCAGTTAAAAGGCAAATGCATCATTCACATAGTCAGTTCCGTAAGAACAAAAGTTATAAGAATTTGATTGAACAGCTCGGTGGAAGTAATTTCAAGCCTGCTCAGATAAAAAACGCCATTAACTCTACTTCCAATGCTCCCGTGGTCTCAACAAATCAAGTTATTGCCCATTTGAGAGCACTTAGGGAGAACAATATAGGTAAAGAAGCGGTGACAGTGGCAAACCATTTCCAAAAGAGAAAGTCTGAAGACCCGAACTTCTATTTTGAGTTGGAGTTAGACACGAATGGGACTTTGCGTTCGATGTTCTGGGCCGATTCAAGGGTGAGAGAAGCATACCTTACCTTTAGTGACGTGATCATATTTGATGTCACTTACAAAACGAATAGGTTTAAAATGCCGTTCGCACCGTTCACTGGAGTTAACCATCATAGGCAGTCGACTCTATTTGGATGTGCACTTCTTGCAGACGAGAGAGAGGAGACTTTCACCTGGTTATTTGAGCAGTGGCTCACGTGTATGTTTGGTAAAGCTCCAGGTGCTATAATAACTGATATGGACGGAGCTATGCGAAATGCAATTAGGAAAGTGTTTCCACAGACCAGACATCGGTTTTGTTCGTGGCACATAAAGAAGCATCTCCTTGAGCATGTTGCAGACATGAGAGATGCCGACAGTAATTTCTACAAGGATTACAATCATTGGTTTTTTAGGAGGAAAATAGAGGATTCTGAGACAAAATGGAAAACTATGGTTGATAAATATGGTATTGATGAAAGTCATTGGTTAGGAAAAATGTGGGATCTCCGTGAGCATTGGGTCCCCGCCTATTGGAGAGACACATTCACAGCAGGAATGACATCTAGTCAACGGAGTGAAAGTATAAATTCATTCTTTGATGGTTATGTTAACCAGAACACCTCTTTAGTTGAATTCTTGAGTCAATACGATAAGGCACTGGTTGAGCGGCGTAAAGCTGAATCCGAAGAATATTTTAAGTCTAAAAATACAAGTGCCAAATTGAACACAACCAGCCCATTAGAATGAAAGGCTGGGGCATTCTATACGAAGAAGATGTTCACCATATTCCAAGATGAGATGATGGGTACTTTTGCCTTATGGAAAGATAAGTTGGGAAAGAACGGTAATGTTGTGGAATACAGTGTAGGAATTAGGACAGATGACAAGAAGAAATACGTCAGGGTTCTGTTTGACAGTTCTAACGATGCAACTGCGACATGTGAATGTGCTAAGTTTGAGAGGGAAGGAATATTATGCAGACATGTCATTCACGTTATGGATAGAAAGCAAGTAACTACTATCCCCAAACACTATTTATTAAAGAGATGGTCAATTGATGCAAGGTATCGAGCTGGGGGCACAACAATACTAGTGGCGTGAATGGACTGAAGAGGTGGTGTCTAATGTCAACATGGCAGCAATTGATTGAAAAAGTTGGTAATGACGAGATTCTCTTCAAGAAGATGACTGATTTTTGTACAGAGCTTGCTGTAGAAGTTGAAAAGAAGGAGAAGGAGATTGTCTCTCCGCAGAGTGACTTGGTAACAGTTGGTAGCCAAGTGCAGTCAAACATTGGTCCAAGTCAAATACCTCAGTCAAACATTGGTCCCTGTCAAATACCTCTGTCAAACATTGATTCCAGTCAAATACTTGGGTTTACAATTCGCGACCCCGAAGTTGTAAGGACGAAGGGCAGGCCAAAGCGTGCCACGCGTCATGTATCTGGCATAGAGGCCACTCAAGCAAAAAAACAGCAACGCCAATGCAAAAACTGTGGGGAATATGGACATTACAGAACAAGCTGTCAAAAGAGGGCTAAGGTGAAACAAAATATGGTTATTACTCGTCATTTTTATTATGCCCCGCATTTTTTTCTTTTTTGTTTAAATATCTACTAATCTGCTTGCTAATAGGTGGCTGCAAATGAGAAGAAAAAGGATGATAAGGGAGAAGAAGCTGAGGGGGACCAAAATGTTGAAAGCATTGCCATGTTTGTGCTCTCATTTACTTTGATATTAAGTGCAAAAAATTGTTGTTGACCTTCTTTTCAGCCATCATAAGTATATTATGCGTTGTAAGTTTAAAAGAACTGCCTTAATTTTTCAGGTGAAAAGGAGCATTTTCAATGGAGAAAATAAAGGTGGAGAAGCATCACATTTGAGGTAAGTGTTAATATTCTTCAAATTACTGTCAATTCTTTGGGTGACATATTTGATGATGTTGTGTTTACCAGAGATTTAAAGCTCAATTTTCCCTTTCTCATATATGTATAATTTCTTAAAGCATTTTATGAGCATTTCTGCACTTCGAGGTTATGAAACACAGCCCAAAAGTTCTTTGGATCTGCATGCTCGAATGACTTTTTTGAGAATGGTAACGATTTATTAAAGACTAAATAGTATGTTACAGCCAAGGGGACAAAATGTCCCACAGATAAATATCTATCTGTATTTGGTTATCCATTACAGTACACTGAACTTGAGTACTGTATCATGAAATCGAACGTTATCCATTACAGTACACTGAACTGGAGTACTGTATCTATCTGTATTTACTAAATAATCCTTCAACCTTTCATTATCATGTAGTTGAGTTCTTTGTTTTGTGTTCTTATTACTGATTCAGGAGCAACAAATGGTGCTGGCCGGGCATCGAGATTCAAATCTAGAGGGGGAACTGAACAGGTACATACCTACCGTGGCTGCCTTTGGAGGGTTGTGCATTGGTGCATTGAGAGTGCTAGCAGATTTCATTGGCGCCATTGGTTCTGGGACTGGAATCCTTCTTGCCGTGACAATCATATATCAGTTCTGTCACTTTAATTCTTGTTTATGCTATGCAGAAGTACCTTCTGAGGTCTACTTTATTGAACTTCTTTTTGAATGATAGTCTAGTTTATTGAACTTACTAAAACCCATCTTTGGCACGTTCTGATAAGTGAGTAGTAGTTCTATTCAGTTTTATACAATTCGGGACGTGTATTTGCAGTAGCAATTTGTGCCATTCTATTCAATTATATGCATTTCAGGACCTGTATTTGCACTAAAAATTTGGTCCATAAAACTGAATAGAACTACTACACATTGGATGCATTGATAGTTTTTTTTCACAGCTTTTAAACGGGCCATATCACAGTTTTATGGACCATGCATTGATACTACACATTGGAAATGACCAAATCACAGCTTAAAAACGGGCCATAAAACTGAAAGGTAGAGACTAGAGGGCAAAAAAGCTAGTTATGGATACAGCACATTGGATGCATTGATAGTTTTCAGAAGAGGGCTGCTAGCAAAAACAGAAATCTGTTTTGTTAAAAAAGATGAAATAGTCTGTTGTCACACATGCTCAAGAAGACAAGGAAGTGAGCTTGAATCCCTACCAAATGTTAAAAAAAAAAGCTGTGGAAATGACCAAATCATTGGCCTATCCTGCATTCAAGCACATCTGACGAGCCAGTGTCATGGCTTCATTGATTCAATGACTTTGGTATTATTTTCTATGACAGAGTGTAAAATGGATGTAAATTAAGGGTTTAATAGGGTACTACAAAATCAGAGTAAAACATAGACATGGCCCATGATCTCATTCTATGCCAAACTCCTCAGGTAAAAAAATTCATCAAGACACCTTGAAAGAAGCAACCAATGCCTTTTCGTTTTTTTTTTTTTTTTTTGAATAGCGAGAAGCAACCAATCCTATAGTTGTGTTTTTTTGTTTTTTTGTTTTTTGCTACAATATTTTCCCTGAATCTTCTTTATAAAATTTCAACATAGTCAAACATGGCCATGAACTGTAGAGGCAGCTATGCACATCAGTTGGTGAGGGAGCGACCAGGACTGCAACATTGCAATTGTTGTATGAACCAGTACTCCAGTCCTTGATTATCCACTGAATTTTCGGGATATATATTTTCAGCTTAAACATGTCATCTTTGTGTCCAATACGAGGGCAAGTGACCTGGATCAAATTACATGCGTAATAGAGATAATGCAATAACTGTGATGACCTAAAAAACCTAATGGTGCAAAGTAGTAAATTGACTGCTATGATGTAAAAAAGCCTAGAATTCCATCACAGACAGAAGAAGCAACTAAGATTTTCAAAGATGAAAATGGAAACATGGGAATAAACAGAGAAAGCCCAAAACCCATCAAAAATCAAAGATTACATCACAATAGCTAATTGCTATAAAGTCCATCCATCCATTCCCAGGAGTCTTTCTCCCACCCAAAGTAACAGAAGCATAAACAGAGTATTATTTCCAAAAGTTAAAAATAGCACATGTGGGATCACTTGATACTACTACTACTCATTACCTAAAGGTAGAACCCTACCAAAGGATACTACTACTACTCACCTCAAGGTAGAAAGACACGAAAAATGCAAACATAAACCCCATAAATACAAACATAAACCCCATAATTACAAACACTTTGAACATATGTTAAATTCATTCTTTCGCATGGTATTCTTATGCTCGAGTGCTGTTACGCGGTCTTTGATCATTTTTTTCCGCCATTGCCTTCTCGTCGATTGTGAATCCTTCGGTAAGTGGCTGACTCGGTACCGTCGAAATCAATATCAACCCATTCAAAATATTCACACGGGTAGCCCTGCATGTCATTTCCAACATTAGAATTTATACATGTTAAGAAATAAAATGGAAAGCATAGTAACAAAGACCACAATAAAACCTAACTGGAAGAGGAACTCGTCACAGAAGAACTTGTTGAGGCTTGGGAATCCGGAGGAATGTTGGTCTCTTCTTTTCTATCTTTGTTGAGACCACTAATGGCATGTAAATACGCAGTAAGTTCAGCTTCTGCCTCCTCCCTACTCCCATACGAACGGAAGCACCCTCCACTAAACCCGTTAACTTGAACATGACAGTATTGCCAACTGTCATATACTCCTACCTGTCTTCCCTTAAAAACGACATAGAACTTGTTTTTTGCCATTAACCTGCAGAACTTGTTTTTTGCCAATACTTCACAAAAATATTGTTGTAGGAATCTGCTAACTCAGTACATGCTCAAGGGTCTCATTTAATACCCAAGTATAAAAAACTCGACACAAAAGAATCAGAATACATTTTTCAGGATTCAGGTCCTTTGGCTCTTAATGCCTTTTTAAAGAAACAAAAGAACCAAATGGTGCCAAAATGCAAGCAAAAATAGACAGGAATGCAAGAATGCAAGCGGAAACAGTCAAGTAATATCCCTTTGGCAAATGACAATGAGGATGAACAACAACCAATGTGTAAATGCAGAATATGAAACTAAAAGGAAACACTTATCATCTAGGATGATCCCATTGCCCTTCTATGGCATCCAAATTCATGAGTGAAAAAACTGTGATCTTCCTACTCAATAAATTCGGTGTGAACCATATGAACAACATTTATTGGACCATGCAAGGCCAGACCTATTAAACAAGGCTGAACCTATGTTAAACAAGGCTGAACATATGTTAAAAAAATGGGTGTAAACACTGTGATCTTCCTTCTCATCACCCCTATTCTTACTTTTTCATCCAAATTATATATTCAGTTGTTGTCCTCAACACTTTTTTCTCTTCGATGGCCCAATCACAATTATTATGGGCAGAATAAAAGGTAAAAAAAAAACAGAAAAAGAAAAAGGGAAGATGCCCACATGAAAAAACACAATGACTTTTGACAATGTCGTTTCTGAATAGGTTTTTTTTGGTATTACAAAATCAATGCCAAAACCAGGTAAGAGGTGAAAGGAAGAAGAAAAACCCTATTTCAGAGAGATCAAATGTCTCAAGAGAAACTCATGAGATCACCCAAAAAAAAAACTAACAAGATGACATGGGGTTGGTGAAAACCCAGTTTGACGGAAACGATGGAACCCAGACAAGATTTCAATCATGTAAAGGTTATTTCCGCAGCCCTATTTCACCCAAATCAAACCCCTATTTCAGCCCTATTTCGCCCCAAAAAAATCGAAGGCTTAGGGTTTTCAGCACCCCTATTTCACCCAAATTTTTTTTTAACAAGATGAAATACGTCTGCTCAAAACCCTATGTTCAGAATCAAGAAAAAACCGAAACAAGATTTGTCTCCTTAAAACCCTATTTGACGAAAATAATATGAAAATGGCTGCTGAAAACAAAAAAAAAGGGAATAGAGAGTTGAAGAAGGAGAAGCTACTAACCTTGGAGAAGATGCTGCAGAGTGAGAGTGAGAGAGAACGAGACGATGGGTTTGCGACGTACCCGTGAGAGAGAGCCGATGGATTTGAGAGATTCTCTTCCAGAAATTACGATGGGTTTGGGTTTTTTTGTTAACCAAAATCACACAGTGAGAGTGAGAGAGAACGAGAGAGATGAAGATATTTTTGGGTGATCCAAACCGTGCGATAGAACGAGAGAGATGAAGAAATTACGATGGGTTTGGGTTTTTTTTAGTTTTTCAAAACACAGAGAGAGAGAGAACTCCGTGAGAGAGACGAACATTTTTTTGTTTTAATTTTTTTTCGAGGGTACGTCGAAGACGTACCCTCTGTAACGCCGCAACATTTGTTTTCAAAAATGCCAATTGGGCCCACCATTTCAGCCAATCAGCGTACTTCTCTCTCTTCAAGCGTAAATAACGAAATGCGCTTCAAGCGTATAATCTTTTTGATTGTATTTAAAGCTTTGTTGTTAGTGGGAAAAAAGGCAGGAAGAACATTTGTTTCGAAAAACTATGACTTGCGCACAAAGGAGGACGATCCTTCCCTCAAAGTGGGTAAAGAGGTTGATCTTCCCTCCGAGAAGAGGTAGATACCTTAACCAATGAAGCCTGCAATGTAAAAACTAATCATGTGTTCCTCTCGTGGAAGGAGATGCCTAAGGAATCTATGGGGCTGCCAAAATGCAATGAATTGGGGCTTTCCAATTTTCATCCAGCCAAATGAGGCCGTCTAGTGCTTTTTCATTCGGTCGCTATTGTCTTGAGGTTATATAATTTTGTAGGGGCTATACTCTTTATTCCTGGCATTATGAGGCTAGGAAAAATGTTAACCCGGGCGGGTGTGGCTCTTTGGTTTGAAGTCATGGGTATGCTCCCCTGTGATGAGTGTTCGAATCCCCTGTAGTAAACCCGATGCACGTGGTTTACGGGTGATTGAACAGGATTAGTCCCGCTCTAAAATGGGGTGAGGATACCCTATGTCAAAAAAAAAATGCTAGGAGAAATTCCCTCCACCTTTTATTTTGAATTAATTATAAGATGTCTGCCCGACTCCACGTTCTTTTTTAGGTTAAAAAAGTAATCATATATGAAGGAAAAGATTGAACTTTCTTTTTTTTTTTTTTTTGGACGTAGATCTAGAATTCTATTCAATTTCAGTTTTCATAATACGAACTATTCTTTAGTGTACCTCACCCTATTTGAAATGCAATATTTATTCATTACAAACATTTTTTATAGAACTACTACAATGTATTAGTTAATACACACCATGTACTGCAATTATGCCACTTAATAAAGATTACATTGGAGGCGAGGGGTGAAGAGTACTTCTAGTGGAGTTGCTTTCGTTGTTGTTACGCTTATGCCCTCATCCAAATCCACAGGCGCATTGGAGGGGGTGACCATGTCGAAGCTATGAAGCAGACGAGCGAGCATCAAGTGCATGACATGGAAAGCAAACGACATGCCTGGGCACGATCGCCGGCCCGACCCGAAAGGGATGTAATCAAAATTATGACCCTTCAAATCCATATTAATGTTGTGGGTTAGAAATCTCTCAGGTCGGAAATCTAATGGGTCTGACCAAACACGAGGATCACGGTGCAGCTTCCACAGGTTCACAAACACTCGTGTGCCTGCCTGGATGTGGCACCCACCGATGTAGCAATCCTCGATAGCCTCGTGGAGTATTGCCAGTGGGGCCGCAGGGTAGAGATGCATAGTTTCCTTGACAATGGCTTGGAGGTACACGAGGTTCCTGATATCCGATTCATCCACTTGTCTATTCTTTCCAATGTGGAGGTCCAACTCATCTTGTGCCTTTTTTATTACATAGGGATTGCTTAGTAGCAAAGAGAGTATCCATGTTAGAGTGATCGACGTGCTGTCTGGGCCAGCTATTATCAGAGTCTGTGTGTGTGTTTTTCAAAACGTATAGATGTCCACCTTGTTCCAAGATCCGAACAAACGTAAATAGGTTGGCCCCAAAATCCATCTCTCCCTCTAATCTGTAGAGTTTTTAAATTGTGATGTCCTACTCATCAGATGATTAATTAGGGCCATTCATTAAAAACTCACATTAAAGAAGGCAACTGGCATAGACACAATTACCGTGCTTTCTTCATAATGAACCCTGCTTAAAAAGGAAGCAGGGCAATGTAAATATCTGCTTCATTATAAAAGGAGCACAATATATATATATATAGAGAGAGAGAGAGAAAACGGTTCCTATACATATGTGTAGAGAGTTCTCTACACACTAGCTTAAAATACAGTGGGGGCCCACATTGTTTGCGTGATCCAAGCCATCCATTTTAAAGGTCCTCACATAGATAGGGTGTCTACAAAAAATCAGATCCATAGGATCATCCCAACCCTACGATTTGTGGAGGTAAAATGGATGTCTTAAAACCTTCACAAATTAGTCCATTTTTTGCCTCCACAGTTTGAATGGTTAGGATGATCCAATGGATTTGATTTTTTGTGGACACCCTATCTATGTGAGGGCCTTAAAAATGAATGGTTTGGATCACCCAAATAATGTGGCCCCCACTCTATTTTAAGCTAGTGTGTAGATAACTTATCTACACATGTGTGTAGGAACCGTTCTCTCATATATATATATATATATATATATATATATATATATATATATATATATATATATATGAGGAATATGTCCGTGCGCTCAAGCTCTAATAAGGAATGGTGCGCTTGAGTGTACCAATCACATGGGTCCCACAATTTCTGTGAGGATCCAAACCATTCATTTGCAAGGGCCTATCATAGATAGGGTGTGTATCAAAAATCAGCTCCATTGAATCATCCTAACCCCTCCAAAAGTGAAGGGCAAAAATGGGCAGATTTGTGGTCTGTCCATTTTGACCTCCACAAATGGATGGGTTAGGATGATCCTATGGAGCTGATTTTTTGTATACACCCTATCTATGTAAGGCCCTTTCTAGTGAATGCTTTGGATCATCCTAACAATGTGGGCCTCAATGGTTTTTGAGCTCAAGCTCACGAATATGTTCCAACGCTCAAGCTCACAATCCTTTTCCTCATATATATATATATATATATATATGGGAATTGCTAGCGTCCATCGCAAAAGGCATTTCACCACTACTCTATTTTGATGATCGTACTCTTCACTTTATCAAAAAGTATGGTATGGCCTGCACAAGAGGATGATCCAAACCGTCCATTAGATGGGCTAATGCCTAAATAGGTTGTGACTGAAAAATCATTTCCATAGGCTGATCCCAACCCTCCGATCTATAGAGGGACTGAATATATAATAGAGGGTTGATCCTAATTGTGTGAAATGTAAGAAGGCCCTATGACATTCCAATGGACTGTCTGATTTGAAACGGATCGTGACTCAATCAAAAAATAGGATCCCAAAAGCTCTTCGAGCAAATAATAAAATCCAGCTGATAAGGAATCCAAATCGATCCTGACCAAGAGATACGTGAGTCCGACCCGAACTGTGTTTGACATCCCTAGCCTTCATGCCATCCTTGACACATAGGACCAATGATGCTGGGTGCCAAATTTTTACTGTGGCAATACGATATATATCTTGAATGAAAAATTACAAAATAAAAGTTGTGGCTTATTACCTCGGAAATTGCCTTAATGACTCTATCAACATCATAGCCGGGAAACTGAGCACCTTCTAGGATTGATAGCATCACATCCATGAAGTCTTTATGACCTTCGGCTTCGCCGGAGAGTTTCTTCCGGCTGCTCGTCCAGGCAACTACCGAGGAAAGAATCAATTTCCTTAGCAATCTTCTTCATGACTTTCAAGTTCCCTTGCAAATCCATCCACTCAAGAAAAGGTAGTGCATCCGACAGTTCAAAGACCTCAAAAACATTCGAAAATTTATCGATTGCTTCCCGAAATCGTCTTGCATCACAGTCATCATCGGCAACATCATTCCCGAAAATATCGTTTTCCGACAATCATCATGACGACCACATTCAATGCCAAGTCATCAAACCATCGCTGCATATCAACCTTCACCGGATTCTGATTGTTCTTCACCCAAAGTTTATATAACTGTTTAATGCAAAATTCAACCTCGGTGACACTGATGTTCTTGAGCATCTCAAGTCTGCTATTGGATAGAAGCTCGAGGGTGACAATCTTGCGAGTCTCGCGCCAATATGGCCCATATGGTGCAAGGCCAATCACGGCATGATCATACATCATGTACTTGGCAGCTGCGATTCTAGGGCGAGTAGCAAGAACCTTGTCATTGGTAGTGAAGCACTCCTTTGCTAGCTCCGGACTACTCACAACAAGCACGCGACGCATACCGAGGTGCATCATGAAGGCTGGGCTGTACTTATCTGCCATGTCACCAAGTGTTCGACACCGTTGCTTGTGGCCTCCGAGGAGATGGAGGTGGCCAATTATAGGCCAAGCTCCGGTTGGTTGCGGTGCTTCCTTGCTGTTACTCTTGTTATTCTTGGTCCTTCCCATCCATAGGTTGAATAAAATAACCAAGGCAATAAGCCCAGTAAGAGCTTGGAGTGGGAGTAGAAAGTCCATAGCTGGGTGAAAGATTAACGGAGAGGGCAAGGAGATATGTTCATTTGTTAGGTGGGAAATATGTTCATTTGTTAGGTGGGTTATATGGTTATATCAAATTGGAAGAAAAGAATCTTAGACGAAGATGTGGCTATGGTTCGAGTTAGGGCTGCAACTCGAGCCGGGTTTTACCGGACCCGCATCGACCCGACCCGAAAATAGCCTGGGTTGGGTTCAGGTTTCATGGGTTTCGGGTCGAGCCGGGTTGAGCATTCAGAAGCCCGCATGAATCTCGGGTCGAGCCGGGTTTGAAGGGGCCCGACCCGACCCGACCCGAGTTACATAAGTTATAGTATGTACATTTTTTTCTATTGTTAATTAAAAGTTAAAAGTTAAAAGTGAAAACCCACGCACCCACTGTTATTGTATGTGAGTGTAATTTCTGCTTCTATGAGTTGAGTTGATTCAAGTGTTTGATTCAGCATTGTTTGATTGTAATTACAACATTGTTTGATCACAACATTGTTTGATTCAAGTGTAATGTGAGTGTAATTATAACATTGTTTGATTCAAGTGTAATGTGAGTGTAATTTCTGCTTCTATGAGTTGAGTTGCCTTGCCAAACAAGAATTTTCCTTAAAAAATTGCGTCAACGTGAAAAAACCCGACCCGACCCGAGATTTATCATGGGTAGGGCCGGGTTTGGGAATCGTGGGTTTTCCGAAAAAAAACCCGACCCGACCCGACCCGAGATATTTCTCGGGTAGGGTTGGGTTCTCCAAAACCCGACCCGAGTTGCAGCCCTAGTTCGAGTGTTGAAAAAAATAAGAAGGACGTGGCGGCTATGTTTTGTTTGTGTTCACTGAAAACTGAGAGCAAGACAATCTCAACCTTTTACCACTGGTTTTTATGAGACTTGATTTTATAGAGTATCGTTGAAAAGCCGAAAATGACTTGATTGTTTTAGAGTATCTATGCAAGCATGACCCCACGAGGATAGCGTATTTGACTCATGTATCTATGTATCTAGTTAAGTTGCCAAAAGCCCAGGGTGTTATTTGAAGCAACGTGTATAACACGGAGAATATGTGTGCTATAATAAGCTAGGAGGAAATTCACGCTTTTTTTATTTTTGGAAAAATTCTCAAAAAATTGTGATTTTTATCTTAAAATCTCAAAAAAGGGTGAAGTTGGCTAATTTCTCAAAAATGGGTGAAACACATCCCAAGGAGTGTTTTATGACTAAAATGCCCTTATGTTGCCTTTCCCTCCAAGAAAATGAGCAACAAATCCCAATGCATTTCACCAACCGATTTGACTTTTTTACCCTCTTCTTCCCACACCAAAATCAAACTCCATTGGCTGTTGTAAAAATCCCAAACGAAAATCCATTACAGAGAGGTGAAAATGTAGATTTTATTGGATCTTTTCTTTGGCTATCAAACCTAAGCTTCTCAAGTAGGTCCATTGTGCATACATTTAACATGTTCCTTACACTGCTATGATGTATTGTCATCTTGTTTACTTATTAGGGATTTGTTATGGTTGTGTTAGGCATTTGTTATTGTCATCATCCTCTTTCCAATGCTATGGTTTATTATTATAATCTCTCTATCTCTCTATTGCCCTCTATGTTTCTATTTAGAGTAAACCAGGATGAAACTCATGTCTATACAATTACAACCACTATAAATAGTGAGAATGACTGTATTTATTAGATTTTAAACACTCGGAACCACTAATTAGACCTAGGAACCACTAATTATACCTAAGAACCACTAATTTTACCTAGGAACTACTATTTACCAGTATTTAGTGGTTCCAAGGTATAAATACTGGTTCACACAATCTAATATTACTTCAATGGATGTCAAAGTTGTAATGAATGTATGAACAATGAGTTAAATAGTTGTCTAAACAGTCAGATCTTATCGTGGTTCATAGTTTAGATGGTCTAATACTTGTTCTGTTCCGGGAGTTTAAATTGTGAGATTGAAATAGTTATGCAGTCAAAACTACTATATATAGTGAGAATGACTGTATTTATTGGATTTTAAACACTCGGAACCACTAATTAGACCTACGAACCACTAATTATACCTAGGAACCACTAATTTTACCTAGGAAACACTATTTATCAGTATTTAGTGGTTCCAAGGTATAAATAGTGGTTCCAAGGTATAAATAGTGGTTCACACAATCTAATATTACTTCAGTGGATGTCAAAGTTGTAATGAATGTATGAACAATGGGTTAAATAGTTGTCTAAACAGTCAGATCTTATCGTGGTTCATAGTTTAGATGGCCTAATACTTGTTCCATTCCGGAAGTTTAAATTGTGAAATTGAAATAGTTATGCAGTTAAAATTACTATAAATAGTGAGAATGACAGTATTTATTGGATTTTAAGCACTCGGAACCACTAAATAGACCTAGGAACCACTAATTTTACCTAGGAACCACTATTTCCCAATATTTAGTGGTTCCAAGGTTTAAATAGTGGTTTCAAGGTAGAAATATTGCTTCACACAATCTAATATTACTTTAGTGGATGTCAAAGTTGCAATGAATGTATGAACAACGGGTTAAATAGTTGTCTAAACAGTCAGATCTTATCATGGTTCATAGTTTAGATGGCCTAATACTTGTTCCGTTCTGAGAGTTTAAATTGTGAGATTGAAATAGTTATGCAGTCAAAACTACTATAAATAGTGAGAATGACTGTATTTATTGGATTTTAAACACTAGGAACCACTAATTATACCTAGGAACCACTATTTACCAATATTTAGTGGTTCCAAGGTTTAAATAGTGGTTTTAAGGTAAAAATATTGCTTCACATAATCTAATATTACTTCAGTGGATGTCAAAGTTGCAATGAATGTATGAACAATGGGTTAAATAGTTGTCTAAACAGTCAGATCTTATCGTGGTTCATATTTTAGATGACCTAATACTTATTCCGTTCCGAGAGTTTAAATTCCAATAAAATTGAAATAATTATGCAGTTAAAATCATTATAAAAAGTGAGAATGACTGTATTATTCGATTTTAAACACTCGGAACCACTAATTATACCTAGGAAGCACTAATTATACCTAGGAACCACTAATTTTACCTAGGAACCACTATTTAGCAATATGTAGTAGTTTCAAGGTATAAATAGTGTTTTCAAGGTATAAATAGTTGTTCCATAGTACAAATATTGCTTCACACAATCTAATAGTATTTCATTGGGCCTCAGATGTTATGGTGGCTCAGAGTTTAGATGTCCTAATAGTGGTTCTTTGATCTTACAGGTAGATTGTTGCAAAGATGGTAGAAAGAAGGGCTTCTTTTATCTTACACGTTGATGGGTACTTGAAGGATGAAGTATCATTCCAATATGTTGGTGGGACGAAGATGTGTCTAATTGTAAATCGCGAAATTAAATTTTCGGAATTGCAGTCTCTTATTCACCAGAAAATTGGGACCACAGGAACCGACGTGTCATTATCTATAAAATGTCGATATGTCGTGGATCCATATCAAATCTTATTATATGACATTGGAGATGATGATGACCTACATATGGTGATGATGCTTTTTGAGAATGGTGTCTATAATTCTATGAGCCCGTACATAGATAAAGAGTACAAAGGTGGAGGAATTACTTCTCATAACCCTACAAATATTGGTGTACCGTATTCTAGAGCAATTGCACCCATCCAGAGGTAAAATATTAAACAAACTGGGGTTTTTTTGCATCCATTATTGAAATTCTAATTCCATTATTATAACTCACCATTGGTCAGAAATGAAGTGGATATGAATGAACATTATGAAGATCCTATTTTGTATGAAAATATTGGTGTACCTTGAATATGGGAAGAAGAAGAAGAGAAGACAAATAGGGGAAGAAATCTGAGAGAGAAGATGAGAGTAACTTAGAGGGAGGAGAAGAAACCTATAGAGGTGAGAAGCCAATCAATTTTATTCAATAAGCATCAAAGTTCACAATAAAACTGTAAAGAGGCCTATAAATAGGCAATTAACAACCTAAAAGATAGAAACCTACTAAAATAAGAATTTTAAAAGACTATACTTCCTAATTCTAAATAACATGAAAAATAAAAGCCTAAAAATTAAATAACATGGAAAATTGTTTGGTTGTAAAATTTGAGCTCAAATTCCATTTGACTTCAAGACATTGAGGAGACATCATCATTACACTTTTTCCTAGTGCTCTGTTTGGTTTGTGGAATTTTAGTGGAAGTAGTCAAAGGGGGAGGTGACAAGCATGGAAGTTGTGTAGGCTTGTATAGGGGAGAAGAGTGGTAGTCAAAAGGAAAAAAGGGGTAAGGCATTTGGTTGCTAGAAGAGGTGTGGAAATATTTGCGTGTCATTATAAAAAATGGTAGTTGAAGAGAGAAAGGGAAGAGAGAGAAAGAAAGGAAAAGGGAAATGATTATATAAGACAAACAAATTCCACTCTTCTTCTCCCAAAAACACTCCAAAAAGGAAGTTTTGCATTTGAATTTTAGTAGAGGGGACAACTCCGCCACATCAGTGCTACCTAGGAAAAAAAAGCTAATGATGATGTCTCCTCAATGTTTTAAAGTCAAATGGAATTTGAGCTCAAATTTTGCAACCAAACAACATTTGGCATTCCATATCCCCTAAAATGCCCAACCGTCTTCCACCTTTTTTGCAACCAAACAGGGGCTAGTTGGCGCTGATGTGACAGGAGTTGTCCCCTCTACTAAAATTCCAATGGCAAACCTCATTTTTGAAGTTTTTTTGTGAGAAGAATAGTGGAATTTGTTTGTCTTATATAATCGTTGCCTTTTTCCTTTCTTTCTCTCTCTTCCCTTTCTCTCTCTTCCACCACCCATTTTGATAATGACACCCAATTATTTTCACACATCTTCTAGCAACCAAATGCCTACTGCTTTTTTTCCTTTTTGACTACCACTCTTCTTCCCTAGACAAGCCTACACAACTTCCATGCTTGTCACCTCCCCCTTTGACTACTTCTTCCAATTAAATTCGAGCAACCAAACAGGGCATTAGGAAATTCTTTCTTACCCGAAAAGTCAGCTATTGTAGAAAGTAACCTTTCCTAAAAGTCTGTTGGGACTTAATCTTTCTTGCTTCACAGATAAGCAACTTTCCTTATTTCTCTCCGAAAAGTCAGTAAACACTTTCCTTTCGTTGATTGTTATCCAAGAAAACTATTCCAGTTTCTTCTTTCCGCACGGAAGCTGTGAAAAATGGAAAATCTTCTCCTCCAAGTAAGCACGATCTTCGTGGAAACTCCTAGGTGATGGAGCAATCCATTGACAAACAGGAGAATAGGTACCGCAATATTCGCGCGATTGTCTCTGGCAAATCGGAAGCACAAATTTCGGCAAGCGTGCACCACCTTGTGCCGAATTTGAGAGATGTAGGATCAAAAGACGAGCAGTAAGCCCAAACAGGAATGGAAACCCATATAAGAAATCTGCTTATTCTTGCAGGTTTCTTCCTCAAGAACTGAAAAGGTAGGAAAACAGGGGTTGAGAAAGATGGTTTTCACCCGGGGCTTGGGATCTAATATTCAGGGAGGAATTGGGAACTGTTCGGGCTTTAGTTAACTCATACAAAGAGGCTTTTGTTGATCATAGGGGACTAATTTAAGGAAAACTTGACATGTAAGGGCAGCAAGGTGGGTGGCTGTGGTGGCGTGGGTTGCGGCTGATGCACGATGGTGATGGGTTAAAGTTAATGAAGGAGGGGTGGAAATTTGGTTTAGGCTAGGGTTTATGGATATGGGTGGCTGGTTGGGCAGCAGTGAGGTGGTGGAAAAGGGTTCTAGGTTAGGGAAAAAGATAGGTTGGGGACTGATTTTTAATGGAAAAAAAGTGATAAACGAACTTGAATATACAGGCGATTCGCAGCTTGATCTTCGGAGAGTTGGACCTTTTGGATCTGATACTAATTTTGATGTAGGATAGGGAAGAGAAATAGAAGAAAGGGGATAAAAGAGAAGAAGAAGAGAATAGATGGGAACAATTTTGTCCCTGCAGTCTCTGCAACACCTACTCGACTGAAGTTGCTCCTGGAAAACGATGAAGATACGGTGAAGGACATACTACGCATAGGTAAACTAGAGACGGATTCGTAGGGGAATTTGTACCATTCATTGATGTAAATGTCATTCCAGTATTCTAAGTGTAATGATGATCGATTGCGCAGATTTTCAGTGGACTTGAATGAAGATTGTGAAGATCCTAACCGTAATGACACATAGTACGACACAACTCAACATACGACCACTGCAATGTAATGTATTGCTTTCCTTTATTTGAAACTTCTAAGTTTGTCGCATAAAATATTCTAACTTATTAGTCCCAATCATGCAGGTACGATGCAGAGTTCAGTAGGAATTTCTTCCATAACGATAGTCGTGTTAATGATGCTATTGACGTTGTTGAGGATGATGAGATCTTTGGTGAGGACTCTAGTGAGGACTTTGGTGAAGACGTTGGTAAGAACTTTCGTGAGGACAATGAGGACAAAGATGAGGAAGAGGATGACGTACATAACATTGTGGGCGATCCATTCAGCATTGCCTTAGCAAGGGACCAGATAGAAATGGATGAAATGGTTGTTGATGAATTAATTGAGGGGAATATAGGAGATGAGGAGTTGAAGGTCAGGGGAATCTTTCCAAATTTGAAGGTCTTTAAGAGGATAGTTAGAGAGTATGCAATTGGACGGAAGTTTGCATTTGTCCCAATTGAGACAAAACCTAGAAAGTATGCTGTTAAATGCAAGGTTCCAAGTTGCCCTTTTAGAATCACTGGGACAAAGTACTTGGATTATGTGAAGGTGAAAATGTTTGTGGCAGAGCACAAATGCTCAAGTACTTTGAGCGGTAATAATCGTCCTCTTGTCACTGCAGCTTGGGTAGCTGAAACCTGCCTAGGGTTATTTCCCCGTCCAGAAGACGTGAAGCCTAGTTTAATAAGAGAGAACATCAAGAATCAGTGGGGTGTAACCATAAGCTACAAAAAAGCTTTCAATGCGAAGGTCCTTATACATGAAATTAAGTGTGGAAATGCCGAGGCTTCTTACCGCATCCTTCCCGCATATGCTCATGAGATGGAAAGATGTAATCCTGGTACTAATATGCGTGTATACCGAAGTCGAGAGCTATGGAGGAATGGAGATGAGACATTTGGCAGTTTATTTTGGTCCTTGGGGCCTAGCATACGTGCGTTTAATTAAACAATTAGACCGTTGGTCCTAATTGATGGGACACACTTGCGAGGCAAGTATAAAGGAATTTTACTAGTCGCAACTGCACTAGATGGTAATGGTGGGTTATTTCCGTTAGCATTTGCAGTGGTTGAGAGTGAGTCGTATGAAAGTTGGCTATGGTTCCTGCGTTTATTTCGCCAGATGGTTATGTCAGCAGAGAAGAAGAACGATGACTTTACAATTAGCTCCGGTCGGATGAAGGGTATACCTAGAGCAATATCTGAAGCATTACCTGGTGCATACCACAGCTACTGTATTCGTCACCTGACTGCAAATTTTTATGCAACCTTTAAGAATGTAGTGCTTCATAAACTTTTCTCGAAAGCCGCATATTCCCTAAGGGAGAGTGAGTTTAAGGAGGCGATGGAATGTACTAAATCAAAGAATGCAAAAGCGGAGAAATGGATATCTGAGATTCCTAAAGAAAACTGGGCCAACGCATATTTTAAAGGGGCTAGGTGGAATGTGCTGACAACGAATGCAGCAGAGTGCTTCAACAACGTACTAAAGGGCGCAAGGGAGTTGCTGATTGCTTCGCTGGTTGATCATTGTAGATGGAAAGTACAAAACTTTTTTCAGGTCCGTCGGAAAGAGGGGGCTAAATGGCGAACGCGTTTGACTCGTAAGGCAGAAAAGTGGTTACAAAAGTCATGTGAGTATGGTAGTAAGAATACACCATATGCGTGTAGTTTCACTTTATATGAAGTAAAATCATTAACTAATTCTGATCGGTGGATTTAGTAAAGAGAACATGTACTTGTGGTCTTTTCCAAACGATTGGATTACCGTGTGGGCATGCGATAGCAGCCATGGGAATGAACAATTTGGACCCATATGATTACTGCCAGGAATGGTATTTCGCCTCAAAGTATCGGAGCACATATGAGGAGGTGGTTCATCCTACTTTAGATCGAACACAATGGGCGACGCCTTCCCACGATCTGGCAAAAGTATTGCCACCACGAGCAAAAAAGTAGCCTGGACGGCCAAAAAAAGTACAAATACAAAGAGTGCTGCAAACTGAAAAACATAACAACTGCAAAACATGTGGGGAACTTGGACATAACAAAAGAACGTGCAAAAATACGCCCATTGTAAATCGTCAATTAAATATGACTCCTATCGGTCCTGCGGATCCTACACATGATAGGTACGTGGTATATATGTGTGGAATTATTAGTGAGTAGGGACTTTCCATAATACATCCATTATTTAATTGATCGGTGCCATCTTTTTTGTAGGTCCGGCGTTTCGTTCCCACCTCCATTCTTTTGTTAGGGATGAATATGGAATTGTTGGATTTTCGTGCACAAAATTTTGCCCTTGCATTCCTTGGTGACCATTGATAATTTTGGCGGATATGTCCACCAGTCAATTATATTTATCAGGTAGTTTGTTCTAAGAATTTTTTTTGTACCAAGGCAACTTTTTTGTTTATTTTGGTAGAAAAAGCTTCTCAATGTCTTTGATGCTACTCAATTGTCTTTGGTCCTACTTAGTAATAGAATTGTGATTCCATTTCCAAAGGAACACATGACCAAAAGTTTAAAACAATACATTAATAACAAAAAGGGATATGCATGCCAATTGACAACTAATAAAAGGACAACACCAAAAGGGAGAGAGTTTTGTCTTAAATCAGAACAAAAAAAACAGAAGATGTCTCCATCTACTCCTCCTCCTCTTCAAAATCCTCGTCATCGTTACGCCTTAATTCACTGACTTCATTCTGAAGGGTGACGACCTTTGCATCAATTGCGGCGATCTGCTGATCCTGCTCTGTTATGCGGGTGAGCACAACATTGTGTTGAATGGCCAGAAGGTTACGGACAGCCAACATTTGTTCAGCGAAGAACTCCAGAGTTAGACCCTGTCCTTCATTCGGGGGAGCAGCGGGAGCTTGTTGAACGGGCTCGGCTACTTCGAGGCCCATTTTCTTCAATGACAAGCCATCAAACGGAGGGGATGGATCCTAAGTTAATTCCTGGTCAACGGGTAATTTAAAGTGTTCAAAAATTCGGGTTAGGATCATTCCAAAGGGCAATGAAGCACTTGCGCGAGTACGGGCTTCATCCATGAAACGGAAGATGATGTGACCAAGGTTAAGTTTCTGTCTGAAGATGAGGCAATAGACGATAAATGCTTCAAACGGATGCAACGAGTCATGGCTGCCAGCCCGGGGTGTGATGTTGTGGGAAACGATCCTTGTCCACACCTTGTTTGTCAAGCAGACCCATTTCCCAGAAAAAATAGGCTCACCACTATCAGTAATTTCTAGGAGTTGACAAAAGCGCTTCCTAGAGAGTACAATTGGGATGGATTTCACATTCGATTGAATGGTGAGGTGGTCATCAGAAAGGCTAAGATTGGCATAGAATAAACGGATTAGGTTAGGGTAGATGGGAATATCCAAACATAAGAGGGAGGTCCATCCTTGATCATCAAAATATGGAGCAATAGCAAAACGATTCAGTGCGGGAAAGTTTACGTACCTACCAGATAGGATGTCACGGAAGCCAAACTCGTGGAAGAGTGTACGCGCTTCATCATTGACAAAGAACAGCAATTCGATCTGGGTGGGTTGGGCCTCTGCGGTTGGGTTTGAGGAGCCCTCACCGCTTCCCCCCCTTCCCCTTGACGCCGTTGCTGTACTTTTGCCCCTTCTATGCACTTATATCAACATCCTTTACTCTTTTGAACCATTCAACAAGGAATTCAACCTAGGAATCAATAATTACTAAGTTAGTGCAATACTTCCCACGAATTAATCTTTTGCCTATAAATAAACCTTAGGGTTCTAGTCACAACAGGTTCTGCTGCTTTAGAAAACACGGGACCTTTAAGAGAGTTGTATAGAAAGAAGGTTCACAGAACCATATCCAAGACTAGAAGAATCCAATGAACCGAAGTGTTGATTGGAACAAGGACTTTTCTAAGCTCTTTAATCGGGATCGTCTGTAGACGTTGTACGAACCTCGTACATGCCTCAGGTCCGGGATAACCACTATTACTTATACATTGCTGTAAACACAAAAAGATATGTCATAATTTAATGTACGTTTATACATAGAATGCAAGAGATATGAATCAGTATTATCTTACATATAGATGGGTAGAAAGGCAAACGCTTGCTCCCTTTCCTTCTTTCTGGCAATCTTCATCCTGCTTGTTTAAATAGTCTGTATATACGTTAATAATCTACAAAACAAAGCATAATTCAGTTTTTAAAAGCCAATTAACACTATCAAGCAGCCATTGCTATGAAAATAATACCGGAGCACTTAACCACCCTCTACGTTTGGTAAGTATAAGCAAGTCCTGTGAACACATGTAATACTCATCACTATGAATGACCTTCTCACTGCAAAAACACAAATGAACCTTAGTTGATTTCATCCTTAGGAAACAAAAACAAATGAAGCAGTAAAAAAACAGTTACCCCTTAGCATATTTGATCCTTAGGAAACAAATGAACCTTAGTTTGTCCTAAATCTTAGCATCTTATCTATGACAAATCAACCACAGTAAGTTAGAAAATTTACTCCGGTTCAAGCGCTTTCAATGACGCCAACATGTTGGGATCTAGCCCGGTGACGATGCCAACATCGTCCTTCTTCCTCCGCCTGCGTACGGTGTATGGTGACTTCAATGCCTTACTAGGTTTCCTTTTTCTCTGGTGTTGCTTCACTTTTTTTTCAATGCTCCCAACCAGAAGGTTCTTCTCTTGAGTATCACTTAAGATATGAACTATGTCAACATCATCCCTCTCATATATGCTGACTTGGCTATCAACGTTGTAGATATGGTCTTTCCCATCTATGCTTACTAGGCTGTTAGCGTACAAAGGGTATTTTTCATCGCTGTCCCCATCTTTCTTTTGACCCTCCCCTATTTCCTCCACTATTTCATCCAACACCACATCTTTCTTCTGACCCTCCACTATTTTCTCCAGGTCACATTCTTCCTCTACAATCTTCCTCTTCTTTAAAGCATCTTCTTTTCCATCCTCCCCCATCTCCTCCTTATCAGGGACACTCACTGACCCTATAATTTTCCTCTTCGTTAAATTTCTCAGTTTCCTCTTCATTAAATATCTCACTTTCCTCTTCATTAAATATCTCACTTTCCTCTTCTTTAAATCTCTCACCTCACTATCTAACTCCCTAACTTGACATTCAAGTTTCTCTACCCTCTTCAACAAAAACCTTTCTCTCCCTGCTTTCCCATCTGAAGCTCTTCCTTTCCTCTCTCTCCTCCTTTCATCCCTCTTCAACAATAAACTTCCTCTCTCCGCCTTCCCATCTCCTACTCTTCTTTTCCTCCTCCATTCTTCCCTCTTCAACAGAAAACTTTCCTCTCTCCCCTCATCTCCCACCAGAGAAATATTTAGACCGATGTTATCATCCGCAACTCCAACGCCGTCAACCTCATCCTTGGCGACTAGGAGGCATTCTTCTCTTCCCACAGCTTCTAGCCGCATCAGAACCTGAAATGCATTTCATTTTCTTATCACAAATTCGACTATAATAACCCAATAGACATGTAATACAACGACCAATAGGAATTATTCTCTCACCTGTGATGCTTCCAACACCCCGTCAGCAATATGCGTAATCAACTTTCTATTCTCCCTCCTCCTCGTATCCATCTTACAGGTCCAGTTCAATAGACGTGGATACGCATCGGGATGAGAAGGTACCCATAACACGGTATGCCCAAATAGCCATACCTGAAATCAACCAATATGGTTTAGACAATCCAATACTTAACAAAAATTAAATATTAAAGACTGCATGTGAAATTTACCTGTTATAAGATAGAGCATCCCACTATATGCCCCTTTCCATTCCCAGTATATGAATTTAATGACTCTATCAAGAAGTCATAGACAACGTAGGCCCATGCAACATTTCCTACCGTCTCCAGATCAATATATGGAAATAGGCAAGAAAATGCCTTCTGATCCCTCTGTGCAAACAAGAAAGTGCTACAAAATAGCAATATCACATACTTCACAGTTGACCTAATCGATTCTTCCTCATTTGAAATCATTTCGTCATTTATTAGCTCTAAAATCTGTTCAAAAGTGGCTATTGGACCCTCGAACCTCCATCCATCCACAACGGTCGTGCTATCCCAAACTAATTTCGGCCTCTCGCCTCTCATAGTTAAACCTGAAATTTTTGCTACATCACTAGCTACAAATTGAACCAAAATGCCACCTATTTTGAAAGCTTTCCGTTTCGGTTCCCCCATGATTTCACCAATGTCGTCAAAATCTTCTTGTGCAACTCAACATCTCCAAGGTGTAGTATCAAATCTCGAAACGGGGTTTTACTTATCAAATTTCTATCTGCCTCCCCAAAGTGAAACACCTCGACGGAGTCGTAAAAGCGGGAAGGACAACATCTAGATATAACATAGTTTGCCTGCAAATGGAACATGGAAGCATTAACAGTTGAAGTGGTACTTGGAGGAGATTCAAATGGAAAAGGAAAAAGTTCATCACCATGAGAGGAGCTGCAGATGGAATAACAACTTCTGGCCCTTATCTGGAGAAACAGGGGGAAGCCAGAATTAGTGCCTTCAATTACTGGTTTCAATGGTTCAAAACACTTAAACATCTCAAATTTATTGCTTTGAGGGCCTTGGAACCAAAGTTATAACCCTTGTAACCACTGTTTAAAAACTTGCATCAATCTAGTGGTTCCAAGGGTCCTAAACTCTCCCAACTCTCGGAAACAGTTGTATCACCTCCTTCTAACAATTATTACTGGGTTGTAGGGTCCATGGAATTACATTTACATTAAAGGAACAATAATTAAATACTAACAATTGCCTGGAACCACAGTGCTTTCAAGGGAACATGTAAACAATATTGGTTTCAGATACTTGGAACCACAGTTACAGTCACTGAAACCACTAATAAATTAATTACTGCTATTAGTGGTTCCAGGAGTTCTAGACTCTACAAAATGTAAGAGTTATGGTTTCAAAGGCCTTTGAACCACAGTTACATGCCTTGAAACCACTGTTACAACCCTACGAAGCACTTAGTGGTTCCAAGGATCCTACAGTCTCCAAAATGTCAGTAACAATTGTCTAAACATGCAAGGAACAATAATACCATCCATGGAACCACTAATTGTTACTGATTCTCACCTCATACAACTACAAAAATTATTCAAAATATATGGGTTGAAAGGCTGAAAAGTATATGGGTTGAAAGGGTTGAAAATTAATAGCATCCTTTGAACCACAGTTACAAGGTTGAAAATTAATGGGTTGAAAGGGTTGAAAATTAAATGGAACCACTAATTATCACTGGATTGAAATGGAACCACAAAATTAAATTTAAAATTAAATGGAACCACTAATTATAACAAGGCTGAAAATTATATGGAACCACTAATTATCACTGAATTGAAAGGGTTACAGACCCTCCAAGAAATTAAATTAAATGGAACCACAAAATTAAATCGAAAATTAAATGGAACCACTAATTATAACAAGGCTGAAAATTATATGGAACCACTAATTATCACTGAATTGAAAGGGTTACAGACCCTCCAAGAAATTAAATTAAATGGAACCACAAAATTAAATCGAAAATTAAATGGAACCACTAATTATAACAAGGCTGAAAATTATATGGAACCACTAATTATCACTGAATTGAAAGGGTTACAGACCCTCCAACAAATTTCAACGATTGTGAAAATGACCAAACCAAATCAAAGCATAAAAACCCTATCTGAAAGCCTAAAGAAGAAATACCCTAAAATGACTAACAAATTACAGACCCTCCAACAAATTTGAACGATTGCGAAAATGACCAAACCAAATCAAACCATAAACACCCTATCTGAAACCCTAAAGAACAAATACCCTAAAATAATCAACAAATTAATGGCTTCAAGGGTTTCTTATTCGAACATTTTGATGAAGAAACCATAAAGAAGGAAAACCATAAACCAAATCAAACTATAAAAATATTTTGATGAAGAAACCATAAACAAGGAAACCCTAATCTCAAATTCGAACTCATACCGTAGAGAAGGAGATTTGCAACGAAAGGAAGATGATTTGTAGCAAAAGGAAGGAGATTTTCGGTGAAAATCTCGTCTTCTCCGGCCAATAGCTCGTTGTTTCAGGAGGAGGGAGATTTCTGTTTAAAAAAAAACGTAAAAAACGAGATGTAAAAGGGAGAAGGTAAGTCCATGGTAGGTGAAAAGTAACCCAAGGGCATTTTCGTCCTAAAACACTCCTGGGGATGCGTTTCACCCCTTTTTGAGAAATTAGCCAACTTAACCCTTTTTGAGATTTTCGCATAAAAATCACAATTTTTTGAGAATTTTCCCTTTATTTTTTAAATTTCCGACGTGATATTTTGTGGGCTTTCTTGGTCGCTTCTTTCCGGTCTAACCCTCCCAACAAATTCTGATTTCCTTTGTTACCCCATTTACCACTATAATAAGCTGGAAGGAAATTCAGGCTTTTTTTATTTTTTTAATTTCCGACGTGGAATTTTGTGTGCTTTTTTTATCGCTTCTTTCCGGTCCAACCCTCCCAACAAATTCTGATTTCCTTTGTTACCCCATTTACCACGTGTCAGAGATTTTTTGGCATCGAAATTTTTTTTTTCTTTACCATATGTATCGCCCCGCCCCTATTTGATAAGTACACCCCTATGTCAAATCAATGGCTAATCTGTGCCCTTTTGACCTCTACGCGTCTCTCTCACTGTCCAAAGACGCGTAGTGTACGGCCAACCAAGGCGTGAAGCCCTTGTTCCCTTCCTTCTCTCGCTCTAACCCTCCATATCTATGAACTAGAAGAAAAAGCTCAAGTTTTTTTTTCCAGGTTTTCTTTCTCCCTCTCTATATATTCATCATTTCAATTAGGATTTTTTCCATTGAATCAATCTATGGTAATTAATAAAACAGAATTTTAGGTTTTTTTATTTCCTACGTGGAATTTTGTGGGCGTTTTTGGTCGCTTCTTTCCGGTCTAACCCTCCCAACAAATTATGTTTTCCTTTGTTACCCCCCATTTACCACGCGTCAAAGATAATTTTTTTAGCATCAGAGATACTTTTGACATTACACGTCTACCTATCTCTCTCCTAAATGCTATCTATGTTGTTTCCTTTCACCGCCCTACTCCGTCTCTTTAGATTTCCAGTTAAATCTTCACCATCTCAACGAACCCTCCTTTGTCTCTCTCTATTATTGAAATTCCACTTAGCAACCCAAGAGGGGGTGAATTGGGTTTCTTTTCAAATTTTAAGGATTTTGAAAACTTAGATTACACTAGTTTTAGATTGAATAGGAAATCAAAAATAGTATTTAAAGCAATAGTAAAAAGCTTACCACAAGAGAAGAGGTGAAGAGACAATGAAGCTTTGACACAAGAATTTTTATAGTGGTCTTAGCACAAGACCTACTCCACTCTTCTCAAGTTACTCTCCTTGAGGATTCCACTATCTTCTCCAAGGAACTTAAATACGGCGTTCCTTCCGCCTTGTACAAATCGAGCTTCAAGCTCCAAGGGTCTACTACGGCGCCCTTTGTGCTAAATACAAAGAAGATGAAAGGTTTTAGCTTGCTTGCCTCTAGATAGGCTAATTACAAGTAAAGCTCACTCAGCCTCCTAAGAAAAGGATCAACAAATGAAAACCCAAAAGTCTCTCAAGAATAATCTAAGGTAAAGGCACAAGAGAGAGATGGAGAGTGAAAATCTTGAGGAGAAAGAGAATAAAGCCTTTTAGTGCTCTTAGAATGTTTTTTGAACGCCTTTTTTTGCTTACCCAAAAGTCCCAAGGTTCATATATATAGAGGGGACAAAAATACATAATTTTTAAGCTCCCCAACGGTCTTCTCGGACTCCGGGCTCGGAGCTCCGAGTCCTTATTTTTTTTAACCTGGAACAATTCTCGGAGCCCCGAGAATTTTTTCAGAGTTTCGAGCTCGGAGCTCCGAGAAGCCTATAATCAGCAGAATTTCTTGTTTTTATTGCTGATTTTATTTGGGCATTTGGAACTCTAATTTATCAAGTTAAATGGAATGTCATGAGAGTCCAACAATGTTGGGACACCACTATGAACATTCACAAACACATTAAGTTCTACTTGGTTTGATTTTAACTCTCCTTTGTACCATAGACCTAGATTATTCATGAAGGACCATTTACATCTTAATTCTACCTGGTCTTCAATCTTGTTGGCACCTTGTAGAGGCTTTGACATGTCTTTACTCAACTCCATTGATGCTTGAGCCAAGGTTGAACTTTTGAGTTGATTGCCATTCTTGTTAGGCTAGAGTTCAACCATGTCTTTGAATACCTTTGAGATGGTGATGCCTTCTTCATGCCTTTGATATCACTTTGAGCTTGAATGATTTGCCATTTGTCATGCACTCTTGAGGATGCTACGCTATGAACATCAATACTTTGCCAATGGAAATCATTAGTGTATAAAACCTTTATTTTATAACAAATTGAGTTTGTTAATCATCAAAATATTTCAAAGGGAGTACTTGTTGAACCCTTGGGCTAACAATCTCCCCCTTTTTTATGATGACAAACATAATTTTTTTTAGGGTAGGAGCTCCCCCTTTAGGGATGAATAAAACAATTTGTGCTCCCCCTAAGAGTTTGATTTAATCGAACATTTAAGGCATTACTTTTAATGATGGAAATTTGATTGCAAAATTATAAGCATGGAGCTTTGCTCTCCCTTAATATATGCATATTATTATGACTTGGGAGCTCAAATATTCTCCCCCTTTTGTCATCACCAAAAAGGTGGAACAAAAGGAAAGAGTGTAGGTGATAGCCAATGAGACAAGTGAATTGCAATGCAATAGAGAAAGCAGGCATAAGACAAGGTATGCAAGCAAAAAAAATATAATAGAGAAGCAAACCGCACAGTAAACCAAAGAGATATATATATATATATATATATATATATATATATATATATATATATATATATAGATGATGTGAAATGGCATACATAAAAGTGCACACAACCAGTCAAAGGACATAGCATCCACGACACATCATAACAGTGACAGAATTAGATAAACCGAATACATCCCAAAAAGATCCAACTGACTATAGAAGCATCTAGCTAAATAGGATTCATACAACCAACTTATAATCCAAAGATGACCGAGGCAAATAGAAACATATAGATAAGCCTAATATAAAGAGAAGTCTGAGCACAACAGGATCCATCATCAGAGAACGAGAGCCATCTATTGCTTCGGAGGAGGCGGTGGCTGATGAGAAGAACTGCCCGGTGCCTGGCCCCACTGGCCACTGGAGATGTAGCGATAATAGGCGGCCCACTGGTCATCAACGTGGGTAGTCATGGTCTGGAAGCGAGTAGAAATTCCAGAGTCGACATGGGTAGACAACCGCTCAAACTGTGAGGGCATGAATCGCTCAATAGCCTCCTACATGTGAACCAAATCCTGGCGAGTGCAGAACTGAGATGTATCTTGTGACGGCTGGGGTGCCGGTGCAGCCTGGTCCTCGGCTTCATAGCCTCCTTCATCGTCAGAATCAATGTCAATCGTTGCTTGATTAAGAGCCATGCGGTTAAAGGTCTGATCATCAAACGGGGCAGTAGGAGTCATGGTCATCTCTCCATCCAAGATGATGCCAAAGTGGCGGAAGACACGGGTGAGAATCATGCCATATGGCAAGGAAGAGCGGTAGCGGCCAGGGGTCTGAAACATGTAGCGAAACATGATATAAGGCAGATAAAGCTGGCGGCCCTCTAGGATGTTGTAGATAATATATGCCTCTAAGGGTCTTAGGGCTTCACGCATCCCAGCACGATGTATGAAGATGTGGTACATGAAGTTATGGAGCATGCGCGCAACCGGAATGAGGTCGGCAGATTGTACGGGCATATTAGGGTGGTAGCGCCGTGTTATCCGACCATAGACAGTGTCATGATCAATATCATCAAGTGAATGTGTCCCATCTTCCGGCCAAAAATAGTGTAAGAGGCCATCATGGCTAATCCCAAGAAGTGTGGCAAAAGTGTGATAGTTGAGTTTGATGACAGTTTTCTTGATCTTAGATTCGATTTTGAAGAAGGAAGGAGAAATGGTGAGATTGGCATAGAAGAGACGCACCAATCGAGGGTAAACGGGTTCGTTGAGGTGAAGGATGGGTGTCCAATGAAGGGCATCAAATTTGGCCTTTAAATCAAAATTTTGAAGGACAGGGGATCAATGTACCTACCGGTAAGGATGCCTCTAGTGCCGACGTCGGCCCAGAGTTTCTTGGCCTTATCCCCAGTGAAATAGGAGTTGGACACAACCTCGGCCGCCTCAGCCTTGGCCTTGGCCTTCTTTCGTGAAGGCCCTTCTTCCTCGGGAATGTCTTCAGGAACGTATTCGGGATCTGCAGCTTGGGAGGAGCCTCCAATGTTGAGATTTTTGGTTTTAGGAGGCATGGTGAGAGAAAATGTGGGTGGAGAGAAAAATAATATGTTAAAAAACGAAGAGAGAAATAGCCCTAAAATGGAGGAAAACAGGAGAAATAGAGAAATGAAGAAAGAAAAAACAAAAAAGGGGTGAAATCCTAGGGTTTGAATGGAAAAAACTAAGGTTTTAGGAAGAAGAGAGGGATTTGGAAGGGAGAAGAGGGTTTTGGAGGAAGATGTAGGGAGAAAATGAAGAAAAACAAGGAAAATGGAGTTAGGGTTTGAAGAGAAGTGGAAGGAAGAGGGAAAGAAGAGAAGAAAAGTAAGAAAAACTGAACCGGGTCCAGGGTTATAACGCTCCTGGCCCGATTCTCGGAGCTTCGAGAAAAACTCTCGGAGTTCCGAGAACACACGGATTTTTTTATTTTCTACTGCCCGAATCTCGGAGTTCCGAGAAATTTTCTCGGAGCTCCGAGGACCACCTGGACGAAATCTCGGAGTTCCGAGAACCTTTCCAGGTTCCCTCTGCCCCTATTCTCGGAGTTCCGAGAATTTATTTTATTTTTTATTTTTAAAATGTAAGGAGGACATAGTTACACACATACACATAGATAGATATGTATATAGGTGACATTGCAAGTACAAACCATGATCCAATGCATGAATTACACATATGACTTACCGAAGGTTTAGATGATGGCACATGGCCAAAGTTTTAGGTATCTTAATTAAGGGTGATGGTACCGACTCCCCCTTGAAATGAAGTGAGCTATGGGTACCAATTGAGTGGGTTTTAGAGTTAGGGTTGGATCATCTAAAACCATGTAGTCACTATCAAAACAAGAGATATATATATATATATATATATATATATATATATATATATAGATATATACTAGGAGAATTGTGTCTTCTATTCATGCTTCATGTGCAAACTCTTTGACTTGAACCAAACTCCAAATGTTGAGTCCACTCCTAAGGTCACAAAATCGATCCTCATTAAGGGGTTTTGTGAAAATATCCGCCAATTGTTCATTGGTGTGGATGTACTTAATTTCAATATCCTCTTTTTGAGAATGATCTCTTAAGAAATGATGCCTTACCTCTATGTGCTTAGTTCTAGAATGTTGAATTGGATTTTTTGTCAAGTTGATGGCACTTGTATTATCACAATGGATTGGAACATTACTAAATGCAAGATTGTAGTCCATGAGAGTGTTCTTCATCCGTAGGATTTGTGCACAACAAGCGCCGGCCGCAATGTATTATGCTTCAGTAGTAGACAAGGCTACCGAGTTTTGTTTTTTGCTAAACCAAGACACTAGAGACCTTCCTAGAAATTGACAAGTGCCACTTGTGCTTTTTCTATCAATTCTACAACCGGCAAAGTCGGCATCCGAAAATCCTACTAGGTTGAATTCATTCGATCGTTCCTACCATAAACCTAAAGAAGGAGTTCCTTTGAGATATTTGAATATCCTCTTAACGGCACTCAAATGAGACTCTTTACGACCCAATTGAAACCTAGCACAAATGCACACGCTAAACATTATATCCGGCCGACTACCGGTCAAATATAATAGACTACCTATCATTCCTCTAAACTTCTTCTCATCAACCGGTTTGCCACTTTCATCCTTTTATAATTTAGTGAAAGTGCTCATAGGAGTTGGCTTGATTTGTGAGCTATCCATGCCAAATTTTTTAAGGAGTTCCCTAGTATACTTCTCTTGGTTGATGAAAATTCTATTTTTACATTATTTGATTTGAAGTCCTAGGAAATAGGTAAGCTCTCCCATCATACTCATCTCAAACTCTTTTTGCATAAATTGTGCGAATTCTTCACACATCTTATCATTTGTAGCACCAAATATTGTATCATCTACATAGACTTGAACAATAAGCATATCTTTTCCTTTTCTTTTAATGAACAAGGTTTTGTCAACTGTGCCCATTTGAATCCTCAAAACCGGGAGGTTGTTCAACATAAACTTCCTCCATAATATACCCATTTAGGAATGCACTCTTCACATCCATTTGATACAACTTAAAGTTTTTATGGGATGCAAATGCAAGTAGCATCCTTATGGCTTCCAATCTAGCAACCGAAGCAAAGGTCTCATCATAATTGATACCTTCCTCTTGGTTGTAACCTTGGGCTACCAATCTAGCTTTATTACTTTGAATATCTCCATGCTCATCGAGTTTGTTTCTAAACACCCATTTAGTCCTTATAACCGGGTGATCACTAGGCCTAGGAACTAACCTCCATACTTGGTTTCTCTCAAATTGGTTTAGTTTCTCTTGCATAGCAATCATCCAAAATTCATCATTTTCAGCTTTTTTTATGGACTTGGGTTCTATTTGAGAGATAAAGGCCATGTTGGCACAAACATTCTTATAGTGAGATCTTGTCTTGACTCCTTGTGAGGTTTCACCTATGATTTGCGTAGAAGGGTGACTAGACATGATTCTACTATGTTTGGGAAGACCTTCTACTTCAAGTACTTCTATAGGTTGACCTTCTCAATCAAGATTTTATAAGGGTTGAACAATGGACTCTACTTGACTATGAGGCTCTAGAAGATTAACACCATCATCTTCTTCATTAATGACTTTAAGAGGTTCAAATGACTCATCAAATTTGACATGCACGGATTCTTCCACAATTTGAGTTCTTTTGTTATAGACTCTATAAGCTTTACTGTGGGTTGAATAGCCTAAGAAGATACCTTCATCGGATTTTTGAATCAAACTTGTGCAAGGTGTCTTTCATATTTAATATAAAACATTTACAACCGAAAACTTTGAAATAGCTAACTTTGGGGGTGTTCCACTCCATAGTTTATAAGGTGTTTTGTTAAGGTGAGGTCTAATGAGCACTCTATTTAAAAGATAGCAAGCCGTGTGAACGGCTTCTGCCCAAAAGTTTCTTGGAACATTGTGCTCATTTAACATGGTTCTAGCAATTTCAATAAGTGATCTATTTTTCCTTTCAACTACCCCATTTTGTTGGGGAGTTCTTGGAGCCGAGAAATTGTGCTTGATTCCATTTTCATTACAAAAGGTATCAAACTCAATGTTCTCAAACTCGGTTCCATGATCACTTCTAATTTCATTTATGAAAACCCCTTGTTCATTTTGAATTCGCTTGCACAAGTTGACAAATTTCTTGAAGGTTTCATCTTTACTAGTTAAAAACAATACCCAAGTGAACCTAGAGTAGTCATCAACAATCACTTATACATATCTACTGCCTCCTCTACTACGAGTCTTCATGGGACCAAATAGGTCCATGTGAAGGAGTTGTAGTGGACAAGAGGTAGATAATACACTTATGGTTTTAAAAGAGTCTTTAGCATGTTTTCCATGAATGCAAGCACTACAAACTATATCTCTAATGTATTTGAGTTTAGGTAACTCTCTCACAAGATTCTTAGAAGATAATCTTGAAATCAAATCCATATGAGCATGACCAAGTCTCCTATGCCATAACCAAGGGTTATCATCCATGGAGGAGAGACATTGGATGTTTTGATTTTCAAGGTCTTCTAATGCTAATGAATACATATTGCCATCTCTACATGCAACAAATTCAACTTCATTATTCTTAACCTTCAAAATCTTACATCTATCTTTTTCAAAAAGAACTTTGTGACCAAGATCACATAGTTGACTAATGCTTATCAAATTAAATGAAAGACCGTCAACGAGCAAAACATGTTCAACTTTAATGTCCTTAATTTTAATGGTACCTTCACCGATGATTTTGCTTCTTGTATCATCCCCAAAGGTGACATTTCCTTGATGACTCATGGTGACAAAGGCGAACTTGGTTACATCTCCCGTCATGTGCCTTGAGCAACCGCTATCCAAGAACCACTTGTCATTTGAGGGTTTTCCTTTCAAGCACACCTACAAGAACCAAAGCTCATGTTGAAGTTTTAGGTACCCACTTTTTCTTGGGTCCTTCAAGCTTAGCAACATCATAAAGCTCATCTTTTCTAACCCACATAAATTTAGATGCTTTTGATTTCTTAACATTGCATGCAAACCTTAAGTGTCCTATTCTCCCACAATAGTGACAAGTAGGAATAAAAGCACTAGTGTTAGCATGGATGTGGGAGGAATTCATTATAAACTTATTTTTGAATGAGGCTTCTCCTTTAGAGAGGGGTTGGTAACCAAGACCAATTTTTTCTAGAGATACAAGCTTATTCTCAAGAATTTCATCTACTTTATTTTTGCCACATGAGAATTTTCTAAACGTTAAATCAAGTTCTTTGCATTTCAAAACAAGTTTCTCATTTTCTTCTTTCAAGCTTTTATTTTCAAAAATTAATTTGTCTACTTCTTCATTCAAAGCTTTGTTTTCCAAAATCAATTTTTCACTTGTATTGGTTTGCAAATCGAATTCCTTTTTCAAGAACCCAAAATCCCTAGTTATATCTTGTAAGGACTTTTTCATTGTTTTGTTTTTGGCAAGTTGTAAATCTAAATTTTCATGAAGTTTTTCATAAGCAAATATTAGTTCATCATTAGAGAATTCATGAGATATATCATCAACATCATTTACCTCGGATACAGAGATATCTTGTGTCACATCGGCGAGTCCCATGAAGCAAAGGTTATCTTCATCCTTTCCGTTGGATTCATTTCCGAATGAAGCACTCCCTTCATCCCAAGTCGCCGCACATAAGGCCTTTTGGCCATTTCTTCTATTCTTCTTATCCTTGTCATTGTTGTTGATGAGTGGGCAATTTGGCCTTATATGACCAACCTTGTTGCACTTATAGCATCTCATCTCCTCTTTGCTTGAAGGCCTATTTCTTCCTTGGCTAGAGTTGCCTCCTCTCTTGAACTTCAGAAATTTCTTGAATCTCTTGGTGAAGAGAGCAAGATCATCTTGTGTGTCTTCTTCACACTCTTCCTCTTCACTCTCAACTCTTGCTTTAAAAGCTATTCATTTCCTTTTTGTATCTTCCTTTTGTTTGTTTAAGGTTTCTCTTCCTTTTAAAACCATTTCAAAAGTTATTAAGGAACCTATTAAGTCTTCTAAGCCCATTTTTTATACGTCTTTTGTTTCTTCAATGGCGGTGACCTTGGGATCCCAATCTTTAGGTAATGACCTAAGTATTTTGGTAACTAAGTCCTTGCTGGACAATTGTTTACCTAATGATCTCAAACCATTTGTTATGTTTGTGAACCTAGTATGCATTTCGGCAATGGTTTCATTAGGGTCCATCATGAACAGTTCATACTCTCTAAAGAGAAGATTCATCTTGGACTCTTTCACTTGATTTTTTCCTTCATGAGCTATCTCTAACATATCCCAAATCTCCTTAGCGGTTTCAAGAGTAGAAACTCGATTGAACTCCTCGGGAGATAAGGCACAAATCAAGGCATTCATTGCTTTTGCATTGATAGTGGACTATTTTCTTTCATTTTCATCGCATAGTTCCATATCAACACTAGGTTCTTTATATCCATTTTGGATGCTTCTCCAAACATCAAAATCTAAGCATTTTAAAAACACTTTCATTCTAGCTTTCCAATATGGATAGTTTGAGCCATTGAAGAAGTGAGGTCTAGTAGTGGATTGCCCCTCATTGCTATGGAAAATGTTGCCATTTGGATCTTTCCCTTGTAGGTTTTCAAAGAGAAATCCTATGTAAGAGCCTATGCTCTGATACCAAGTGAAATTTCACTTAGCAACCCAAGAGGGGGTGAATTGGGTTTCTTTTCAAATTTTAAGAATTTTGAAAACTTAGATTACACTAATTTTAGATTGAATAGGAAATCAAAAATAGTATTTAAAGCAATAGTAAAAAGCTTACCACAAGAGAAGAGGTGAAGAGACAATGAAGCTTTGACACAAGGATTTTTATAATGGTTCGGTCTTAGCTCAAGACCTACTCCACTCTTCTCAAGTTACTCTCCTTGAGGATTCCACTATCTTCTCCAAGGAACTTAAATACGGCGTTCCTTCCGCCTTGTACAAATCGAGCTTCAAGCTCCAAGGGTCTACTACGGCGCCCTTTGTGCCAAATACAAAGAAGATGAAAGATTTTAGCTTGCTTGCCTCTAGATAGGCTAATTACAAGTAAAGGTCACTCAGTCTCCTAAGAAAAGGATCAACAAATGAAAACCCAAAAGTCTCTCAAGAATAATCTAAGGTAAAGGCACAAGAGAGAGATGGAGAGTGGAAATCTTGAGGAGAAAGAGAATCAAGCCTTTTAGTGCTCTTAGAATATTTTTTGAACTCCTTTTTTTGCTTACCCAAAAGCCCCAAGGTTCATATATATAGAGGGGAGAAAAATACACAATTTTTAAGCTCCCCAATGGTCTTCTCGGACTCCGGGCTCAGAGCTCCGAGGCCTTATTTTTTTGAACCTGGAACAATTCTCGGAGCTCCGAGAATACTCTCGGAGTTCCGAGAAGCCTATAATCAGCAGAATTTTCTGTTTTTATTGCTGATTTTATTTGGGCTTTTGGAACTCTAATTTATCAAGTTAAATGGAATGTCATGAGGGTCCAACAATGTTGGGACACCACTATGAACATTCACAAACCCATTAAGTTCTACTTGGTTTGATTTTAACTCTCCTTTGTGCCATAGACCTAGATTATTCATGAAGGACCATTTACATCTTAATTCTACTTGGTCTTCAATCTTGTTGGCACCTTGTAGAGGCTTTGACATGTCTTTACTCAACTCCATTAATGCTTGAGCCAAGCTTGAACTTTTGAGTTGATTGCCATTCTTGTTAGGCTAGAGTTCAACCTTGTCTTTGAATACCTTTGAGATGGTGATGCCTTCTTCATGCCTTTGATATCACTTTGAGCTTGAATGATTTGCCATTTGTCATGCACTCTTGAAGATGCTACGCTATGAACATCATAACTTTGCTAATGGAAATCATTAGTGTATAAAACCTTTATTTTATAACAAATTAAGTTTGTTAATCATCAAAACATTTCAATGGGAGTACTTGTTGAACCCTTGGGCTAACAATTATATAGAGGGAAGGGTACACGCATACGTGTCAGCCTCCCCTTCCTCCTTAGCTATATTTTTGTTACGTACATAGGATTAGATATTTGGGTTAATTTTCTATTTTTGATTTCTTTTATCAAAATAGAGAATTTCCTTTGTTTCTTGAAAGAAAACTGCAAAGCTATTAGAACCTGGAATTTTATTTTCTATAAAATATTTCCCCCATATTTTCTAAGAGCTAAGAGAAGTTAGTTGTAGTTGAAGCTTTGCTAATCTGAACCCCATGCTTTAGAGATGGTCATTGTGTGTAAGATAGCCACTATGTTGTTGTTCTAATGTTTTAGATTTTGAACTGCTTAGGAGATTGGTTTACATGTCATTTTTGTTTTGTTGAAATTTGGATTCTGTTATAAGCTTGAGGTTTCATCCATCTAAATATTTACATGTTAGGAATGAAATATGTTTTTGTCCTATTGCCGCCTAAACATGTGTTGGATTATTTAAATTGTTGAGAGTCAATAGCTTAGCATTAGTTGTTATAATAGTGAATCATGTGACACTCTTTTATAATTGATTTTGGGCGTGTATCCCCATAGGAGGTTAATTATTGTTAATTTTAAAGTGTATTTTTTTGGTTAGCTTTTATTTTAATTTTATTTTGAGAGATGTATTGAGGAGAAATTTGTATTTTGTGTCCATGGGCATTTTGGTCTTTTGTTAGCCTAGCTTGCACATGTGTGAGCCACACATGTTTGCTCCGTCTTTTCCCACTACCTACCTATTTAAAATTCAAACCCTTACTTGGAACTCCAAACCCACTACTTCCCTAAGCATTTAATGACACCAATTTCCCATACCCACTACCATTTAACTAAACTATTTTCTCTTTACTTTCCACTGACAAACCCTATTCTTATTAACTCTTTTTTTGGTTGAGATTCTCCACTAAGCAAGAGACCTCCATTAGACCTCCATTGAAGCTTTCTTCTTTTTTATTGTTCTTTATCTTGTAGTGTTGTTCTTTCTATCATATATTGAAGCACATCTCTTTTGGGCACTACAGCAAAATTGACTTTCACCGGCGTTCCAGAATGTCACTGTACACGTCTAAAAATGCCGCAGTAATTTTCACCGACGTTCAACCCAAAATGTCGGTAAATCCACTGTCGCTAAAGGGTTATAGCAACGTTTATGAAAAAACGTTGGTGAAAGCGCTTTCAGCGACGTTTATGAACATCCCAAAAAAGGACTTTTAAAATGCCTGAAATAATATATACACTGACGTTTACATAACCGTCGGTATATGTTAACATTCAGCGACGGTTTATCGAGCGTTGGTGAATAGTTGGTATTTACCGACGTTTAAAAACGTCGCATAAAATCAGTTGAGCTATTACCATAAAATCAGGTTGATTTCAATTCATTTTTTTAGTAAAAGCTCAACCCAACCTAACCTGGCCCAAGTTGTACCCCTGGCCCTTTGTGCCATATTATAACCACAGTGAGCCATAGCACTAAAAAAAGATGAATTTTAGAGAAAATATTCAAGATGATTCCTGGACATGAATTGTAATAAAAGTAGTTCAAAATAGCTGAAGCTAGTTCCCATACGAGGATTATAGGAAGAAAATTAAACTAAGTACCTTACACCTAAAGATATATTACGTCATACAAAAAGCTATCAGTTGAAAAAGCTTTTACTAAGAGTGAATGTCTTAATAGGATTGAGCAATTATAGCAGAAAACTTCCCCTTTAAATTATGACTTAACTGAGCAACTTTCTACCATGGCATAATTTAATGACCTAAATTCATGCATCGATCTAGATTCAAGTAATATAATAATCCAAGCCGACACTAACAAATAATCTATACCATAATTTCCTAGAGATTTTTATTTCAGAAATTTATTTCATATGAAAAAGAAGAAAACTGAGATTGGAATTACCACATGCTCTCTGTATGTATTAAAACATTCAAGAAGACTTCGAATCTAATGCAGCTGAACATATACTCCCTATTTTTATAAAATAACATCTATTTTTCTATATGGTAAAACAAGTAATTTAAATACAATTGTACCTGTTTACTCAAACATTTTGCCTCTCTACTATCATGGTACATGAATAGAATGATGACAAAAATTGAGAAGTGTCATACACCACATATATAACAACTCAGAATTAAAAAAATCATTCAATACACCCTTAAACAAATATGAAGTACAAACTAAATAATGCAGAAACCTTTAAAGATAACAGCCATATAATTTGTTTGACTCCCAAATTTCCAATAATCTAAATGTATACAGCTGAATGAAAGTTCAATAAAACCTCATTACATTTTTACCAAAGATAATAGGAGCAACAAACTCCTTATAAAATTCGTCAAAATCTCAGTAATTTGTTACCCCTTCTGCATCAAAATACATCACTCCAATTAACAATGCACACCAAAAGACATTGGACTATTAATAATGCTTTGAAGAAAGACAATGTCTCTGGATATGACAAAACATAAAACTAAGATTGACAATTTTCAAAAAACGCATTAAAATTTAAAATCCACCATGGAAGAAAGCCAACCAAACCCATCTCAGCCCTACAAGCTCCATCACGAAGGTGGGGCTCATAATCAGAATAGACCCCTTGTTCTTCGAGGGTTTGGAGACGAAGGAGCAGATGAAGAGAATGATGAAAAGGGAAGCAAGGTATGGGAGGCTTTCAGTAATAGCTTTCGGGAGGTGCAGATGATGTTAGATCAGATCAGGGTTTTGATTTTGCATTGGGCCACACCACCATGGAAGAAAGCCAGCCACCATCAGGCCACACCACTATGGGGCTCATAATCAGTAGATTTTGCATTTAAAATCCTTGCAATCAATAAGGTCTTGTATGGGAAAAAAGAGGGAAAAATAAAGATCTATATATTTGTGAAGAAAAGAGCAGAATCTAAAATAAAAACCTACCTTTTTTCCATCTCCTTCTGCTTCTTCCTCTTCTTCCTCCATTCTGAACAAAAACGGAGATTTTAGGGCTCCTTTCTGCTCTATGGCAGCAAACCCCAATGTTTTAGGTGTAGAAACTAAGTAAAACCCAAAATTTTAGGGAAGAAATTGGGTTTTTAGAGCTCTTTCATATCTGATTTTTAGGGCAGAGGCGATTTTTTTTTGTCGAGGGTTTTTAGAGAGCTATTCCGTTTATAGCTTTTTTCTGCGCGAGGAAGTCGACATGATTTTCGACGATTAAGAAACCCACACACCGACGTTTTAAAAATAACACCAGAGATTACTATAATCACCGACGCTCGTGAATGTCGCTAAATCCTAACCTTATTTAACCCATTAATTAGCTACGTTTTAACTATAAAACGTCGGTATATAAACATGTTTAGTGACGTTCTTAAAACGTCGGTCAATACTTAAGGAGGATTTTTTGGGCGGGAGAAGTTAGTGGCGCGGGAATAACCATTCACAATCGTTCTTTATAAAAACGTCGGTGTTTATTGACTATTAGCGACACTCTTTTGTAATGCCGGAAATAGAACGTCGCTAATTGGTTGTTTTCTTGTAGTGGGGCATTGTTCTTCTTCTACTTTGGTTGTTGATTTTGGGCTAGTAAAAACTTTGGTTTCACTATTTGAGAAGAGGCATTTCTGGTGTTGTGAAATCCGCCGTTCTCTATATGGTATCAGAGCCACAAGGGTGGTAGTAGGTGCTTGTCTAGATTTCCTTGGTGAAGAAGTTCAATCGGTGCTTTGAAGATGGATATGAGTGGAAGGGTTAGTGGACTCGGCATTGAGTTGCTAAATCAATCAAATTACAAGATATGGAGAACATGTATGGACTCTTATCTAGTGGGAGAAGATTTATGGGAGGTTGTTCGTGGAAATGCCGTTATAGTGCCGGAAGACACACAAGAAAATGCCGAGGTATTAAAGGCGTGGAGGATGAAGAATGCGAAGGCCGAATTTCTTTTGAAGCGGTCTATTACACATGACTTGTTTGAACACATCATTGGGTGTAAATCAGCGAGTGAGATTTGGATTACCCTTGATGGATTGCTCAACAAGAAAAATATGGCTCGTCTACAAATGTTGGAGAATAAGTTGGCAAACTACTACGGTGGGTGCTTTGGCATCCATCAATTTTGAGGATGATTGGATTGCCGATTCCGGTTGTGGGCATCATCTTACTGGCGACGAGTCTAAGTTCTCAAAGTTCCAAAAATATGAAGGCAGGGATGCTATCATCACGGCGGACAACACCGTACATCCGGTAGAGAAAGAAGGGGTCATTACCATTGGTGGTGCAAATGAGGATCCTATTACACTTAAGAATGTGTTTCATGTTCCCAGTATGAAAAATAATCTTTTCTCGGTCTCAAATGCGGTAGATGCGGAAAATTATGTTTTGTTCGGGCCTAAGGAGGTGAAATTTCTTCGAAATATTTCAAGGTTGAAGGCGGATGTTGTCTACACCGGTAAGAGAGTTAAAGATTTGTTTGTTTTATCGGTTTTAACCTTATATGTTGATAAAATGAACAAATGATGGCGCTTCAATTTGGCATGCTAGATTGGGTCATATTCGCATGGATAAATTGAAGGTCATGGTGATTAAGAATCTAGTGAATGGGCTACCAAATTTGAATTCTTTTGGTGGTGGAAAGGTGTGTGAGGGTTGTCAATATGGTAAGCCACACCGTCTTCCATTTGACAAGTCTCTTTCAAGGTGCAAGGCTCCATTGGAGCTTATCCATAGTGATGTAATGGGACCTTGTAGGACACCTTCATTTTTTGGCTTCCGCTATATGTTATTATTTGTTGATGATTTTACTAGATTCACTTGGGTGTATTTTATGAGGGAGAAATCCGATGCAGTGTCTAAGTTTATTAAGTTCAAGAAGACCGTTGAAGATGTACTTCACAAGAAGATCAAGCGGTTGAGAACCGATAATGGTGGGGAGTTTTCTTTCCATGAATTTTCTATGTTTTGTTGTGATCATGGTATCCAAAGGGATCTCACTTGTGCCTATACGCCTCAACAAAACGGAGTTGCGGAGAAGAAGATTAGGCATCTTGTGGAAACTTGTAAAAGTTGGTTGCATGCTGTTAACTAACCAACTTCTCCAAAAGCTTAAGCTGTTGGAGAAAGGCGTTATTTATCTTTTATACTTTAACACTCCCCCGGACGTGTGGCCCACTCGGCAAACACGTGGCACATGTGGTCCCACTTTGGGCGACCATCACATGTGGATTTTTGCTATATGGGAGGTTTGAACTCGAGACCTTTGGCTTTGATACTATGTTAACTTACCAACTTCTCCAAAAGCTTAAGTTTTTGGAGAAAAGCGTTATTTATATTTTATACTTTAACACATGCAAAGAACTTACCCAAGGCCTTATGGGCGGAAGGTATGGCATGTGCAACTTATGTGATTAATCGGGTGCCTCTTAGTCCGATTAATATGAAGTCTCCTTATGAGTTGATGTTTGAGATGAAGCCTAATGTCAAGCATTTCAAGATTTTTGGTTCAATTTTACTATGTGCATGTGCCGGATGAAAGGAGAACCAAGTTGGATGCTAAGGCGAAGAAGTGTATTTTCATTGGGTATGATGAAAGGAAGAAAGGTTGGAAGTGCATGGATCCTACAACTCACAAGTCCATTATTTCAAGAGATGTTGTGTTTGATGAAGTCTCTTCTTATTATGGTTTTGATGGTGGTTCCACTAATGGTGTGGGTGTAGGTGAGCACATCCTTGTTGAGTTTGAGCCTCTGTAGACACCCCATTTTGACCAGACCATTTTCCCCAAAATCGAATAAATTATCGAAATCGAATAAAATCCCAATCCCGAAGTTGAGTCGAGATCCCGGAACCGAATCTCAAAATTTTCGAAAAATCGAACCCGAAAATCCTAAAAATGTACATTCCCATATATTTTGGAAATCGTTTGAAGGCCTGGATGATCTCTGAACCCCATTGGCATCCCTCGTTCAAATTGCCCTGATCCTCTATCTCATTTTCGCAAAAATTTGAAAGAGTTACAAAATACCCCTGAGTTTTGGTATTGGCACCCCTCTATGCGAATTTCTCAAGTGTGGATGATGCTAGCTCGACCTCTCCTTGATATTTTACTGACTTCCCAATTTCCCCCAATTTCCCAAAGTCGAATAAATTTCCGGAATTAGGTAAAATTCCCGAAGCCTGAGTCCTGAAATCGAACCCCGAGTCCCCAAAATCAAACTTTCAAGTTCCTGAAACCGATTCCCGAAGTGCCCTGAAAGCTGAGCCCCGAAGTTTCTAAAATTTGAGGACCAATGGCAAAAGAACATGAAAATCCGAAATTGCCCGTTCGAAAATTAATTTTCAAAATATTCTGGAAGCCCAAGTGATCCCGAAACCCCACTGATATCCTCTGGTCAATTACCCCAGCTTTCCCCTGCATTGTTTTTCCGGAATTTGCAAAATTTGCACAATACCCTTGAGTTTTTGGTAGTGGCCCCCCCTATAACTAGAAAATATGCTAAAGAGGGCTGTCCGAGGAAAAGGGGAGGCGTATATATTTTCCCCTTTTAAAAGAGGGGAGTGAAACAATCAAGTGGGGGTGCCCATTGATAGGAAGAAAAGGCAAGTAGAGGCTAATGGTAGGAGGTTGTAAAATCACCTTGTCCTAGGGGTATTTTGATAAAATGGGTGTTGCTTCCTTTGCAAGCAATAAACATTGGCTGTAGGATCTAAAAAGTGAAGTGTAGGGCTTGGATTAGATTAGACCCTTCTAGATTTTTAGGGTTTCTAAAAGGGCATTAGGGCTAGCAGAGGGAAAGGGATGGCTGAGATGAGAAGGCAGCAAATGGAGGGTGGAGATGGGATCAAGGAGGGCACCCTAGCTATTTAAGCAAAAATCAAATCGTGGAGAAGAGAGGGGAGGCTCGATTTTTTTTTTCTGCAAAAGAGAGAGAGAGAGGCAAAGAGAAAAAAAAGAAAAAAAGGAAAAAAGGGAGGACTTCAGGTCATCTTCCCCGTCAACTCCACCGGAGTTCCGTCCCCTTCTTGTAGCAGTAGTCACCCCCTTCTTCTCTTAACCATCATCCTCAGCCACTCCCATTTCGACAGCCACCATCACCTGCCACCGCCGACCATTAAACCCAAAACCCAAACCCACCCCCAAATCCATTTCCTGGCCACCCAACCGGATTCCGGCCACCACCACTGCCTCCACCATCCCTCCCCGTCGGCACCACCACCATCCTCACCACCACCAAGCCGCCACCTCCATTAAAACCCCTCCTCTTCACCACCACTGCCAGCCGAACCCATCTCCACCCTCTCTTACACCCACCTCCACTAACCACCGACATCCACCACCTCCGCCAACACCATTTCCCTACCCAAAACCCATCAAACCCACCATCACCCTTCTCCACCACAGACATCCACCACTTCCAGCCACCATCCTCAACCTCAAACCCGAAACCCAAAACCCATCTTCCACCTCCATAGCCGCCGCACCACCACCAGCCACCACCCTCAACCTCCAACCCGAAACCCAAAACCCATTTTCACCCTAACACCACCCTTCGAAAATCCCCTCCCATTCTTCACCTCCACCACCCTCAACCCCAAAACCGAAACCCCTTTGTCTATACCTCAAAAAACCGAAACCCAAATCCACCTTCCCTGTTCCATCACCTCTGCAGATCCGAAAACCCACACCCCCACTCACCTCCACCGAACCACCACCACCACCACCCATTCGAAAACCCTCTCTTACCTTCATCTCCTCCAATCCCCACCTCCAAAATCGCAACCCACCTCCACCCCAAACCCACTTCGAAAACCCAAGTCTATAACCTTCAAACCCTCTTCCATTTCAACCATTAACACCATCAGAACCACCACCATCACCAACCACATCTACCCTTTTCTTCATCTTCTACCTTCGTCTCCCCCACCAAACCCACTTGGATTTTCTCCCAGTAGCAGCCACCCTTAAACCCCTTTTCCATTTCATCTAAAAAGAAAAGAAGAGAGAGAGAGAGAGAGACAGAGAAACATAGAGAGGGAGGGAACTCGAGCTTCACCGCGCCACCACCAGCCGCCGTGCCACCTCCTGCCGGCCGATCTTCCCCTTCACCACCGCTACCTCCCATTTTCAAAAAAAAAAAAGGAAAAACAGAGAAAGAGAGAAAGGGAGAGAAGAGGGGCTCGTTGTTTTTATATATAAATATATATATATATATATATATATATATATATATACATATATATATATATATACATATATAATATAAAAAAAAAAGCATTTTCCAAAGGGGAGCTCGAGCTCCACTTTCTGGATACTCTCCGATCAACCCCGTTTCATCCACCGAGGCCTCATCTCCCCATCAGATTTAACTCTCTATTTCAACTGTACCATCGAAGCCGCCTCGCCATTCATTCCAACAATCCTTGAAAATTCCAGCAATCGATTCATCAACCTCGCCATCGGATCAGAAACTTCGACAATTCCCGCTTAGATCCGGCACCGTCACGATCCGGGAGATGCTCGGCCACCATTTCCGGTGCCGACACTAAAGTTCCAAGGAATCCTCTGCATTGGCAATTTCCCTCCAAACAGGTAATACTCTTCCTTTGCCTCGCTTTCGACTTTCCTTAGAGTTTGGGATTTTCTTTCATTTTGGGGCTCCTTCCGTTCCGTTTTCTCCTTCGAGTTCCTGCGTTTCGGGATTTCATTCGGTTTTCGAGATTTTCATCGATTTTCGGAGTTTCCATCGGGTTTAGGCGATGACGGACGGCAACCTCTTGAGCCAAAACCCCCTTTCGATCAAAAGGGATAAAAATACATAAAAATCAAATAACAAAAATCCAAAAAACATAAAAAACACTCAAAGCGTTTTTCGAAAAGCTGGTTCGAACTACGTTGGCTTGATCACTTTTCACAGGGTACGTAGGCAGCTTGGGATCGTCATCCCAAGTTCAGTCAAACCTTTTCAATAAAATCCTTTAAACCCTTCAAAAAAAAATCATTTCAGCATCTGAAAATATCTTTCAAGCTTTTCTCAAAAATACAAAAAACCAAAATGGGCAAGGATGATGATCTCCAGGTCACTCGGAGTCTCCTTTTTCATTCCATTTCCGATTTCGATCGTGGTTTTCCGGTTTTTTTATCGGTTTTCCGATGTTTTATCGGGTTTTGGGACGGGCGACGACGTAGCGTGACCCCTTTACAGGGATTGTCCTCGCTGAGCCCAACGATAGGCTATGACGATCGTGAGACTTATCCGATCTTTAGCGGATCAGGATCGCTGAGCTTGAGTCATTAGAGTCGCTCCCTGAGCCTATCGTACGTTCCCTTTTATTTTCCCTGGCATTTTGGGGCCTGCGCATACCGTCTATTTTCTGATTCCTTTATTTCGTCTCATCTTTTAGCTTATCGTGTGTTTGTCTTTGATTCCTTGTGTGTTTACTTTCAGCTTGCTTATTCCTTGTGGGTTTAGTTTCACATGCTTAGCTGCAGATGTTTACTGCTTTTCTGCTTACCATATCTGATATTGCTTGCTTAGCTGTAGCTGTGCATGCGGATGTTACTGCTTTCCTAGATGTGATGAGTTAGGACTAGATGCGATGAGTTAGAATTTCGATGTTTATCTTCTTTTGCCCATCCCCGGGTCATGCATGCTTAGATAGACGTTTTATCGGGGATACTCGTTCCCATTTCACATGATTTTAGCCCAAAACTCTTCAAAATTAATTAAAAAGGGCATAAGAGACCAGGTGCTTGCACTTGGGCGAATTGGGGGCGCTTAATACCTTCCCCATTCGTCATCAGGCACGGACTTTTGTATCTCTGGTTATCCGTTGCAACAGAGCATTTCATGGGATCCAGGGCCTACTTCCCTGGATGGCGACTCTTCTTTGTTATAGGTACATCTGGGTTCCGGGCCGGTCCTGGAATCGAGAGGTATCTCACTTATATCGCCACCCATGCTGTGAGTGGCACCATTTCGAGAGTTCCTTGGTAGAGCTCTCCTTCACATTGTGGAGATCTTGGAGGATCGACGGGGGACCTCGTGTCCCTCGCCCATTCGTCCTCGGGATTGGGGACCACAGGCTGGCGACTCTGCTGGGGAGTTTTTGAAACATTGTCTAACTCTGTAAAAATGCCATTTTAATTAATTTTGGAGAAATTTGGGTCAAAACCAAGTTAAATGGGAACTTTATCGTTAGAAATCCAGGGGCACCAGATAGGTGCGTAATTAAAACAAGGGATTCACACACTACACATCATGCATTATCATATTTTTTATTCCTTTCATTGTTTTTTATTTGTTTTTCATTATTTGCTCCACGGGATTGATTCAATGCGTGCCCGACTGGGATGTCATTACACCCTGATGGTGCTGTTGAATCTATTTCCAAGCTATGCGTCAGCGCTGCAGCCGTAAACACTCGGTGCACTTGTGTTTACAGCAGCCGATGAGCAATGAAGCATACTATGTATAACACTTGGTGCACTTGAGTTATACATATTAAGTATGGTTCATAAGCATAGTACCCGATAGATTGAGTCTGGAGCCCTACTTTGCTTTATATATTATGTATATACATACTGACTTCGTGAAATCCAACTAGGAAGTGCCCGTGTTTATATATATATATTGCATTCATTTGGGGATGAACATGTGTTGCTTACACATGTGGAACCTAGAGTTAGGAGCCTTGACCCATTTATAGACTAGGGTAGTTCACCTCGTGTGGCTACAAATGCGGTCCTGGTACACTCACTTGTCTGTCATGAGTCGAGACTTCCTTGACTCCGCTAGATTAGACTAGGGTTGGTGCCCCTGGTTAGGGTGTATATATATGTACATATATTTATTACTAGATTAGGGTTTGCTTCATAGCTAGGTTTTCTTTCCTAATCTAATCCTTTTTTCCCGTCCATCCGTCTTTTGGATTATGATCAGATCATTGGTTTCACATCATTATCTTTATAGCCATGATCTCTTCCCTGAGCTTGATCCTTTGATCGATCTTGATCAGATCGCTCTGCATGCCAATTATGAGTCTACTTTGCCATTATCACTAATAGAGTGTGTTCTTGCTGAGAGCCATGTTTCATCTTGACCTTGTCGTCATATTCTTTATGCTTGGTTGCCGAGACCCTCCTTGTACAGTCGTTATGCTGCCAGATTTTCTCCAAAAAGCCTTAAGCGTAACCATTATCCTTTAGGGTTATTGATAAACCATGTGCTTACCGTACCATATCCCCTAGTACAGCTGTTATGCTGCCGGATTTTCTCTAAATGTCCTGAGTGTGGTCATCATCTTTTTAGGCTGGTAGCTAAACCATGTACTTACCTTATCACATCTCTTTGTACAGTCGTTATGCTGCCGGATTTTACCCAGAATATATTGAGTGTGACCGGTATTCTTTAGGGTTATTGAGGAACCACGAGATTACCTTCCCATGATCCTTCTACGGGGCTGTTATGCTGCCGGATCTTATTTAAAACCTTCTGAGTATGACTTTATGCTCTAGTGTTAGTGATAAACCAGGAGTTTACCATGCCATGATCCTTTTGTAACGCCGTTATGCTATCGGATTTTTATCTGAAACAACATGAGTGTGATGGTTATCCGTTTAGGTTTGATGGGCCGTCATGACCCTTCTTACAATTGTTGTACTGCTGGTTTTTACCCAGAGGGGAGATGTGTTTGTATTATCCCTTGTTTCAATTTGTGCATAACATTCTTTCTGATTATCTTAATTTAAATTAGTGTTCTTACTTCCATTTCAGGAGTCTGAGTTAAGCAATAGCCATTGCTTCGAAAAAAGTTACCATTTCACAGCCTACTTGGTCCCGACAATCTTCTACGTCGAGACTAAGTCGTAGATCTTCTTCACCTATCTCACCAGCTGTATTTCCACTTGTCTCCCCTTGTCTTAACCAAATGGCCGAGTAAAATGAGATGTTAGCTGAAATGAGGGACATGATGAGGAACCTTACAAGAGAGGTTTCTACCCTAAAAGAAGAGGTTACTCAGTTGAAAAGTGAGAGGACCGCTACCTCGAAACAACCTGTCGTCCAGAATCCTCCCAATGTGATTCCAGGCCTTGTTCAGTCTGTCATCTCTCCTGAAATGATTTCTATGACGAGCAGTATGTAGAGGAGAACTGTCTCCCGCAATCAGTCAAGCCAGGCAAAAAGAAGGAATTGGTTGATAGAGTTGAAAAGTTGACTCAGCAAGTTGAAAGCATGCAAGTTAAGGGCCCAAAGAAGATAAATATGTCTGACTTTTCCCTTTTCCCTGGTGTCACTCTTCCTCCAAAATTCAGAATGCCGGATTTTGATAAATATGATGGGACGGGGTGCCCGTGGAGTCATCTGAGGTCGTTCATTTCAAATCTAGAAGGGTATGGGCTGTCTCCAGAGCAGATCGCTAAGGTATTTCCGATGTCTCTGATAGGAGTAGCTAAGAAGTGGTTCCTTCATCTGAAACCCGAAGAGCTTGGAACTTTAGACGAAATTGCTAACAAGTTTGTTGAGCAATTTTCAATGGAAGAAGGAATTGAAGTTACGAAGAGGGATCTGAAAGCGATCAAGCAAGGACCTCAGGAAACGTTTACCTCTTTTGTAAGAAGATGGAGGAGAAAAGCGGCCCAGATGACTAACCGCCCTTCTGAAGAAGATCAGATCAAAATTGTGGTCAAGAACCTGTCTCCGCAGTACTACCACTTCATGGCGACGCAGTATTATTCTGATTTCAATCACTTGATCAAGACAGGAACCATAACTGAAGATGCGTTGCTGAAGGGTTCTCTGGCGAAATCATCTTTTGATCCGAGGAATGGAAAGAAGCCAATGGTAGTTTCAAAGCCTGAAGTTAGCAATGTGGTTGCTGCGTGCCCTATGAGAAGAGTTGTAGCAGAAATAGAGCAGCCCATGAGGAAAGCGCCAAGGCATTTTGATCCGCTACCTTACCCTTTATCTGTCGCTCTCAAGAAGTTACTAAGAGACAAAAAGATCACTCTCTTAGAACCGAAACTTCCCCCGCCTATTCTCCCCAGATATTGGCGTGAAGATCAGCATTGTGCATATCATCAGGGAACAGGACACCTAACAGATAACTGCATGGCCTTGAGGCATAAAATTCAGGATATGATAGAAGCGAAAAAAATTGCTGTATTTATGCCAAACACTACCCGGAATCCATTACCAGCTCATGCTGCGCGCCCTCCACCTACAATTGGGGCAGTTTTTACTGAAGAGCCTATTCTTGACCCTGCTTCCTTGATTTGTGCTATCGCTTCCGATTCACCGACTGTCTTGGCATTTGGCGAGGAAATTGAAGAAGTAGAGGAAGAGAAGCCTTATGTGCTTGGTGGAGATGAAGATGATTATGCTGAGTCTTCTACTGGTCCCTACATCCTTCAATGTGATGAAGAGGAAGTGCAAGAGGTGGTTCCGTATGTTCTGAGCTTTGATGACGATGACTTTGATTTCTTGAACGATCAATGTGACAAAGTCCGCCATGTTACTCGAGGTGGGCGAATTTTCAAACCCGCCGAGTTAAGAGCTGAGAACCCAGCTGAAGTTGTAAGAGCCGCAGAAGCGCAGAAGCAGAGCAAGCTGAGTTGCGAGGAAGAGGATGAGAGTCTTTTACGCCAACTCAAAAAGACCCAGGCTAATATTTCAATTTGGGGTTTGCTTATGGCTTCCCCAAAGCACCGTCAAGTTGTTCTAAGAGAGTTGAATGCTGCACAGGTCTCTGTAGATATCACATCTGATGAGCTGGTTGGTTTGGTAGCGATGGCTAGGGTGTCCAAGACTCTTTCTTTCACTGATGAAGATCTGACATCTGAGGGTCACAATCATACGCGTCCACTGAATATCACTGTTGTCTGTAATGGTAAGAAGGTTCCAAATGTATTAGTTGACAACGGGTCCGCACTGAACGTATGTCCGTTAGCCACTGCTGCTGTCCTTGGATTTGGGCCGAATGACTTCATCCCTTCTGAACAAGGAATTTTGGCGTATGACGGTACCAGACGCGATGTTATTGGAACGCTAGCAACCGAAATTCTGATAGGAGGAGAAATCTTTGAAGTAGAGTTCCAAGTGCTCGATATCAAAGCATCTTTCCTTCTCTTGCTTGGCCGACCTTGGCTCCATAAGGTTGGAGTTATCCCTTCCTCACTGCACCAGAAACTGAAGTTCATCAGAAACAACAGGGTGATAACAGTCAAGGGTGATGCCGACTATGGAGGAGACTTGGATGATCGGAGATCTACTTCCGGTTATGTGTTTTTGTGTGGATCGCCGGGTGTTTCTTGGTGTAATAAGAAACAAGCCTCGGTGTCTCTTTCAACAACGGAAGCGGAATATAAGGTTGCCGCTCTTGCGTCTCAAGAATGTGTTTAGTTGCGACGGTTAATTGAAGATGTTCATTTACCTATTCACAAGGCGAGAACTATTCTTGGTGACAACCAAAGTACACTCAAACTTGCCACAAATCCGGTTTGTCATGCAAGAACAAAGCATATTGAGATCAAGCATCATTTCATTCGTGAAAAGGTGTTAGATGGTATAATTGGTGTAGCGGAAGTGAGGAGCAAAGATAACATTGCCGACATCTTTATCAAGTCACTTTCCAAAGGACCATTTGAGCTACTTCGGGGTAAGCTAGGAGTAGTTTCTAAAAAATCACTTTAAGGGGAGTGTTAATTTTAAAGTGTATTTTTTGGTTAGCTTTTATTTTAATTTTATTTTGAGAGATGTAGTGAGGAGAAATATGTATTTTGTGTCCATGGGCATTTTGGTCTTTTGTTGGCCTAGCTTGCACATGTGTGCCACACATGTTTGCTCCATCTTTTCCCACTACCTACCTATTTCAAATTCAAACCCTTACTTGGAACTCCAAACCCACTACTTCCCTAAGCATTTAATGACACCACTTTCCCATACCCACTACCACTTACCTAAGCTATTTTCTCTTTACTTTCCATTGACAAAGCCTATTCTTATTAACTCCTTTTTTGGTAGAGATTCTCCACTGAGCAAGAGAACTCCATTAGACCTCCATTGAAGCTCTCTTGTGTGCAAGCTTTCCTCTTGAAGCTTTCTTCTTTTTTATTGTTCTTTATCTTGTAGTGTTGTTCTTTCTATCATATATTGAAGCACATCTCTTTTGGGCATTGTTCTTCTTCTATTTTGGTTGTTGATTTTGGGCTAGTGTAAACGTCGGTTTCACTAATTGAGAAGAGGCGTTTCCGGTGTTGTGAAATCCGCCTTTCTCTATAATTATTCTAATGCTATTTGTTGTCAGGTCTGTATAGGGGTTTGGAAAAAGGCTGGAGACGAATCCATGCCTTCCCCAATATTTTGACCCTTTTTGTTTGGTTTTTCTTTAAATTATTAGATTTGTTGAGATGTAGACTTGAGTTGGGTTTTACTATTTCTTCTAGATCTATAACTTGAATGAAATTGTTACTATTTAGTAGTGACAAAGATAATAGAAATATGCTTTGAAAGTTGATTTTTTTTTAAAAAAAAATTCAGCAATTATTTACTTTTCTATTTGTGAAATCAATGAAGCCGTTGCTTCTTAATTAAATTGTAATTTTCACTTTCAACTATTTGTTGGTTTTGTATCTGGTTTTTTTCTAACTTTCTACTACTGTTATTAGATTCATGGATTTCTTAGAAAATGGAAATTAAAGGATATTTCAATAATTTTGGTTTTTCTCCTTCATCTCCAATTCGATTCTCAATCTTCGTAAGTTTTTTTGTATGATTAGCCATGATGTTAAACATTAATATTAAAAGTTAGTAATTCTTATTGTATATATTTCAAGGTATTGTGTAACTTTGCATAAGGTTTACTCTACATTCCACACTGCTTAACAATAAACATGTAATTTCTTTTTTGTATAATGAGCAAATAAAAGTAAAAGTTCAAATATGGGTAATTTGTATAATGACTTGAACAGTTCACCAAGTAGGACTTATTACCTATCTTTTTTTTTCCTTTCTAAATCGTTTCAATCCATCTTTTTATTATTATTATTTACTCTAGGGAGTAGGAACAGTTCACCAGGCAGTGTGTTAACCGTTTAGCTTTTAACACCTTTAGGTTACTTACAAGATATTATGATAGCAGAGGTTACTTCATTTGAACGGAAACCTATTTACTGTTTCAGATGATCACAATGATGCTTCCTGCATTTGGAGCAGGAGTAAATGTGTATTGGAAACTTGCAATGTGTTGCTTAAATTTTAAACTTCAACAGTTTGTTCAGATACCCGCTGGCAATACATTTTCCAAGCACTACACCACCATGCATCTCAAAACATCAGTTTAACATGTGATAACTGTCTCACATGTGAACTGGTCTTCAATTCTCTGGTCATCTTAGGGAAAGTACTTATCTATAAATGTCAAACTTAAGGGCCCTTGCACACCCTTGATACCTCTGTGTCAGAAATTGAAAGTTTGTGCTTCTTTTGATGCTTTTAGTTTCAATATATGACGGGACTCTTAAAGCCATGAATTTACAATCTTAGCATAAACAATTGAATGAATATTGACCCTCAATAGCCTCTTGATCTTAGGCAAACCAGATTCATGTTTACGTCACCTTTTCTTCTTTAATTTGTTTTATTGTGTCACCCATGTTCCTATCAATTATCAACCTTCTAAACAATTGATGAATTTAATATTTTCTGTGGAGTTATGTTCGTACTGCATACTACGGCATGTTTCATAGTGTTTTCTCTGTCTACTCCATATACAATGTTGTAGCTTCCTGATTGATAAGCAGTTTTTTAAACTTTGCTGATATGCAAAGTTTGCCTGATGTAATCTGTTTATGCTTGATATGCAAATTTTGCCTAATATAGGTGCAAGTATACACATCATCTCAATTTTGGAATGAATTAGAAACAACAATGAAGTATTACTTATAGGCAGCAGTTGGAATTTGCATGATGTGGTTGGCAATCACCAGGCTGTTGGATTGGTTTCTGGCTACATGAACTTCCAAATTGATTGATTTTTTCCCTTTATTGGGCTTGCTGAGTTACACATTGAAGGATCAATACATGCCTTTTTTTTCTCCTTCATTTCTATATTTCATTCCTTATACCGTTTAGAAAAAAAATCCTTATAGATCTGTGATTTTAGTCTCATTCCATACTGGTTTTACTCATTTTCCCCTTGTATATATATATATATATATATATATATATATATAGAGGAATATGTTCGTGCGCTCAAGCTCTAATAAGGAATGGTGCGCTTGAGTGCACCAATCACATGGGTCCCACAATTTCTGTGAGGATCCAAACCATTCATTTGCAAGGGCCTATCATAGATAGGGTGTGTACCAAAAATCAGCTCCATTGAATCATCCTAACCCCTCCAAAAGTGGAGGGCAAAAATGGGCAGATTTGTGGTCTGTCCATTTTGACCTCCACAAATGGATGGATTAGGATCCTATGGAGCTGATTTTTTGTACACACCCTATCTATGTAAGACCCTTTCTAGTGAATGCTTTGGATCATCCTAACAATGTGGGCCTCAATGGTTTTTGAGCTCAAGCTCACGAATATGTTCCAACGCTCAAGCTCACAATTGCCTTACATAGATAGGGTGTGTACAAAAAATCAGCTCCATAGGATCATCCTAACCCATCCATTTGTGGAGGTCAAAATGGACATACCACAAATCTGCCCATTTTTGCCCTCCACTTTTGGAGGGGTTAGGATGATTCAATGGAGCTGATTTTTGGTACACACCCTATCTATGATAGGCCCTTGCAAATGAATGGTTTGGATCCTCACAGAAATTGTGGGACCCATGTGATTGGTGCACTCAAGCGCACCATTCCTTATTAGAGCTTGAGCGCACGAACATATTCCTCTATATATATATACAAGGGGAAAATGAGCAAAACCAGTATGGAATGAGACTAAAATCACAGATCTATAAGGATTTTTTTTCTAAACGGTATAAGGAATGAAATATAGAAATGAAGGAGAAAAAAAAGGCATGTATTGATCCTTCAATGTGTAACTCAGCAAGCCCAATAAAGGGAAAAAATCAATCAATTTGGAAGTTCATGTAGCCAGAAACCAATCCAACAGCCTGGTGATTGCCAACCACATCATGCAAATTCCAACTGCTGCCTATAAGTAATACTTCATTGTTGTTTCTAATTCATTCCAAAATTGAGATGATGTGTATACTTGCACCTATACTTCATTGATGTGTATACTTGCACCCTATCTATGATAGGCCCTTGCAAATGAATGGTTTGGATCCTCACAGAAATTGTGGGACCCATGTGATTGGTGCACTCAAGCGCACCATTCCTTATTAGAGCTTGAGCGCACGAACATATTCCTCTATTCCTCTATATATATATATAGCGAGAGGAAAAAGACATTTCTTTTCTTTTTCTATGAGAATTACATGTCAGCATTAATTTTTACATCTATTGCCCTTCTAAATTTTCCTTCAATGACCTTAGCATCATTTACAACTATATAATTATTGTATATAGCAGAGGAGAAAATCGGAAAATATATATGCAGCGACATCCTTGCTTCCCTTTTAAAACTTACAGCTATCCACTTCTTTCTAATACGTGTCCTCCTATTATTAGAGTTAGTGCCCTAAAAACCAGTGTAAATTGATTGAATATCAATAAAGTTTTTATATTTCATGATAATATTGGGTATTATTATTTGAATATGTGAGATGTGCTTGAGATATTGACACATATTTGTCCTTAGGTAGCAAAGTAGGAATCCCATGCTGAGAGATTCACAGATCTCAGGAAGCAAGGAGATATGGAATTTCGGTTCTTTGCAGACCTTAAAGGTTCATAGTTGGGGACAAGATTGGACATCTTTTCCTGTATACAACTAGCACCAATCTAGCCTACATGCACATGTCATGGAGTGGCTTATCTCAGTCACTCGCTGGAAGAGTGGGTGCGACGATGGGATCCCGCACTGAACATGATCACATTAGATTAGCTTGTGGATAGGAGATAGTAAGGCTATTCTACCGGACAGAACCCTTTACATGTCCTTTGACCTAAGAAATCATATTAGTCTGTGGGCACATCTTTCTTTCTTGGTCTATCTAACAGTGGTTCCACTAAGGATTACTTAAGGGTAGTACTGGAATGTTTGACAAACCTTCAAGGTTAATAAATATACTCGACATGGGATTCTCCGCCCAAATTATTAGGGATCATCTACAGTTTTTGTCAAGAGCAGTAGCCCTATGATATTACCTAGCCAGGTGGATTTGATAAAAGGTTTATCAAAGGTTTTACAAATGCATTTGGGGGTCAAAACTGTGTGACTAAACGGTATACCAAGAGTGGGCCCAGGGGGTAAACACAGTGCACCCTCCGACCCAACTCGGTAGATGAGGAATGGAGAAGGGACTTGCACATTTTGGATGTGGTTTAGGGTAAGAAGGTTTAACGGTTAATCTTCAGAGTTATGTCTCGATGGAGGCCACTGACTCAATGCGATTGTAGTGTTGACTACGGAGCAAGATCGCAGTGGGACCGCTTATTCGGTTATGCAGGATCTACCGTTGAGTCTGTAAGCCCAAGGGTTCCCATGGGTTAATCATTCATCTTACCTTCTTGTTTTGATGCTAGCAAACCAAATTGATTAGCATTTATGGACTGATGTGTTGCTTTGAGGTGTTGTGTTGTATACAAGATTTTCATGTCATAATCGCCATTACACAACTATTCACAACACATGACTTGTGGATCAAGGATCAAAGGAACCAAGAGCTCACACCTACATTGGATTCATCCTCATTTGAAGATGTTCAAATCAAGAAGCTTATCATGAAGATTCCACAAGTTCCTATTAAGAAGGAGCTTGGAGTTGAACATGCCATGGTGACACCTCATGTACCTCAACATGCATGGAAGATTGGATGATAAGTCACAAAAGCCAAGACAAGGACAAGATGTTCACCCAAGCTGAAGAAGTCCAAGAAAGTGCAAAGGAGCCAAGACATTCCAAGAAGACTCAAGGTTCTTATTTTTAGAATGTCTTTGGAATCCTCTTGATTTTATGTTTAAATGCACTTTCAAAAGGTTTTCAAATGGTTTTTATACTTGACATTCTACATCTTTGAAAACTATCAACACACCCAAAAATGTGTTTGAAAATCTTGGACTTAAACCCAAAGACCATAGCCCAAAAGCCCCTGAATTTTAAAGTTAAAAATGGAATTTCACTTAGGGCCGGTCGACCGGGCTACTCCGGGCGACCGCGGGATGGAACCTGGAAATCCAGGCCATCTCGAATTTTATCGGGCCGGTCGACCGGGATGATCCGGGCGACCGCAGATACGCTTCTATTTCTATAGAGGCAATCCAATTTGGGTCTAGGGCGGGCGACCGCCGTGGGTCGGTCGACCGAGATAGGTTTTTGAGCCAAATTTTTTGAGCAAACAGTTAGCCCTCGTCGGGCGACCGCCATGTGGCCAGTCGACGGCGACGGTAAGAAATTTGAAAATAAAATAGGGCACCCGATAGGGACGGACGACCGTCGTAGCTCGGTCGACCGTCGCGGTCGAGCAAACTAGCCGTTGGGGCATTTTCTGCTTGACTTTTTCAAGCCAATAATTTACAGTTTTACCCCAAACGGTCATATTTTCAAATACACTATATATACATGATTAAAACCTATCTCTACAAGCTTTTGAACATTTGAGAAAGATCAAATCCCATTTCTCTTTGAGCTTCAACATTTTTATTTCAAAAGCTAAAAACATCTTTTTTTTTTGAAAAGGTAAAGCTAAAAACATCTTTGATCTTCCATTTCTACATGTTATCAAGAGACACTCCATAGGGCTTTTCTTTTGCTATTTCTTGGGAGTGATTGTGATCTTACAATGTTGTAATCCGCCTATTAAGAGGCATTGAGAGTTTTACATTGTTTTTGTTCTTCATTAAGGGTCTTCTATTCGGCCCGGAAAGAATTGTGAAGAAGAGGGTCTTCTCTTCGGCCCGTGAACAAAGGTGAAGACGAGGGTCTCCTCTTCGGCCTAAGAAAGGTGAAGACGGCATATGAGAGGTTGTCCCCTCGCTGAAGGCTTCGTGTGATGGGCTTTGCTTTGTCCCTTGAGAATCGAAAAGCAAGGGTTTGTTCCCTTTGGAGATGAAGGAGTCGGGTGTACGGCTTCATCATTTTAGTGGAGATCCCAATGAGTAAAACTTGGAAGAGTGGAGTAGGTCAAGTTGTGACTGAACCACTATAAATCTTATGCATTGTGGATGCTTGCTCTTCTCTCTCTCTCTCTCTCTCTCTCTCTCTCTCTCTCTATCTCTATCTCTCTCTCTCTCTCGCACGTGTGGTGATTGATAATCTCTAACCTTACTTATATTTATGCTTTAATTGAACAAGGGTTAATGAATGCACTTAAGTTAAATGTCTAAACCCTAAATTGCATTACAATATCTATTTGAACAAGGGTTAGCTAAATGTGCATGATTAGAAAGTCTAAACCCTAGATTTTATTGATATACCTATTTGAACAAGGGTTAGACTAATTAGTGCTTAATTAAATGGATTAATTTTTAATCTCCCTTAATTAAGCCTAAAATTTCTAATTGACCAATTCACCCCCTCTTGGATTGTCACACCTGCATTTCAGAACCCCTGCAACTATCTCACTCACTACTCGATGACCCATGTGTATCCATTGGATACGGGTCCCGCATTTATAGAGTTGCACATCCGAACTAGGTTCGTGACATTTGAAAGGGAAAGATATACACATAAAAGTAATATGTATATATTAAAGTATTTAATATAATTACTTAGATTAGTTAAATGTTAACTAAATCCATTAAGGGACTTAAATAATGGAGCTTTATTGGATATAAATTAAGATGGACATTATATGTGAATATAAAATATAGCGGCAAAATTGTGTGGGTCCCATCTAAAACAGTCCAACACTATTTTGTCTTTATTGAATGTGCATCTTAAAGTCTGTTGCTTTATTGCTTTGTCTCAAACGAGTGTTCTTTGGAAAGAGATAATATATAATAAGGCAAGGTATATATATATATATATGAGAGAACGGTTCCTACACACATGTGTAGATAAGTTATCTACACACTAGCTTAAAATACAGTGGGGGCCACATTATTTGGGTGATCCAAACCATTCATTTTTAAGGCCCTCTCATAGATAGGGTGTCCACAAAAAATCAGATCCATAGGATCATCCTAACCATTCGAACTGTGGAGGAAAAAAATGGACTAATTTGTGAAGGTTTAAAGACATCCATTTTACCTCCACAAATCGTAGGGTTGGGATGATCCTATGGATCTGATTTTTTGTAGACACCCTATCTATGTGAGGGCCTTTAAAATGGATGGCTTGGATCACCCAAACAATGTGGGCCCCCACTGTATTTTAAGCTAGTGTGTAGAGAACTCTCTACACATATGCGTAGGAACCGTTTCCTATATATATATATATATATATATATATATATATATATATATATATATATATATATATATGCATGGGAAGAAAGAGAAGGTTGCATTATTTAAATGGAAAGTACACACATAAGCATGTGTATGTGCATGGAAAGATAAAGAGAAGCTTTTAATATTAGATGTTTGTCTTTTATGGCAACATGCCATATTCCTTTTCTTGGAATACACGCCATGCAACAATCCAACGTTTTTAAAAGAGTTTCCAAAAGGGTAATGATTACTTATTCTTTTTGTGTATATAAAGTTGGTAGTTTACTAATTATTTCACATTTTTATGCAAACAAAGATGGGGTTATGTAAATACTCGAAATACCCTCCCTCCAAAATTCGTTCCCCTCTATTAGTGAGGGGCGTTTTTGTCCTTAAGAGTTTGAATTAGATTAGGGCTTCTTTAGAAAATCATATAAATACATCTTATGAGAGATTAAGAAACCATAAACCATCTTTGCAGCCCTATGAGAAGATCCGTGAGAAAGAAAGAGGAGAACAAGTTTTCGAAGAAGAAAGCAAATAACAAGGTAAGAACTATGTTCTTCTTTGGGTTATGTTTTTTTTAAAACCCTATACTTCTTTTGATCAATAGATGGGTCGAGATCATCTTTACTTAGTCTGGTGGATGTACTCGTAGGAGTAGGCTTTGTTGGAGAGCTATCCATCCTAAAGTTTTTAAGCAATTCTCTTCTATATTTTTCTTGATTAATGAATATGCCATTTTTCAATTGATGAATTTGTAGACCTAGAAAATATTTAAGTTCTTCCATCATGCTCATTTCAAATTCATTTTGCATGCATTGGACAAACTCATTACACATACTCTCATTTGATGATCCAAAAATGGTATCATCAACATATACTTGTACAACGAGTATGTTATCTCCTTGTCGTTTGATGAAAAGGGTTTTATCAACCCTACCCATATCAAAGCCCTTATCTAATAAGAATGAACTAAGCTTATCATACCAAGCTCTAGGAGCTTGCTTTAATCCATATAAGGCTTTGTCCAACTTATAGACATGGTTAGGGAATTTAAAATCTTCAAATCTGGGAGGTTGTTCAACATAAACTTTCTCATTATGTATCCATTTAGGAATGCACTCTTCACATCCATTTGATATAACTTGAATCCTCTAAGGCAAGCAAATGCAAGAAGCATCATAATAGCTTCTAACCGGGCTACGGGTGCAAAAGTTTCATCATAGTCAATTCCTTCTTCTTGATTGTAACCTTGGGCTACCAATTGAGGTTTGTTCCTTTGAATCTACCTTTGCTCATCCAACTTATTTCTATAGACCCATCTAGTGCCAATCATTGGATGGTCTCTAGGTCTAGGAACTAATTTCCAAACTTTATTTCTTTTGAATTAATTTAGTTCTTCTTGCATGGCAATAATCCAAAAATCTTTCTTCGCCTCATCTATACTCTTAGGCTCTATATGTGACAAAAATACAGCAAATTCACACACATTTTTATAATGAGACCTAGTTTTGACTCCTTGAGAGGTATCACCAATGATTTGGGTACTTGGGTGACCGGATAGAATCTGTTTCATTTTTTCTTTATCATCAACCTCTTTAGGGGTACTATCTAACTCTAGTGTCTCTAAGGTTTCACTAATGTTATCAACAGGCACTTCATTTATAATTTCATTTTGGTTTGTGTTTTGGGGGTGACTTCATAATCTTCATCATCATGTGACATTTTTATTTCTTCACTAAGTTCATCAAATTTCACATGGATGACTTCTTCAACACATAGTGTTCTTCTATTGAATACTGTATATGATTTGCTTCTAGTAGAGTATCCAAGGAAAATACCTTAATCGGATTTGGCATCAAATTTATGAAGGTTATCTTTTATATTCAAGATATAACACTTACACCCAAACACCTTAAAGTATTTAATATTTGATTTTCTATCATTCCAAATCTCATAAGGTGTTTTGTGAGTGTGAGGTCTAATCATGACTCTGTTAATGACATAGCAAGCCGTGTTAACGGCTTCCGCCCAAAAGATAAGCACAAACCGAGCAGAACCCTATTTTTCCTTTCCACCACACCATTTTGTTGTGGGGTTCTAGGTGTTGAGAAGTTGTGATCAATTCCATGTTCTTTACAATATGAACTAAAGTGAATGTTTTCAACTTCGATTCCATGATCACTCCTAATTTTTGAAACCTTGCAACCTTTTTCAACTTGTAATCTATTGCATAATGTACAAAAATTTTCAAACGTTTCATCTTTGGATGCAAGAAATCAAACCCAAGTAAATAAAAAAAATCATCAATAAGTACAAACACATATCTTCTACTATTAAGACTACATATTTTCATGGGATCAAACAAATCCATATGCAACAATTGTAATGGTCTAAAAGTAGATATAATATGCTTTGGTTTGAAAGAATTTTTATGTTGTTTACCAAGTTGACAACCTCTACAAACAAGATCATTTTTGTATTTTGACTTGGGTAAACCTTTCACAATCTCTTTTGAAGCAAGCCTAAACATTAGATCCATATTCGCATGGCCTAGCCTTTTGTGCCAAATCCATGAATTGTCTTCCACGGAGGAAAGACATTTCACGTCTTGGTCATCTAGCTCTTCTAGGACCAAAGAATATAGACTTCCTTCTCTAGCCACTACAAATTTGATTTTACTTTCATTTTCTTTCTTAACTATGCATTTGTTGTTTTTAAATAAAACTTCACAATCAACATCGCATAGCTGGCTAATACTTAGCAAATTTTGATGTAGGCCTTCAACAAGAAAAATATTTTTTATACTAAGGCCTTTAAACTTAATAGTACCTTCCCCGATGATTTTCTCTTTGCCATTGTCTCCAAAAGTGACATGTCCTTGGTCTCCCATGATAATGCTTGAGAATTTGGTGAGGTCTCCCATCATGTGCCTTGAGCATCCACTATCCAAGTACCATCTATCCGGTGTAGCTCCTGAGCTCAAGCACCCCTACAAAAAAGGATTTAAGTATTGCCCTTAGGTACCCAAGCTATGTTGGGTCATCCATTGTTAGTATCAAAAGACTTATCCGTTCTTACCCAAACAAGATTAGATGATTTTCTAAATCTACATTTATAATTATAATGTCCAAGTTTTTCACAATAATAACATGTAGGAGAATAAGTGTTAAAATTCTTGTAAGGAGTTTTGGACTTAACAAACTTGATTTTATGAGCAACTTTCTTTTGGGAATCTTGATAACCAAGACCTTGTTTCCCAATAGAAACCTTGCTTGCTAAAATCTCATCAAGTTTGTCTTTTTCACCTGCATGTCTAACAACAAGTTTATCATTTTTACTTTTAAGTTTCTTGTTCTCATCACATAGTTTTTCAATATCAATATACAATTTTTCATTTTCTTCCTTTAAGTGATCAAATTTACACCTTAGATTTTCATGCTTTCTTTTAGTAAAGTGTTTTCCATAAAGAGTTTATCATTTAAGGAAGATTTTTCATCAAGCTCATTCTTCAAGGTTTCAAAGTCCTTAGTCATCATTTCAAGAGACTTTTTAAATCTTTGATTTTTTAAAACTTCAAGAAGTAATGCTTTCTTGACTTCTTGACAAGTGTCTATTAATTCATTCATGGTAGGTTGTTCATTTTCATTATCACTTTCACTACCACTACTACTATCACTATCACTACTTTGAACAAAAGAGTCTAGAATTTGACTTACATTGAGTTGAGATGGATCACTTGCCATGTAGCATACAAGGTTTGACTTTTCATCTCCGCTAGATTTGCTTTCCAGGGTGTCGCTCAATCCATCCCAATTGGCACTGAAGCTCTTCGTCTTCTTGTCATCCTTTCCTTTTCTTTTATCAAAATCCTTCTTGAGTAATGGGCACTTGGGACGTATGTGTCCCTCCTTGCCACATTCGAAGCATCGAACTGGATCATCATCTTCTCTTCTTCTTCTATCTTTGTCTCTGTTCGGCTTCCCGTTGAATCTTCCGAATCGACTTATCCTCTTTTTGATGAGAGCTATTTCCGATGTTAAATTTTCTATGCTCAATTCCCTCTCACTATAATCTTCTTCGCTTTCCATATTGGCTTTGAAAGCCACATCCTTCTTCCTAGATTCTTCCTTCTTTTCTTTTCTTTTGTTTTCCCTCTTCTTCATCTTCATCTCATGGGTGATTAAGTTCCCCATGAGGTCATCAAGTCTTAGGGTGTCTAAGTCTTTAGATTGTTCTATTGCCGTGACCATTGGATCCCACGAGTCCGGAAAGCATCTCGGAAGTCTTTGGACCAATTCATAATTTCTATATGTCTTTCCTAAGGCATTCAAGTCATTTATAATATTAGTAAACCTTGTGAACATGTTGAAGATACACTCTCTTTCATGCATCTCAAAGGCCTCAAAATCACTAATAAGCATATTAACTTTAGATTTCTTCACTTGAGTTGTCCCTTCATGGATTGTCTCAAGTGTGGTCCAAATTTTCCTAGCTGTCTTACAAGTTGAGACTCTATTGAATTCCTCGGGAGAGAGCACAAAATAGTAGTGTCACTCCTTTAGCATCCAATGTAGCCTTTCTTTTGTCGGCGGGACTCCATTCCTTCCTATCCATTGTGGGTTTAATGTACCCATCTTGGACTAGCTCCCAAATTTTAAAGTCTATGGATTTTAAATAAAAAGCCATTCTAATTTTTCAATATCCGTAGTTTAGTCCATTGAAATATGGAGGTCTATTTGAAGCGTGACCCTCAATGTACCCGGAGGGAGCTATCGGAAGAGGATTTGGTGAGGATGAGGATGGAGGAGGATCGATTGCCATGGATCTTTCTCTTGTAGATTGTTTTGATCAAAAATCTCTATAAGAGCCTTTAGCTTTGATACAAGTGAAATTCCGAAGGACAACACACAAGAGGGGGTGAATTGAGTGTTTCAAAAAATTTCTACTTAAAGGATTAGGGCTTGTGAAATAATCCTAGTTAGTTCTAACCCTTGTTCAAAATTATATTCAAATAGAAAGAGGAAAGAGATTACCATACACCACAAGATAGAGAGGGAAGTGTAAGGAGGCCACACAATGATTTATAGTGGTTCGGTCACAACTTGACCTACTCCACTACCCAAGTACTTAGTCTTTCCTTGGGATTTTCTCCACTACGGTGAGACTCCTCAACGCCGCCTCACAAGGCGTATACAACAATCACCACCTCAACAAGGGGACACACCCTTGGATACAAACCGCCTCCGAGGACGTTCTTCTTCGTTGCACCACCGCCTTGAAGAAAGAAACTCCTCTTTGCAACTCCAAATACAAAAAAAGAAAGAAGAAAAGGAAAGTAAAGCACTCAAGCCTCTTTAAGGCATATACAACTCTCAAGCTCACAATAAACTCCCAAGGATTGAAACTAAATGCTTAAGGGAGTACCTCTTGACAAATAATGGATGCAAGTGATTAATACTCAAGAGGAAGAAGAAGAATCCTTTCGATTTTCAAAGAAGAGAGCAAAAGGATTTGATAAATGTTCAAAAGGTGTAAAATAGGATTTTTGATGAAGTATAAATACCCAATGGATGATTTTTAAACCCTCAATGACAAATCTGTAATAAAACTGGGTAAGTGGGGTAGGTACACCTACCACTGTCACATTCAAACAACTCTATCGTCAGACCGTCGCGGTCGACCGGGCCACAACGGTCATCCGCTCGTATCGGGCGCCCTTTTTTTATTTTTAAAACTTTAAACTGTTGCGTTCGACCGGTGTCCCCGCGGTCGCCCACCGAGGACAACCTGTTTGAAAACTTTTTCGCGCAAAAATATTGTCGCGGTCAACAGACCTATGGCAGTCGCCCGCCCTAGGCTAATTCAAGATTTGAACGTTTTGGCTGGAAAACATTCCGCGGTCGACTGAGGGGGTCGCGGTCGTCCGCCGAGACCAACCTGGATGATTTCTCATAATTGAGAAATCATTCTGCGGTCGACCGGATTGTCCCGATCGACCGGCCCGATAAATTTCGAGATGTCCTGGAATTTCAGGTTCCATCCCGCGGTTGCCCGGCCCAGCCCGGTCGACCGGCTCTGCTTTAAAATCTTATTTTTAAAATATTTGTGCAAGGGACTTTGGGCCTTAGTCTTTGGGCTTTAAACATGTATTTTCAAATACATTAATGCACTTAGAAAAATATTTTTAAAGATGATTTGAAAACATCAAAACATGCAAACATTAAATGCCAAGAGTATTCATATGCATTCTAAACATATAAACCTTGAGTCATCTTGATCTTCAATCTTCTTGGGTGCTTGCATGAGCTTATCCTTGTCTTGAGATAGTCTTCAAACATGCTGTTGCACTTGTGGTTCCCTTGATTCTTCAATACACCATACGGCTTGAAGGATAACCACCAAGACTTGACTTTCTCCAAGACTGGCCCTTATTCTTCTTGCTCCAAGTGTTGATATGAATGAAACATGTCTTAATCACAACACTAGAGCAACCATTAGCAAACTACCATCAATTTGGGTTTGTTGATCATCAAAACAAGAGAGGGATGTACCCTTGGGCTTACAGATTTCTTTGGCTTTAGGCACACTTGCACGCCAAGCCAATCCCTAATGCCAGGCTCCCTCGTCTGCCTGGTCGATTCCGTTGGCCCTGGATCCGTCGCTCGCCAGACCAATCCCTTATCGACATAGGCTCCCTCGTCTGCCTAGTCGATTCCTTTGGCTTTAGGCACACTCATGCGCCAAGCCAATCCCTCATCGACCCAGGCTCACTCGTCTGCCTGGTCGATTCCGTTGACCTTGGATCCTTCGCAACCAAGTCAATGTTCAAACATACCCCTCAAAATCTGAGTAAACCCATTATCATATGGTATCGAATCGGAGCAAACCCATTATCATACGGTAGCTCTCCAAACTAAGTCTGTTTCTACGCGGTAGCCCTCCAAATCAAAATAAGTATGTTCCTATGCAGTGAGCCTGCAAATCAATTCAAAGCCGAGTTAGTCCGTCTGTACATGATAACTCGTCAAAATCATGTATACTGTCGAACCACAGCATCAAACCAAAATCATGCATACCATCCATCGTATCAATCAACAGGTGTTACTCTGACATTTCTGTTATCAGTATTCGCACTGGATGTCAAAGTGACATCCCCGAGGTCCCTCCCTAAGTCAGGTGTCCTGATTCTGACTTCTGATGACCCAGAGGACCCTCCCAAGTCAGGTGACCTAAAGCTGACTTCCGATGACCCTCCCGGTTGTTAGCAATGACGTCCATCCCAGGGCTTGTTCTAACGGTCGCATTTTCAAAACCCAAAAATCGTCGGCGAGAGGTTTCCACTCAATGACCTGAGAGCAAGATTCCTCGGTGAGGGCTGCACGTCCTAGGATCCAATGTGAGTCTTGCAAGCCTATCATTAGTCTCCAGTGACAAAATTTTGTTGTCTCCTTACTTTTGGATTCAAGTGCCTTGCAGCCTCTACCAAAGATGGGCATCTATAGACACCCAATTTTGTCAAGGAAGTATTAATGATAGGTGTCGCGAGGAAGAACCTTATGACGAGTCTCAGAGCACCAGTAGTGCTTCTCTTAATCTCTCTCTAGGGTATTTACAAAGGGAAATGATTTTGGAAAACCGTGTTATCTCACAAATACAACTGAAATGCCTGTTTTAGGCAGCACCCGCCTTTTCGGCAACTAGAAAGCCTATTTTTACATAGCACCCGCCTTTTTCGGCAAACCAATAGACACTTTGTCTCCCAAAATCAAGAAATATTAGGTTCATTGGAAAGTACGCGACGCACCTGACCGCGCGTAAATCGGAGTTCAAACAAAGAAATTATGCGCATTTTAAACTACCGATAAAAGACGAAAAGATATAAAACAAACCATCGAGGGAACCGGGAATGGCACCACGCCCCAAATTCGTCCCAGAAATATTTGAATTCGTCTAGGATGAATTCTGGACGTTTCCAGATATTTTTTTACCCCCCCCCCCTCCTCTATAAATAGAGGATAGGGGGTAAGGTTTTTTTCACTCTTCTCTGCTCTCCATCCCCCTTTGTTTTGGGGTGTATACACCCTCTCTTCGATGTATTTTCCTGCACTGAACGCCTGTAGAAATTCAGAAAAAATCCTAGTTAGCTTGCTTTTTAGAAGAGAGAAAGTAGATAAACACTGGTAGCTCACACTGGGCGTCGGCACTCCGCCGAAATTCAGAAGGTTCGGAACGACACCCTCTTTTTACGCTGTTGTTCTGCCAAATTTCACAGAACTACGAGCTGCTTTTCAATAGCAGAGTCATTGTTCTGCCGAAATCTCGACAAACTCGGAGGCTTTTCGGCTATATAGCGCCGTTACGCTGCCGAAATCTTGGTAAAACCGAAGCCTCCTCTTCCAAACAATCGCAGTTACGCTGCCCAATATTCCACTGGTAAAGATTACGTTTAATTCAATGTAATTTCTTTTACAAAGTACGGTACGAGGTGGTGACATTATAAGATCCCTGGTGTAAATTGCCTAGATCTTATAATATAAATCCCTCTTCCTTTGTTTTACTTTTTGCAACTTACAGCTTTCTGTAATTTCTCTTACAAAGTATGGTACAAGGTGGTGACATTATAAGATCCCTAGTGTAAATTGCCTAGATCTTATGATATAAATCCCTCTATCTTTCTTTTGCTTACTGCAATTTACAGCTTTCTGTAATTTACTTTACAAAGTAAGGTACGAGGCGGTGACGTTATAAGATCCCTGGTGTAAATTGCCTAGATCTTATAATATAAACCCCTCTGCCTTTCTTTTACTTTCAGTACTGTCTTTTTCGTTTGATTTACGGAGAGGGGGCCTACTTGGGATCAGGTGCAGTATTCCTTTGGAGTCTGTGACATATGGTCTCAAACTGGATCGAACCAAACCTCGCGTTTTTTTTTTTTTTTGTAAATCCATTTCATTTACATTCAGAATTAACCATAACCAAACAAGGGATATAAAATCCAATTATTTCATTTCAAATCCTTCGAAAATGCCAATCTAAGTTAAGAGATCGGATTAATCCGGGCAAAATGGGTGCCTAACACCTTCCCCAATTGTCACCACAACCCTTACCCAGATATTTGTAAAGACCGCGCCTTAAAAACATAGTAAACTATAAGGTTCAAAGGCCCAGAGCAAAAGAACCCTTTGGTTACTGTCCTCCTAACGAAATTTGAACCTTGTTGCTCATTTCCTTAGAAGAACAGACATGGGTAGTAGTCCCTAATCTAGGTGGCAACTCTGAGTTTCTCTAACTTGCGAAGTTAGGACTACGGTCCCGAGTTCGCAAGTAGCGCAGATCAAATAACACTCCCTTTATAACCCGATGTGGTGATCCCCTGTCGTCCTGCGCAGAACGGGAAAAAACTGGCTCCCACTAGTTCGAAATCAGGTTTTCAGGAGTTTTCGGGAACTTTCAAAGATCACAACTCCTTCGTTTGGACTCTAAATCGCACGTGGTCATATCTGTTGGACACCTCGCGGCAAGGAGAATCCAGTAAAACTAGTTACATTCTTTGAAATGGTGTACGTAATTTTGTAAGTTTTTACTCGAAGTTAAGTTTAGGCGAATGCCATGTGAAAGTGGGCTTCTTTGATTGTGCCGCAAAAGGCGGGTGCATTGTGGAAACGGGCTTTTGGGTCTTAACTTTGGGACAAATTTTTTTTTGAGAAGTATTTCCTGTTTCGCGAACCAGACAGAGATCGAGAGAAAGAGAACAAGGGCCTTGGGCTCGCTTTGGGACTCATCCTCGCGACAACCTATTATTAGTGGCACCTTGACAAAATTTGGTGTCTACAGTGACCCTTTGCAAAAGGGCCATTCAGGGGGATATTGGAGCCATGGTTTCAAATTTCGTTTTCGGAATGCGTTTCGGTCCTCACCGAAGCCGAAATTTTGAAATTTCAGATGAAATCCAAAAAAGTAATTACAGCTGAAATTTTGGGAAAATATTAAATAATGAATAAAATCCGGATTTTTTTGTTGATCTTCCTAAAATTTTGGACCGAAATTTTAGGTCGAAATTTTTTAACGTTTCGGGCTTACCCAATTTTGGTTTCGGTCGAAATTTAAAACCTTGATCGGAGCGACTGTGTCAAGGGAACCCTAGCCTACCCTTTAAGGGCATGCATATAGTACGGAAATGTGTGTAAATCACTCATGTGAGCTTAGACTAGGAAACTTACCCATGGAATTTTGCATTATATCTATCTGCTCTTCCTCGGAAGGTCGTTTCAGCATCTGAGCTGTCTTCTGACGCCAACATTTTATGAAGTCTGAGAAAGACTCCATGGATTCTTGCCTGGTGGTCTGAAGATCACGGCGAGAGGGTTCTGTGCCATCCTCATAGGAGAACTGCTTAACAAACTCATTCATTATGTGGTCCCAGCCCATGGTTGGTAACTCAGACAAACTCAAAATCCATTTCTGAGCCACTCCTATTAATGACATCTGAAAGACTAAGGCTAACTGATTTGGGGACAGACCTTGTGACCGGAGCATGCTTTCAAACACTGCGGGATGCATGCGAGGACATCTGGTTCCATCGTACTTGTTAATGTCTGGCCACTTAAAGTTTGCAGGGAGTTGTACATCAGTGAACAGATATACTTCCCGCATGGTGAGTCTCGATGACCGCTAAAACTTGATGACCATGAGCTCCTGATTAACCTTGGCAAACTTATCTTCCCAATGCTTGACTATTTGTGCAAAGGGATGATTATCATCGGCATACTGCTCTTCTAGGAACAAGTCCAGAGGTTGGGTTGTGGACTGGTTAGCAGGTTGAGCAGGTCGGACTTCCTGAACAGTAGGGGAATGAGGTTCTCGGGATGTCTCGGGTCTGGTAGTGGGTTGAGGATGTGATCTCAGCAAAGCATTCTCTTCAAATATTTGATTGAATTTCTGTGAGAGGTCTGCTACTGCCTGTTGCAAATCCTGAATGATCTAGGACTGGTCAACAGGTTCTGCCATGACGGGGAAGGAGGTTGAAGGACTAGGTGATTCCGTTACTCTTACTATAGGAGTAGGAGTTAGAGGATTGGGTGGTTCTGAAGTTCTTACTAGACGAGTAGTAGGTCGGGACCAGGTTCTCTTTTTCCTAGGTGCAATGGTTTCAAGTGTGTGAACTTCCTACCTGCAAATGGGAATATCCATACACTAGTTTTAGAGCTTCTTCATGCAAGGAGAAAGAATCATACAGGTAAGAAACAAACTGATTTTCAATGGAATTTTCTTATTTATTTACATGTCTGACCAACTTTACATTTTTTTTTACAAAAGGCCTGTGGTTGCCTGAGTTTGAAAGTACTTTTTAAAAGTTATTAAAGGGGAAAAAAAAGACATCTTCTGTATTGAGGTAGCCTCCAGACTTGCGGATCTGAGTCGTGTGGATGACAATGGAGGCTGAGTAATTCTTCATTCCTCTAACTCAGTGGAAGAATCCAAAGGCTTGGTATTGGAAGGGAGTAGCATGCGAAGTGTTGAGTAGTACTCTGGACATATGCTTTCTTCACAAGGAACGAAAATGTTATGGATCGTGACTACTCTGCAGTTTTGCCAGGCCAAAAACACAGCTTTGGCGATCCTTGCATCAAATTCCTTTGGAGGGTGAAATCGAGGGAGAGGTTCTCATGGATGTTGCCTACCTTCGAACTGACGAATGACTCAGTGAGGGATGTAGAAAGAAATGTCTTGAAGGCCGAGGAGACGAACATAGTTGGTCTTGAATGTGGTCGTAGTGGCGCTATCAGGACCTCGAAGTCTCCAAATTATGTCTTCGTTTGTACAAGTTCCTAACCAGTTGGACCACTGAATCTCACTATTGAAATAAACAACAGAGCTCCATGATTCGAAGTTCAGAATGGAAGGGATTGTTCAAGGTCGAGGGAATGCGGTATGAAACTTCAGGCAGAGCCAAATATAAAGGAGGGTTGGATGGACACCCTGTGAATGGGAGGCGAGGATAAAGGAAGATATCATCAAGCCATTAAAGGTTTCTACGAGTATGGTAGGTTTCGGGTTTGCATCTTCCGATAACTGATCGACCACACTAAGGATAGAAAGGGAATCTAGGTCTGATCTTTGATGTAACAGGTACCTCACATACACACAGAATACATAGGCTTTGTGACGACAATGTTGGAATAGCATGTCTTCTAAGTTTCCATTGGGAGCATAGGCTTGGATGAGCCTATCTGTGGAGACACTTTCTGGTGTCATGAAGACGACTCTGTCTTGGTGTGTCATACAGACTAATCTACGACATAAGAAGTTGTTTGATCCGTACCTAAGTTCGGGAAGGAAAACATGTCTATCATCGAGAAACTGTAATAGAGTGCAACACTCTTCGAAGGTAGGACAAATTTCCTCAAGACCGAAGCGAAAGACGTGATACCGGGGATCCCAAAACCTTATCGTCGCTATGAGGAGGTTCTACTCTATTTGGATGGATTCAAACAAAGGGAACAACTTCTCATTGTAAAACATACAATTGAAGATTCTAGAACTCTCAGGTGAGTTTTAACTTCGAATCCATTCGGACATCATTTTTGCAGTTATGGGCTTCTTCATACAGAAGATAAAAAGAGGATTTTTTAGACAAATGATAGGTACAAAACCTTATGCACATACTTTATTTTTTTGCATATTCCTTTCCTTTTTATGTGGCCCGTAGCAGGCTGAAAACAAAACATGATAAAGCGGTAAAAAGGAAAAGAGAACAGTGTCCCCTGCCTCCTGTGAGGAGTGGTTCAGAGATCGAGATCTAGTGTCCTATGAAGGACATCTATCTCGAGCAATGGGTAGTGGCCAGTGGAAACTTCATTACCACGTGCGGCAGCCATCTCGAGCAGTGGGATGGCGATCCTTTTCCTCCACTTGGAAGCGACAGTCTTGGCGAGTTCATTATTAAATTCTTACGGGGGGAAGAAATGACTGGGTGGCTCGATAACCTCCTTCCTGGCTCCGTACTGGCACATGATGCGCTTTGGGATGTAGAACGAGGTGCTCTCTAAACCAAGGAGTTGGACATAGCTGGCTCTTGGTGTTGACGTAACCGTGGAATTGTACCTGCGTAATCTCCAAAAGATGCTATCAAAATTAATATCGGTCAGCCATACAACCCATTCGGGTACAGTCTCATGGTGCTTAAAATGACGCCAAGTGTTGTAGTTGTAGATAGAGATATCTACCGTGACCTTGGGGTGGCGATATGAAGCTTTAGACAAAGCCACATGTAGAGTAGAATTGGACATCCTGTGAAAGAATGACCGGGGCTACCACGGACTTTATCCAGTCCAATCAGAGTCTCTGCCAAGATGATGGCAACGAGGTTGGCTCCATCAGGAATCTGATCTAGTATACTAAGAATGCCTAATAGGCTTCATCAGAGTTTTGCCTGGTCAGGTACTTGGCATATATGGAGAACATTAGGGCTTTGTGCCGGACCATCTGATAAGAGACGTCCTCTATATCTCCTGTAGTAGAGAAAGTACTGATGAGGCGATTAGTCAAGACGCCGCAAGGGATCATGAATGTTGAAGGATCCTGGTATCATAAGCAGAACAGTTGCTTGACTCTTCGTACGTAGCATGGTCTGATAATGGGTCTATGAAATCCCAGTTGGGCAACCAAGAGGGGGGTGAATTAGTTGTCTTACAAAATTTTTCCTTTTAAAAACTTATCCAAGTTCACCCTAGTTTTATCTTTATCTTAATCAAGTAAGTTTGAATAGATAAGATAGGTAGAAATGATGAACACTTAATATCCTTGTTAACTTACAAACTTGATTAAGTTGTAATTAGCATAAAAAGCAAAATAACTATGGATTACCTAATATTAATCTATTTTCCTTTTTGTAATATGTTCAGTGAATTAGAGCAAAGTAAATGCAAACATAAGAAAGCACAAATAAAAGAGTAGAATAGAGAGTGAGTGCACCAAGAAGGAGAAGAGATTGCACGCAAGATTTAAAGTGGTTCGGCCTTCAAAGCCTACGTCCACTCTTCTTGAGGTCGTACTCAAGGGTATCACTATCTCGATACTCCTTCAAATGGACGGATCAATGAGCCAATTACAATCAACAAGCTTCACCTTTCTTGGGCTGAAGCATAAGACCCTCTTACAAGCAAGCTTGTCCTTTCTTAAGGGCCGAAGTGTAAAACCCTCTTACAATCTTGATTCACCTTTCTTAGTGGGCCGAATCGAATATACTCTTTAGAATCTTGAAGAAACAAGAAGAATATATAGCCTTTATGTAGGCTTGATTACAAGTTGAAGCTCACACAAAAATTCTCTAAAAAAAATTACAAGTAAAGCTTAATCCACTCTCAAAAGGGTTTAATCAAGATCAAGGCACAAATGAGGTGGAGAGAGATGTTCAAGGCAAAGAAGGTTTGCAAGTATTTGTATAGGCCTCAGATATGTTGAAAAATATTTTTCTTAAGTTAGAATGCAAGTTTAGACCCATATATATAGCCAAAAATAAAAACTTGAAATTACAGTTGCAAAACGGTAATTCTGTGAAACTTTTAGAAAACTAACGTCTATATTTTTTAAGTTTCAGCGTGGTTCATGGAACTTTGCGGGGTTCTCGTGGGATCCCAGGGAATTTCGTACCTGGATTCTAAATTTCAACTTGAAACTTATAAAATTTATATCTCCTTCGTTTCTTATCAGATTTTGACGTTCTTGTACTCGATTTGAATGGAAACGATGAGTTCTTTCTGTTAAAAATATTTTTAAAAATATTTGAAAATCTTTCTGTTAAAAATATTTTCAAAAATATTTGAAAATACTTTGAACAGGTTATGATAGGATTTATTTGCTGGATTCATATTTTAAGTGTTAATTTCATGTCTTTCCAATTTAAATCTTAAATTAGCACTTGGACTTTGGGCCCACTTGATTTTGGGTCACTTTTGAAAATATTTTGTTGTATTTTTTAGTGTACCTTGATCAAGAATAAGTCCTAAGAGAGAGGGATATACATTTTACCATTCTATGCACTCTCTTGAATGATTCTTAAACTAGCCTTCGATCTTCATTTGATGCAATGCTTGCTTATAAGATCTTCAAGTAGAGCTTCTTACTTTGACACCTTCCATGGAGGATGCCACCACTGTGTTCAAGCTCTTTTCCCTTTGTGTATGTTGATCCTCAAGATTTGGCCTTCAATGATGTTCCTTTGAATGTTCACTTGCTTGTGATGCTTGAATTTTAGCTCCACCTTAATTGTACCTTCAAGGAATGATGATCCGAGTTTGTTCCTGCTCCTTTGATAGTTGAATGGTTCATCCTCAAGTATAGTCCATGTATGATGGTATGCTAGCATATGTTAACCTGTGAAACCTGTCTATATCACAACACTCAAGGCAACTCATCAGTCCATAAAGGACTAATCAATTTTGGTTTGTTAGTCATCAAAACAAGGTGATTAGTTGAACCCATGGGGAACCCTTGGGCTAACAGTCTGACTGTAGGACCTTCATGCTGTACTCCAAGCAAGGTGTAGAATTCCTCATATGTGGGACAGATTTCTTCTGAACCAAAGCGGAAAACATGATTACGCCTATCCCAAAACTGGGCGGCTGCCCTAAGGAGGTTCCAATCGATCTTGATGGAAGGTAGCAAAGTAAAGAATTGCTCGGTTGGGCTGGTTAGCCACTGGTTATATTCGAGACTTTCAGGGATAGAAGCGATGGATCCAATCAATCAACTTACCCGAGTCCATGACTTTGCTACACAGGAGACAAAAGACCAAAAGACGGTAAAATATTTGTTTTTTGTATTTTTATGATTCTTGTAAGTTTTACAAATTTTGACCAGTGAGGGGTTGAGATTCAACCGAGGTCTGCCCTTTTTATTTGAATGAGCACGGGGAAATACCCCTGACAAGAACACAGAGACGAGAATAATGAGGGTTTAGAGAATAATCTAACCCTGTGTGAAAAGAATGAATTTTGAGCAGAGCTCAGACATGTTTTGACCATAATGATGGTCAAGAAAATGAGGAATGAGAGGTCAAGGTTTCGAGGAGAAACAGTGACCCTTTTTTGAAAAAAAAAATTTCTCCTGAACAATACAAAAGGATTTTGAAATAACTTTTTGTTTTGGGTAAAAAGCTGTGACCGATGCGCATTGGGCTAGGGTAGTGAAATCCCTAGCAAGAATTGAGGAAATCCGGGGACACCTTTCTAGACTCAATGGACATGCCCTATGTGGGCCAAAGGTTTAGTGTATCCTTATTCGGGAACATGCTCACATCTCTCGATAGTAAATGGTTTTGGATTAGCCTAACTCTAAGCTCAATATACCCTATATGGGCGTGGTATACAACTATATGAATATGCTTAGCTTATGCATTGTGATAAAGGCTTGACGGTTCCTCTTGCTGAAATGCATGAACAACCCTTACTAGGAGGCCCTGGTGCGGCGGGAAGTTCAGTACAGTTTCGATTTAGCGCCACCACAAGGGTGACGTGCAAAGAAGTGGTGCTTTCACGTCAAACGGAACCGTGACAAACGGCAATCAGGGTAATGACATCCCAAACGCCATCAATCCAAACTGAGCGCTAGTTACTCCTAAGGGTAATAGGTATGCAAAATATGGCGTGTGCAGTGTTTGACAGAAATTTAAATAGGAAACCCTAAGTACCCCCACGCAATTGGCGGCAATTTTGAGCATTGGCTCAAGCAATCCTGAAGAATAAAGCAAGCATATGGTACATAAAGTAAACCTACCTCTTGTTTTATTTTGCTTTCGAGGTGTAGCTGCAACTTGAGAGAGATTCGTACCTTATGATTACCCCAAGCATGAATATAGGGTTTAAGATCATTCCTAATAAAGACAGAGAAAGCTAAGTTTTTTTTTTTGATAATTTTCTAACAACTGCCAATTTCAAGTCACTCTAGAGCTTTAACCTTTTTCCCCAGCAGAGTCACTAGCCTGTGGTGCCGGTTCCCGCAGGCGCCACATTCGGGGTGCGTGTAGGGGGTTTTTGTGTCTGCGTTTTCCGTGGACTTGTGGCCGAGGTTCGAATTCCACGCAAAAGAGAATCTCTCAGAGTCGCCACCTATGTTAGGGCCTAGGACCCGTGTCTTCTTTTCCGATGAATTAGGAATAAAGATCTGAATTTCATGGGAAGCACAATAACCAATGTTGTCCTCTAGGTCAGGGCCTAGAACCTGTAATTCTACTATGTTTTTAGGGCATGGTCTTTACAGAAATCTGAGTAAGGGATATGTTTACATTCGGGGAAGGTGTTAGGCACCCCTCATGCCCGGGTAAACCCGATCTCTTGACTTGAGTTGGCTGTTTTAAAAATCTTTATCGAAAAACCATATCTTTTTATCCTTTATTGCAATTGAGCTTAGTTCCTAAGTGGAAAAGGAATGGATTTACACAGGAAGGAAAAGAATCGGTTTAAAAGTTATCCGAAGTGAGGGCGTATATTGCGTGGTCTGAGTCCTGAGGGATTACTCCTAAATCTCGTAGTAACGGCCTTAATCGGGATAACCAAAACAACGAAAATAAAGAAAAGAGGGTGGGTTTTGATCTATTTGCCCAACGTCGTTGGAGCGCTAGGCTCTCTCCTTTGTCTCTTTTGTCTATGGTGGGACTGGAGATAGGGCGGCGTGATAAGGAGAGGGAACGTAACCCTATTTACAAAGAGAGGTATGGGATTTACATTATAGGATCCGGGGCAAGAGGAACCCTGGACCCTATAACTACCCTATACCTGGTTTGATAGCAGAAATACAGAAAGCAGGGAAACAAATGTAATTTTACCGATGAAGTGAAAATGTCCTCCAAAAAGTCGGGGGCGTAACGGCTCAAGTCGGATGGTGTGGCCTTGAATTCCCTGAAAAGTTCGGTAGAACAACAACGCTTGTTGGACGGTGTAGCTTTGAGTTCTCCGAAAATTCGGCAGAACAACGGTGCTAGTTGATTAGGGTAGCTCTGAGTTCTCCGAAATTTGGCAAAACAACGGCACTAGTTGATTGATGTCACTCTGAGTCCTCAAAAATTCATCAGAATGCCGACGCCTGGTGTAAGCTCCCTAAGTATTTCTCTTGTTTCTCACCCTCTGGAAAGGAAACTAGGGTTTACATACAGTGTTTTCTCGAAAATGACGGAAAAACAAAAGGTCAGAGGGTTTATACTGAAGAAATCTCTCTAGAGTTTAGAAATCTGATCTGGATGGGTTAATAATCTAATTTTTACATTTACCTCCTCCCCATTTATAAAGCTCGGTGCCAAATGGTAGAGTGCGATTTTAAAATCGCAAATTATGATTTTAAATCACATTTTACAATTTTGAAATCACCTGGTGCGATTTGAGGGACCTCCCTAGGTCGGTTGAGTGTATTTTGGGTATTTTTGGGTGTTTTCGGTGGGCCGTAACTCCTCCGTTTAGACTCCGAATTTTGCACGGCCAGATCCGATGGGGTCCTTGCGGCAAGGAGAATCCAATGTACCTTATTTTCATGCTTTGAAGCGGTGTAATAAATTTCGATGTATCTGAAATCAGGTTTCCAGGATTTTTTTGGGAGTTTTCTAGAATTTTGAAAGACCATAACTCCTTCGTTTGGACTCCAAATCACGCGTGGTCAGATTCGTTGGACTCCTTGTGGAAAGAAGAATCCAATATACCTAGTTATATGCTTTGAAATGGTTTACGCAATTTTTACACGTTTTTACTCAAAGTTAAGTTTTAGGCGAATTTCGTGTAAAAACGGGCTTTTTGGTTGTGCCGTAAAAGGCGGGCGGGTGCCATGTGACAACAGGCTTTTGGTCTTAACTTTGAGGCAAATTCATTTTTGAGAAGTGTTTCCTACTTCGTAAACCAAAGAGAGATCGAGAGAAATAGAGCAGGGGCCTTGGGCTTGTCGTGGGACTCATCCTCCGACAACCTATCATTAGTACCACCTTGACAAAATTGGGTGTCTACAGGCAGCTCTGGCACCAGGATGGTCGCCATTCGGACTCGACTTATTGGTTGATCAATCAAATTTTTATGGTGATGAACTCTGGAGGTGGGAATCTGCTTCCACTTCTATGTACAAAGGGGCATAATGTAGTCTTGAAGCTTGTGCAATTTGTGTGTCCTTATAGAGGGGATTGCCCAGACCACTGGCGATTTTACTAAGGCCTTTTGGATTCCAAAATTGTGGGGGCAGGCATGGTAAATGAATCCAAACCGGAACTGATGTGAAGCAAGGTTTTAAATTTCGACCGAAATTTCAGGTTTCAGTCTACCCCGAAACCGAAATCGGATATACCCGAAGCGTTACAATATTTCGTTCAAAAATTTGTTTTCCCCGAAATTTCAGCCAAAATTTAAGGAATTTCACCCAAAAATCTAGATTGTTTTAATTATTTATTACTTTCCGGAAATTTCAACCGAAACAGTAATTTCGGACGCAATTTTCTACGTAATAAAATATTATTTTATCTGGTTCCATGGATTTCACCCAAAATTTCGGCCGAAAATTTAGGTTTCGGTGAGGACCAAAACGCTTTCCGAAACCGAAATTTGAAACCTTGATGTTAAGTTTAATTTTTCGATGGGCATTATGAAACTGAACTTTGGGAAATGGCTACTGATCTTTCTTGAGTCTCTCTTGAGTAAAAAATAACTGGAGGGGCATGAATAGCTACACTCAATTATTTACTCTTATTGATTGAAATATCTTACTAGCTAAGCAAACTAAAACATGTTTTTCATCACCCTCTGAGGTTTTTGTGTTGTATCCCCTCCTTAATCTTTATCTGATGAGAAAGCAAGAAGTATGTGATTAGTTATAGTTTAAGTAAGTGGTTTTTAAATATGGTTGGTAAGTGGTTTTCTAAAATGTTTACTATGGTTGGTCGGTGTCATTAAATCTTTATATGGGCATGTTTATTAAGTGGTTTTCCAAAATGTTAACAATGCGCGCAATCTATCGTAGACATGTTACAGGTAAGTGGTTTTCTAAAATGGCTGTCTTAGTTATTATAGAAATGCATGTTGATTACCTTTAGGCCATATTTTGATTGCAGGGAAGATATTTATTTTGGAGTTTTCTTTGATAGGATTTTTATTTTTTTTTCATTTTCATGAATTAGTGGGAAATTTTGACTATAGCTCATGTAGAGGGATTTTATCGTAAATTGAAGATCACGGTAAATGAAACTTGAACTATGATGGTTCAGGTTACTTTTTTCATGTGTAATTAAACAATAGAAATTTAGGATATTTTGTAAAAGTTTTCTTTTCCAGATAATTCCTGCAATCCAAACAGAGTTAGGCCCTTTTGGATTGCAGGAATTTTCCTAAAATTGTGGCCTAAGAATAAAATTTCCTCAAGAAAAAATTGTTTTTTCCTCATATCCTTAAACTTTATTAGTAAACCTACGTTACTGTCTGCAGAAATTTCTATAACGTACTGCCCCTCTATGGATCGGAGGGTTAGGATTAACATATAGAGATGATGATTGGGGCATACCCTATTTACGTTGGGGCCCAGCAAATGAATGGTGGATCTTTATAACAGGTGGGCCACAACTTTTTAAAAAAAGAGTAATTACATTCTAAGTGTAGAAGAAAAGCCCATATCAAAAGGAATAATTATTCGTAGAGAACAACGGGCCAACCGTCACTAGTCTGCACTGTTGCTAAAAAGCAAGTTTTGGGTCCCACACAGGGAAATGTTATGCAATCCAGATCGTTGATCTTGTAGATCATCATGAGCCGACCCAGATGGTATTGATCTCATGAAAAGCGGACATAGCATACAAAGACTACAAAAGTTGACGAGTGGGGAAGGGTGGGTCCACTGATGGATGTAAAATGGTGGGTCTCTCCATATGCATGGGTTGGGTAGAGATGATGGCCCCACCCATGTTATGCATGAGGTGTAAGAAAATCCACCATCAAAGATTCAAGTAGAAATGTTTCATTGAAGGAACGTTTGGCTACCATGAATTTGTTCTCATGGTAAATCGGGGGTCTCCAAGTGGAGATGGTGAAGTGGCTTAAGAATCATTAAAAAAAAAAGAAAAAAGAAAAAAAGATGATAGTGTCTCCGGTGATGGGAAGTGGCAAAAAACTCGTTGAGATCTTAGTAGACTTTTTTGTTTCCTGATTTTTTTTGGTCATTGCCCATCATCGAAGACACTAGCATCCTATTTTTTAATTTCCTGATTTTTAGCTACTTCACCCTCATCTCCACCTGGAGACCCCGATTTATCATGGAAAAAAATTCATGGTGGCCAAATGTATCGTAAAAGAAAACGAATGACAAAGGAAAGGACATATTTAGTATAGAACTAGTATTCGAGGCCATGCTATGCATGTCTAAATTGGTAGGCATGCAGTAATGCGTAGGTTATGCAGCTAGGAATTTTTTTCCTGATAAATTAGTGTTTCCAAAGTCGTAAGAGAGGGATAGGGTGGGAGAAGGAGAGACTTGAGAGGGCAAGAATAGGTTGAGGGTGAGAAGTTAAAAACCAGGAAAAAATCGATCAGATTTTGAGGGGAGTTTTTTGTTTCATGGTTTTTTAGGCTTTTCTTGCCCTCTCCTCACTCAGTCCCTCTCCTATCTACGCCTCTCCCAATGTCCCTCGCCATTAGGTAAACTAATATTCCGGGAGACAATATTCGTGGTAGCCAAAGCCCTAAGGGCAAAATGTTGGGGGCCACCCTTCGCATGAATTTGTTAGGGTAGAGTTGGTGAGTCCCACCCCATCAAAGACTAAAGTGTAAAATGGTAGGCACCATACCATACAAAAACATGAGGTGTAGAGGTCTGGTCCCATCCTACTAATACCATGAGGTGTAAAATGGTGGGCCGCACCTTATGCATGGGTTTGGGTGGAGATGCTGGACCCACTCCTTCAAAACATCAGGTATAAAATGGTTGGTCCCACCATGTTAAGCACGGGTATAAATTAATGTGCTCCATCTATCATCATGCGTAAAATAGTGGGCCCCAACGAAGTGAAAAATTTTCATGGAATGAAACATATATAGATGATCATTATTGGCTCATGGGATGACATGCAATAATTACCTAGAAAACATGTTTAAGAGTCTCTTGGGAATTCTACGGAATACTGGCAACCAAATGAGGAATGGCATTTAAAATTCCTTCTAAATGCCTAAAGGCTTAGTCATTTTAGTCAATTTTTTATGAGTCATGAGTCATTTTTACTTGATATAGGGGTATTTTAGTAATTTTTCATGATATTGGGGTATTCTAGTCATTTTACCTTGTAGAGGTTATTTTGATCATTTTTATGTCATAAGGGTATTTTAGTAATTTTGCATGACTAGGGTGTATTTTGTCATTTTACCTGGTATAGGGGTATTTCGGTCATTTTTCCTGACTCGGGGTTTTTCTAGTCATTTTACCTAATACGATGTATTTTGATCAGTTTTTAATGTCATGTGGGTACTTAAGTTATTTAATACTTTTTTGGTATATTTTGGTCATTTTAACCTCTTACTGGTCAGATTTAGATTTATAAATAACCTCTCGCAGAAAGGATTTATAAATCCAAAAAATTACACTAACACGAGGAATTTGTAAATCTTGTGGATTTCACTCAAATCCAAATCCAAATGTCATAAAGGGATTCGCCTCTAAATCCAAATCCAAGGGGTATCCAAACGGGCCCTAAAGGTCAGCCCAAGCAGATTTTTTACATTGGATCATTTTCTTACAATAATAATGGCACTTATGTGATTTTCTTTAGATCAAGGCTAACATGGTCCATTTGGATTCATACCAATATATGATTTTCTTACCAATACAAAAACCAATGGTACTTCAGTAAATTTTCATTAAAATCGGTCTAAATAAGCCGCTGTAAGCTATTCCACCCGTTCTCCCGCCATTTTCAAATTTCCTCAGTCCTATGAAATTAGAGAGAAAAAGACACAATTCGAAACCCTGCTCGAGGTAACATTTCTTTCTTCCTCCATGGATTCTTCAAAGAAACTTGCTGGGGAATTTGAAGGAGATTTTGAGAAGACAGTAGAGTATGCTGAGGAGTTGATGCACAAGGGTTCCAAAGCCTTTGAAGATGCCGATTTCATCCTTGCCGTTGATTGTTTCGGCCGTGCCCTCAACATCATGTTAGAGTTTCTAGTTTTGATGTATCATTTTCTTTTTCTTGTTATAGATCGAAGGTTCTTCTCCGTAAAAACTGAATATCTTGGTTCAATTAATTTCTGTATCTGTTTTTTCTTTTGATGTATCATTTTCTTTTTCTTGTTATATTTACAGTTATTTTATATCTTCTTTTGATGTGTCATTTTCTTTTTCGTGTTATTTTTTTTAGTTCTTTTCTTTTCAACAACTCTTGTGATCAAATGAAAATTTTATTTGAAAACAATAGCATACAAAGGCATATCAAGATTCAAAAGAAAAATGGAAAAAATATGTCAATATGATTAATCATAATTTCGAAATGCATGTTAATAAGCTTTAGTAATCAACATTAGGGCCCCCGTTTTTTTTTTTTTTTTAACCACAGATAGGCTTCTGAGCGCACAGAAGAGTGCTTCAGTTTAAGCATTGTAACAAGGGCTTTCACTTACAGAGTTGTGCACTGATATTTGCACACATGTTGGTATTAAATATTTACAATTTACCTAATAAATATATGATAGTTTATTTGGTCGATATTGTTTGACGCATTTATTTCTGTCAAAAGAGCAGTACAGTGATGCTAATTGTTCTTCATGCTTTCCTATTTGTTCAGGGTTGTGCAATATGTTGAACTTGCTCCAGAATGTGCCATTGCATACTATAAATACGGGTGTGCACTTCTTTACAAATCCAAAGAAGAAGTTGATCCATTGGCTAGTGTACCCAAGAATGAGTCCATTCTGGAAAATTCTGTAATAGATAACACTACTCAAAGTTCAGATCATGTTATCATTGATGCTGAGCAAGGCTGTGGTTCTGGTGGCAATGAGAGGGAACCTGAGGAAGGTTTGGGTCCCCAATCATGATATATAGGACATCCTTTTCGATCCATTCTAGCCAAAATACTCATGCTATTGTATAGTTTCTTAAGACTGGACATTTTTTTTATGAACACATTGACAAACAGTTAGACATATGTTCAGGACTAACTTGCATGATTTGATATGTAGCCATGTAAATGTTCAATTCCACACACGCACACATAATTTGAACCACGTCTGTATGCATTCTTGCACTTGCACAGCCATTCTTGTGCACATTAAAATGATAATATAAACCCTTGCTTATAACTACTAACTAACACACTAGATACATGTGGATACATGCATCCAAAAAAGATGCACATACCGCTTACACATCATACACATGTACAATCTACAGCATGCTTGAATTTGAACATTCATGTTCTCTCCTCTGCAAAAATGTGTTGAGATGAATTATACTTGTGAGCACTGTGATTGTATACTTTGCCGACGAAAGGATCATGTACATTGATGAAATGCTCATGTTAACCAACACATAGAGCATACACAAAGACTCTTATGCTATTGATTCTCACCAGCTTGTGGTTAAACCATTGGCCCCTTTGTCTGTGCCCATTTTTTATCGACTTTTTTTTTTTGCTTTTTTTTATGTTTTTAAATTATTTTTCTTTGTTCTCAAATGTTTTAGAACATTTGACATAGATCTTAAATATTTACACTAGGGGCAGAGATTTCACTTCAAACAAAGAGACTGCCTTTACATTCTCCCTTGGCGAGCATCTCTGCATTCTCATTCTCTCTTTGGGGGGGGTGTATGTCCGAAGGTAATACTAAGCAGGCTGTTCGGATCCCTAATATTTTTTTATGGTTATAAGCCTCCATGGGCCATCAGACTTCCCCTTTAAAGGCAACATTCATGGAGTTCCCTTGTACCTCAAGAGTGTCTTGACTCCTAAGAGAGACCCGTAAGCAAAGACAACTTTGGTTTCATTTGAATCCTTCCAACCAATTGGACCCAGTGAAGCACAAATTATGTATCTGAACCGGTGTTTCAATACTCCCTTCGATACCAGCTGATGGGGTCCGGACTCAGCACTGATGGGTCCGAACTCAGCACTGATAAGGTCCGAACTCAGCAACCAATTGGCTGCTGGCACGTGGCCCTCACAAGGACCGTTGCAAAGCCAACACCTGTCCCTGCTAGGTGTGACACCTGGACCAATCAGGGACTTCCACCTACCCTTCCTAGGTATGAGACCTGGTCCATACAGAGGCCACCACCTGTCCTGGACAGGTGGCTTAGAACTACCACCTGTCCTAGACAGGTGGCTCAGAATCACTATAAATAGCCTTCACTTGTGCTAAGGTGAGGGATCTGAAAATCAAAACCCTAAGCTTTTGCTCTGACATTGCTCTGCACTCCTGCTCATACTGACTTAAGTGTCGAAGCGCCCGTCCGGAGCACCACTCCGGGTTGGTCCTCTGACCCTTTATCTTCTTGTCTGTGCCCTTGTGCAGCGCAGGACTCCACCAGCCCTTCAGCTGTGACTTGTCAAATCAGCCTTTCCGGCCCTACCATAACCTGTTACCAATTTTAGACCTAACAGATTTGGCGCCATCCGTGGGACCCCGCAACAAAAAGCTGTTCGGAACCTCACTTAAGCAATGGTAGGAAAAAGCGGAAAGCATGTGCCAACCTCCCGGACGACCCGGGCTACAGCCCCCCGCGAAGGAAGAAGCGAGCGATTGGCCTCGCAGATAGAGGTCGGGGCGCCAGGGGAGCGCAGTCCGACTCGCTCGGACCATTCAGACCCTACCCCGACCCCGAGGGAGATGCGGGCCCTTTTCCAAGAAATGACTGCTGTGATTGCGCAGTTCAGGAATCCGGCCACCGCACTCCAGCAGCACCCGGCCGAGGCCTCTCAGCCCGCCCAGGGGAGGGGAAGCTCCCGCAGAGAGCACACGCCTCCGCCCTGGGAGCAGACTCGTCACTCTACAAGACGAGATCACTTCTCCTGGGACAAGCATGTGCGCCCCGAGCCTCGCCTACATCACCGGTCGCGATCTCCCTCCGTACAAAGGCATGGTAGCAAGAGAGACGCCACGCACGGAGAGGGATCGCGGCACCGGCGAAGGAGTCCGGCCAGTCAGTCCGGATCGGCTATGAGCCCGCCAGCAAGGAGAGAGAGGCCCATCCACCGGGCTGAGGAAAGAGAGGACCCGGTGTTGCGAAGGATCCAGCAGATCGACCACCGGATCGAAGAGCTCGCCAGAGAGCAGGGCCGACCTGCCTCCCGGATCTTCACAAGCGCTCAACCATTTTCGGACAGAGTGCTCAGCGCAGAGGCCCCTGCGGGCTGGAAGATGCCGCAGATTCCGCAGTATGACAGGACCACCGACCCCGTGGACCACCTGGAGACTTTCAGGACCACAATGCTCCTCCACGGGGCGTCGGATGGATTCCTTTGCCGGGCATTCCCCACCACGTTGACCGAAGCAGCGCGGGACTGGTACTCGCGGCTTAAGCCCAGGTCAGTGGACAATTTTGATGATTTTGGGGATGACCTGGCCCGCCATTTCATGAGCAGCAGGAGACCCAGGAAGACGACCGCTTCGCTGATGGCCCTCAGGCAGGGAGATGATGAGGCCTTGAAAGTGTTCGTTGGTCGCTTTAACAGGGAGGCTCTTCAGGTTCCCAACCTGGATCCCTCCGCAGCCACGAACGCCCTTCTGGCCGGCGTCCGATCAACTGACTTCAGGCGAGCAGTGGCCCGGCGCAACCCGCAGTCCCTCGCAGACCTGATGGCCGGGGCGGAGGAGTACATCTCGGTGGAGGAAACTCTCGCCGCCCTGGACTCTGCTAGCAAGAGAAGGCCCGAGGAGAAGAACCCTACCAAGCAGCGTAGGGATGATAAGTCTCAGAAGAAGGAGAGAAGCCCTTCCCGCAGGGAGAGAAGCCCTTCACGAAAGGGGAAAAGCCCCCAAGCGAGAGAGCATTACACGCGGCTGACCGCGTCCAGAGCACAGATCCTGGCAGCCATTCGGGAAGAGGACTTCATCCGGTGGCCGGAGAGGCAGACCTCGTCCACAAAAAGAAACATGTCCCAGTACTGCAGGTTCCACAAGGACCACGGCCACGACACCAACGCGTGCCTTCATCTGAAGGAGGAGATCGAGCAGTTGATCAGCCGAGGGTACCTCGGAAGGTACTTGAAGAATGATGACAACAAAAGAGAACGCAAGGAGAAGCCGAAGCCCAGAGGCAGAAGCCCTCGCTGCGCTCAACCTCTAGGCGACCGCATTCAAGCTCCGGCCCCGGTCAGCCCCCCTCCTCAGGTACCTCAACCTCAACCTCATGGTGTTATTGGTACCATTTCAGGAGGGCCGACCGCGGGAGGAACCTCTTCATCAGCCCGCAGGACTTATGCCCGGCAGGTAAACGCCGTGCATACCTGCAGCAAGAAGGCCAGGCTAGAGAACGAGATATCCTTTTCAGATGCAGATCTCGACGGCCTGATCCTCCCGCATGATGATGCCCTGGTCATCACCATGCTGGTGGCAAACTGGGAAATGAAGAAGATCTTGGTCGACAACGGGAGCTCCGCAGACATCCTCTATTATCACGCCTTCGAGCGGATGCTGATCGGAACCGACCGTCTGAAGCCGGCCAACTTGGATCTGTTCGGGTTCTACGGAGAAGTTGTCAAAGTCGAAGGGCAGATCGAGCTTCCAGTTCTTATCGGGGAGCCGCCCTGCCAGTCCGTCGCCATGGTGAACTTCTTGGTGGTAAGGGCCAAGTCGGCCTACAATGCTATCTTGGGCCGCCCTGGCCAGAATCTCCTCCGAGCCGTTCCCTCCGCCTATCATCAGAAGATGAAGTTCAGTACATCAGGGGGTGTAGGGGAAGTCAGAGGGGACCAGCCCCAGTCAAGGCAGTGCTATGCAGCGGCACTGAAAGGGAAGAATGCGTCCGAGTCTCTGCCGATCGAGCTGTTTGATCTAAGGGACGAAGCCCAGATCACAGTAAACGAGCCGGCTGAGGACGTTATATCTATCCCGTTGTATAGCGGCGACGACCAGAGGGTTGTTCAGATCGGCTCTGCCCTGCCAGAGGCCGTGCAGCAGGATCTCGCTCAGTTCCTCAGAGCCAATGCAGATGTCTTTGCCTGGGCTCCTTCAGACATGCCCGGCATCGACCCTGCAATCAGCACCCATGAGCTCGGGGTTGATCAGACCTGTAAGCCCGTGAAGCAGAAGAGGAGGCACTTTGCACCAGAAAGGCGAAGGGCCATCAGAGAAGAGGTGGAAAGGCTTCTAAAGGCCGACTTCATCCGCGAGATCCAGTATCCGGACTGGCTCGCGAATGTTGTGATGGTGAAGAAGTCTAATGGGAAGTGGAGGACGTGCATAGATTTTACGGACCTGAATAAGGCATGCCCGAAGGACAGCTACCCGCTCCCAAAGATTGATCAGCTCATCGACGCTACTGCAGGTCACGAGCTGCTAAGCTTCATGGACGCCTTCTCAGGATATAATCAGATCATAATGCATGAGTCCGACATTCCGAAGACATCCTTTGTAACCGATCAGGGGACTTATTGCTATCGAGTTATGCCTTTTGGACTGAAGAACGCAGGAGCCACCTACCAGCGGCTCGTCAACAGGTTGTTCAAAGAGCAGATCGGCCGCAATATGGAAGTGTATGTGGACGATATGCTGGTCAAGAGCAGAGCTGCCTGCAATCATGTTGCCGACCTCGAAGAAGCGTTTCAAGTCTTGAGGGAGCACAACATGAAGCTCAATCCGACCAAGTGTACGTTCGGCGTCAGAGCGGGCAAGTTTCTGGGCTTCATGGTAAGCCAAAGAGGGATAGAAGCAAATCCTGAGAAAATCAAGGCGGTGATGGAGCTAACTCCGCCCAGAACTATCAGATAAGTACAGCGCCTGACCGGATTAGTAGCTGCCCTGGGACGGTTCATCTCTAAGTCCGCAGAAAGATGTCTTCCCTTCTTCAACGCAGTCAAGGGTATAAAAACCGCGCCCTGGACTCCGGAGTGCCAAGCGGCATTTGAAGAGCTGAAGCAGTACTTGTCCTCTCCACCGTTGTTGTCGAAGCCAGAACCAGGAGAAGAGCTGATTCTGTATCTCTCAGCGGGACCTTTGGCAGTTGCAGCAGTACTGATCAGAGAGGAGTACCACCAACAAAAGGTGATCTACTATGTCAGTAAGGTCCTCCATGATGCAGAGACAAGATATCAATGGGTCGAGAAGCTCGTATACGCCCTCGTTATGGCGGCCAGAAAATTAAGGCTGTATTTCCAGGCGCATACGATCAAAGTCCTGACAGGACAGCCACTGAGGCAGATCCTCCACCGTCCAGACACTTCAGGTCGACTTGTGAAGTGGGCCGTGGAGCTCAGCGAGTTTGACATCAAATATCTGCCCAGGCCAGCAATCAAAGCTCAGGTTCTTGCAAATTTCATAGCTGAATGTACCATGCCAGATTCAGACCCCGGGTCAGAAGCAGTGCTTCCTTCAGCAGCAGAACCGGTTATATCCGAGCAGCAGATCGAAGCCGAAGCGGTTCCGCTTCCCGGACTCGAGGGGGCAGCTCCTCTGACCAGTCCGCTTCCGTGTTCTGAAGAGCCGCTCTGGGAGGTATATGTTGACGGGTCTTCAAATAAAAGTGGCAGCGGTGCCGGGCTAGTTCTCATAGGACCAGATGATTTCGTCCTGAATTATGCCCTGAGGTTTGGATTCCGTGCATCAAACAATGAGGCAGAGTACGAAGCGCTCATCGCCGGAATGAACCTCGCCACTCAGGCCCACGCTCAGAAACTGAAGGCGTACTGCGATTCGCAGCTAGTCGTATGTCAGATCCAAGGAGTATATGAGGCCCGTGAAGAGCGAATGATAAAATATCTGCAAAGGGTCCGTGTCCTGGCCGGCAAGTTCGGAAGCTTTGAGGTCATCAGAGTCCCCCGGACTGAAAATACAAAGGCTGATGTGCTCTCAAAGCTAGCGGCATCTGGCTACACCGCTCTCAAAGAAATCCGTATGGAGTTCCTAAAGACCTCCAGTATTAATGACCAGCCCGTCGTAGTAATGCAGATCGACGACGAGCCGTGCTGGATGGATGAGATCATCAGATATCTGCGCAGCGGAGAACTCCCCGGGGAGAAAAAAGAGGCCCGTAAAGTCGTACGGCGGGCAGCAAGGTTTTCATTTGACGGCGAGACTCTGTACAAGAGATCTTACACCCTCCCGTACTTGAAGTGTCTCCGGCCAACCGATGCCCTGTATGCCCTGCGAGAGACCCATGAAGGGATTTGCGGAGAACATCTTGGGGGCAAGGCCCTTGCCATCAAAGTCCTTCTAAGAGGCCTGTACTGGCCTACATTGAGACAAGATGCACTGAGCCTTGTGAAGAAGTGCGAGAAGTGTCAGAAATTTTCTCCCGCCGTTCACCAGCCTGCCGTGCCAATGGCTCCGATCATCAGCCCTCTCCCTTTTGCTATCTGGGGAATGGACATCTTAGGTCCTTTTCCGCCGGCCTCCGGAGGCCGCGAGTTCGTCGTTGTCGCCATCGACTACTTTACGAAGTGGGTAGAAGCTGAACCCCTGGCCAAGATCACCGAGCAGAACGTCTAGAACTTTTCTGGAAATCAGTGGTGTGCAGATTCGGGATACCCCGGGTCCTCATAACGGACAATGGCAAACAGTTCGACTCGAGGAACTTCAGAAAGTTTTGTGCAGATCTGAAGATTGAGCAAAGGTTCACTTCCGTGGCACACTCTCAGACGAATGGGCAGACCGAAGTGACGAACAGGACTCTGCTGCAGGGGATAAAGAAGAGACTGGATGATAAGGCCGGACGCTGGGCTGACGAGCTGTACCATGTGCTCTGGGCGTATCGGACTACCCCACGCACTGCAACGGGTGAGTCGCCTTTCAATCTCTCCTTCGGAACAGAGGCTGTGATCCCGGTTGACATCGGCATTCCTTCCCCAAGAATTGTTCACTTCAATGAACAGCTTAATGGGGACGGGCTCCGTGTCAACCTCGACTTGCTTGAAGAAGTCCGTGAGGAGTCACAGATCAGGGCCGCAGCGTATAAACAAAAGGTGTCTAGATACCATAACACGAAGATCCGACCAAGGGAGTTCCTCACAGGCGACCTAGTTTTGAGGAAAGCGGCCGTCTCCCAGCCAAGAAGGGTGGGCAAACTCTCCCCGACTTGGGAAGGGCCGTACCGAGTCAAAGAGGTCATCCGTCCAGGAAGCTACCGCCTAGATACACTTGACGAGCAGCTGCTACCGCACGCCTGGAATTCTAAAAATCTTCGAATATACTATCAATAGTCTTTTCCTTTGCCCTTGAAGGCCTGTAAAGAACCTCTGTAATTAAATTTCAAATAGAAATAAAGTGGAGTTGTCTCTGAACTGTGTCCCCCACTTTTGAGTCACTAGTATATGCTAGGCGCCAAAAAAGACTCTAAGTGTTTGCAGACTTAGCTCTCACTCTAAGTGTTTGCAGACTTAGAGAACAGCAGTGGAGCACTCCGGCGCGTCCAATTTGGTGTGGAGATCAGTTCCGACCACATGGACCCGCCCTAGTGGAAACTTCCTCAAAGACCTGCCCGGCCTGGCCGTCCATAGCCGAAGCCGGACAGGATATGGCGCAATCGCTAGATGCCAAAAAAGACTCTAAGTGTTTGCAGACTTAGCTCTCACTCTAAGTGTTTGCAGACTTAGAGAACAGCAGTGGAGCACTCCGGCGCGTCCAATTTGGTGTGGAGATCAGTTCCGACCACATGGACCCGCCCTAGTGGAAACTTCCTCAAAGACCTGCCCAGCCTAGCCGTCCATAGCCGAAGCCGGACAGGATATGGCGCAATCGCTAGACGCCAAAAAGACTCTAAGTGTTTGCAGACTTAGCTCTCACTCTAAGTGTTTGCAGACTTAGAGAACAGCAGTGGAGCACTCCGGCGCGTCCAATTTGGTGTGGAGATCAGTTCCGACCACATGGACCCGCCCTAGTGGAAACTTCCTCAAAGACCTGCCCGGCCTGGCCGTCCATAGCCGAAGCCGGACAGGATATGGCGCAATCGCTAGACGCCAAAAAAGACTCTAAGTGTTTGCAGACTTAGCTCTCACTCTAAGTGTTTGCAGACTTAGAGAACAGCAGTGGAGCACTCCGGCGCATCCAATTTGGTGTGGAGATCAGTTCCGACCACATGGACCCGCCCTAGTGGAAACTTCCTCAAAGACCTGCCCGGCCTGGCCGTCCATAGCCGAAGCCGGACAGGATATGGCGCAATCGCTAAACTCCAAAAGACCTGCCCGGCCTAGCCGTCCATAGCCGAAGCCGGACAGGATATGGCGCAATCGCTAGACGCCAAAAAGACTCTAAGTGTTTGCAAACTCGGAGACAGAAGTGGGTCATTCCGGCCAATGACATCCGGTTAACCACTCCGGCTCGGCAGAGAGATGAGGAAGAAGCACAGACAACATACATACAAAAACAAGACAACCGTACAGACAGTTAGACAAAATTGAATTTGTATTCGTATCACAAAAGTGCTCTTTTCGCCGAGCTGGCTTACAAAGATTGAGCCTCGCGGGCCATTACAAAAATTTACAAAAATTTACAAAAATTAAGGATAGGAGTCTGCCCGGCCACTCAGGCCTCCCCGTCGGCCGCCTCGTCGGTGACCGCCTCTGCAGTAAGGGCTGCAGCCTGGCCAGCCTCGGCGGTTGGAGGGGTGACCTCGGAAGCCAAAGCGACTTCCTGTTCTACCTCGTTGGGTTGGGAGGAGTCCACTTCACCTTCTTCCTCCTCGTCCTCTTCATCCTCTGGAGGTGCATACGGGACGTCCAGTCCGTCCAGAGAGATGTCGGGGTAAGCCTTCTTAACCTGCTCAGAGCAGAGAAGGAACCCCGCCTTATAGGCTTGGAGGCCCAGGTTGAAGAACTGTGTGTCCTTCCTCTCTTCGGCCTCCCGCACTGCCACTTTCACGGCCGCCTCGATAACCGCCTTCTTCCTCTGGTCGGCTCTCTCCCTCGCAGTTAGGAGATCCTGCACGGCTTGGTTCTTGACCCTCTGCACCTCGTCCTTCAGGCTGTTGCATTCGGCCTCTTTGACCTGGACGGCTTCACTAAGCCCGTCCTTGTCCTTTTGGAGCTCGCCCTTCTCGGACTGTATCTGTGTGAGCGTCTCAGAGAAGAGATAACTCTTCTTTGCCATATCTCTAGAGTATACTTGGAGCTGATAGAGGGCGGAGGCGATCGCCTCTGCACAGGTCTCCGGCGCCTCTTTCTCGACTTCCCGTCGGTCATGTGGGAGGACGCCCTGGTACATCAGTTCTGTGGCCACCTGGCTATCACCCAGGCCGGTGTCCGTTTTCTGCACCGCCCAGTTTGGGCGGAAAACATTGTCACCTCTCGCCGCCGTGGCGGTAGGGATGCCCAGGACTGGCCCGCTGTGCCGGGGCTCTGCCGCCCGTGCAGACCCTGAGCTCTGCCCGGTGAGACTTGGCCGGCTCGGCTTAACTGCAAGCTTGTGTGTCGCCCGGCTGCTTTTGAGAGGGTTAGCCAGTGCGACCATCGCCGGAGTTGACTCCGGCACCTTCCTTTTCTTGCCCTTAGGTTGGGGCTGCTCATGCGTTGGGGACGCTTGGGAGCTCTGCCTGATTTTTTCCATCATGGACATCTGCTTCACCATTTTCTGAACGTGAAAACAGAACAGAGTTAGAACTATAAAAAAAAGAGAAGGAAAGAAAGGAACAGTTCAAAAAATAAGAGCTGGCCTAAGAACGTTTACGTACGTGCCGGCGTCGCACGGCTGATACCGAGCTCCACCAGGATGGCCTCCTCGGAGAATTCCGCGCAGTTTATTTGACCGCGTTTCAGCTCTTCTTTGATCAAAACGAAGGTCATGTAGTCGTAGCCTTTAAGGACTGGCTTTCGACTAAGGCTCTTGGTGTCCGGCGTTCTCCATTCCAACGAGAACGGCCAGTGGGAGCCCTGCTCTATGTCCCTAGCATAGAAAAACCTGTTCTTCCATGTGTGAATGGAAGTAGGTATGCTAGTGATCATTTTCACCTCGGGCCGTTGGCTGATGTAGATCCAACCGCCGTCCTTGTGCCTCTTCAGATGCGCACACATCCTGAAGACGGGCAAGGTGGGGTTCCTACGGACCCGAACTCCCAAAAGGTGCAGAAAGCCGACCAGCGTCCTCCAAGAGTTCGGCACGACCTGTGTGACCGCCAGCCCGTAATAATTTAGCACATCGACAAAAAATGGATGCAAGGGAAGTCTGAGCCCGGCCCGTAAGGCTTCTTCGTATAGGCAGAGATCTGCACTATCGTTGCTGGCTTCAACGGCCGCCCTCAAAAGGTACCGGTCAGGGATACAGTATTTCTCCCTGACGGCCTGAAGTTTGCCCGGCCTTAGATGATTCACCTCGTACAGCGCCCTGATGTTGTACTGTGGGTTGGCCTCCATCCGTGCCTCTGCTATCACCTCTACGGGTGCGCGCGGCAAGCGAGGAACTTCAACGTGTTCTTCGTCGTCGCTGGTTTCTACCCGGTGCGGTCCGTCCCCACGGACCGGGATTGTGTCTAAGTCCACAATCTCTTCCTCTCCGCTCTCCTCGTCTACTACGATTATTACCTCCTCGTCCTCAACGCCAGCCTCCGCAGGAGAGGCCGGCCTCGTCCTCTCCGACGCCCCGGACCCAGTACTACTACTAGTCGAACCGGACTCCTTTGAGCCGGAGTCCGACTCGGAACTGGTGCTAGACATTAAAAGGGAATAAAAGAAAAGCTAAAAGAAATTACCGAACTGAGGTGCTGACTGAAGATCTCCGGGCTCACTGATCCGAGGCGGGCAGAAATTTGACTAGCCGAGCAGTAGAGAAGGAGAGGAGAATGTAAAAAGTGAAAAATGAGGAGTAAAAACTCCGGTATATATAGGTTTGGAAGAGCGGGAAAAATCCCGCCCTTTTCCCACCAGCCAGAGTGCGCCACGTCACCTACCGCATTAAATGCGCCGCTCCGCATTAAATGCAAGGTACAAGTTCCAAAACGCTAAGTGATGACGCCTCGAAGACAAAATATCTGTCCGGCCTGGCCGTCCAACGCCTTAACCGAAGCCGGACAGGATATGGCGCAATCGCTACGCGACAAAACACCTGCCCGGCCTTGCCGCACAGAAGGCTTAGCCGGACAAGATATGACGCGTTCGCTAGGCAACAGAGGACCTGTCCGGCCTAGCACCCCGTCCAGGAGATCTGCCCAGCCACGACGCCCAGGGAGTTTAGCCGGCCAGACTTCTGGTTCAAATTTCGACCAGACTGGATTGCACAGGGGCTCCTGCCCGGCCGTGCTCCTTCAGGCCAAGCCACAAGGCCGGACCAGGCCGCCCAGAGGCCCCTGACCACTGCAGTTTTTCTGGCCCATACCTGAGGCCGGCCTCAGCTGCCCAGAGGCCTCAAGGCCGGCCAGATGCTGCTTTAACCCTCTTTTTGCTTCCCCTAGCCACTGTCACGACTCGGAGAACCAGGGGGCAACTGATGGGGTCCGGACTCAGCACTGATGGGTCCGAACTCAGCACTGATAAGGTCCGAACTCAGCAACCAATTGGCTGCTGGCACGTGGCCCTCACAAGGACCGTTGCAAAGCCAACACCTGTCCCTGCTAGGTGTGACACCTGGACCAATCAGGGACTTCCACCTACCCTTCCTAGGTATGAGACCTGGTCCATACAGAGGCCACCACCTGTCCTGGACAGGTGGCTTAGAACTACCACCTGTCCTAGACAGGTGGCTCAGAATCACTATAAATAGCCTTCACTTGTGCTAAGGTGAGGGATCTGAAAATCAAAACCCTAAGCTTTTGCTCTGACATTGCTCTGCACTCCTGCTCATATTGACTTGAGTGTCGAAGCGCCCGTCCGGAGCACCACTCCGGGTTGGTCCTCTGACCCTTTATCTTCTTGTCTGTGCCCTTGTGCAGCGCAGGACTCCACCAGCCCTTCAGCTGTGACTTGTCAAATCAGCCTTTCCGGCCCTACCATAACCTGTTACCAATTTTAGACCTAACACCAGCCAAACTCAGGATGCCCATGTAAGCACTGTCAAAATTCAGCTTAAGCAAGCTTTTTTCTTACTTTTAGTCACTCTATAATTTCTTCTCACTTCTGGTACAGATCTTGAATAAGGTTCCCTAAGAATTCCTTTCTAATATTAGCCCTAGAGCGAAACTGGCTCTTGAAATTCCAGAAAACTTGATCAGGAGAAGAGTATTTGTCGTAAAATGTTCTCTAGTTTCTCTCCTTCCAAATCACCTAGCGATGAATGCAGTAATCGTCCAAAGAATGCGACGCTTTTCCCCAAATAGCTAGTCCACCAACCTTACAACATCTCTTTGAAGGAATGAAGTAAGGTCCATTGAATGCCACAGAGATTGAGAAACCAAATCTCCGTACAAAGTCGTCATGAAACTGTTATTTTGATGTGGGCAAAAAGGAATTCTTAGTTTGGATGGACTGGGTGGTAATCTCATATCGAATGAAGAAAAACTTGATCCATTGATTGTGAGAATCATTATAGGGGCATAATTTGCAAAGAATTGTTGGTAAACTTACAACAATTAACAACAATGTAGGCCGCGAAATGAATGAAATCGTCGTTGCCACAAAAGTTTTTTTTTTAAATTAAATTTAAATTTATTGGGTTACCCACAGGTTTACCCAACCCGCATGGGTTGGGTCTGGGTACATGAAAAACCTACCCATAGAATCGCGGATATTTTTTACCCGTACCAGCAGGTATCGTACCCGCACGGGGTACCTGTTTGCCGGGTCTACATGGACACATTTCCGGACATAGTATCTAAAATTATTACCCATCAGATTTGCACAACCAACAAAAGATCATGGGACTATCCTAAATCCGATTTAATTATACTATTTTACAATAGTACCCTCTAATTTTGTGATAACTATAAGTATTATTTTAGGGGTATTTTAGTATAAATAAGCCATTCATTTTTAAAACGATTCACATGTTTAGTATTTTTTTTTCATTCATCACTCAAGTCTGTCTCTCGAGTCACCCTCTTCTCGTCTTTCTCTACCAATTGACGCTAAGTCCATAGCCCACTGTGTTGCTGCCATTTTGGTTCACCTTGGCAGCTATTAGTCACACCTTCGCTCGCCCTCGTAAAGTGTTAGTAGAGATAATTACCAAGACGTATGATGTAGGATCGAAAGAGCATTCGGAATCCAATCCAACTAATAAGAAATTTAAATGGATTGTGACTATGACAGGTGGATCGAACTAGTACAGATAAGTTGACACACTAGTACTAGTCCATTCTGATTCTTATCATTTGTAAGCCCAAGGACTCATCCTCCTACCTTATTTTGATGATTCACAAACGCAAATTGATTAGTCATTTATGGGCTAATAAGTTTGCCTTGAGTGTTGTGCTATGGATAGGAAAGTCACAGGTCAATCCAGGCTAGCATACACACAAATGACCTATGCTTGAAGATGAACCAACCAATGGACAAAGGAGTTATAGCACACTTGGACAAACCATACCTTGGAGGATCTACCAAGGAGAAGCTCAACATCATCCATCTCAAAGCATTCGGACAACAAAGGAAGATCAATGAAGGCCAAAGCTTGTGGATCAACAACTTGCAAAGGAGCTTGAACCAATTGGTGGCATCATCCTTGGAAGATGTCAAAGCTAGGAGCTCAACTTTGATGATCCCAAAGCAAGCCAAGCACCACATTGAAGATCAAATGAAGATTGGCTCAAGAGAAGTCCAAGAGAGTACTTAGAATGGTAGTATCACCTTTCTCTCTTGTGTTTTCTCTTGATCAAAGCACATCTTAAAACCCCTTAAAATATATTTTTCAAAGAGACTAACACACCATTTAATGACTTAAATGGATAAGTGAATGGCCATGGTGGTGTACTAACATGTTGGGACCCATATGGCATTCAACACAACATTGAACAAAACAGAGTTCCAAGTGGACAACCTGGATCAGCATCTAAATCCTATCAAAATTGATTTAAAACTTTATCAAATATTTTTGGATCTCATCGTTTCCGTTCAAATCGAGTATAAAAACGTCAAAATCCGACGAGAAACGAAGGAGATATGATTTTTTCGAAGATAGGTGCTGAAACCAGAAATTCCAGGTACGGAACTCCGAGAATCATTCTCAGAGCTCCGAGCTCAGAACTCCGAGAGACCTCACGGAGCTCTGAGAGACCTCACGGAGCTCCGAGAGACCTCACGGAGCTCCGAGAAATGTTCCAGGGAGTATAATCCCATACTCTGTTTGAATTTTCGGAACTCCGAGAATTTTCTCGAAACTCCGAGAACGGTCTGACTTCAAAATAAAAAAAAGATCCGTTGGGGTCCAATGGTTAGTTTTTTTTTTACCCGGAAATGACCAAAATACCTCCAAAACAGTCATATTGAGTTAGAACTCTATATATACACATTGTATGGGTTTAAAACTTGATGATGAACATGTTCTAATCCTAAAGAACCCTTGAAATTCACTTGCAACTATTTTTGGGCAAAATCTCTCTCCAACCTCTTGTGCCTTGATTTTGGAGAAAATCATTTGAGATTGGTTAGGCTATAATTTATATTATCTTTGAGAGTATTCTTGAGAGCATAAACTTATAATCAAGCCTAGTGAGAGTGTAACGACCCGAAACAATCGAGCCGCTACAAGCAAAAGAAAAACCCGCTGAAAAACACCATAATTTTTTTTTAAAATAAACTAAATTATTACATTTTTAAACTTGCCACAACCGCAAATATTATTCAAATTTGAAACCCAAGTAAGAGTCGCAGTCTGAAAATAAACATAAGTCTTGCAAATAAAAAAAAAATTTTAAGACAATGACATAGCACGTCATCGGAACCCAAGAACCAAACTCCACTACGCCCTCCTCTCCCCTTTCTCCTTCTAGGTCTCCTCATCAGCAAAGCCAGCATCTCCAATATTTTCATTTCCTGTGGTTTAAACAACGTAAGCAAGATTTTCCAGTAACTAAGCTCAAGTACATCAAACAATAATGGTGAGAGGTAATGTAGAAGATCCCATGAAGAATATGTTATTAAACAAAATATGAAACTATAAAGAAATAATATAAATCATAACCGACAATAATTAAAGGAACACACATCTTTAATGTATAAACTCTATAAATGACAAAGCATAAAGTAATCCATTTTTTTTTTTAAACTACATCATGCAAATCTACATAGCGGTTGAAATCTAAAATCAAAGGAATTATCATGATAATTTAACTAAAATAACTGTTTGAGATAGGAATATAACTAGAATATCAATCTAACATTAACAAGCCCATATTGAGAGATATACAAGAATAGTCCACTCTCACTTGCCTTACACTTCTGCCGGATGAGAGAACCCAAGTCCTAAATAAGGATAGAGGATCGCTCAACCTGAAAGTGAGACCAACACCCGATCACACTTGATTCACACCATTTTACTATATCTAGCTTACAGAGGTTTTGGGGTGTCAATTATTTCTTTCAATGATAATTCTCATTATTACGATAATGTATTTTCAAGTGGGTTCAATTAGTGTTGAAGTTTCAGATTCAAAAGGTATACATATAGTTTAAAATTTAGAATTTATAGGTTTAAGTCATTGTTGAAATTTCAGATTCAATGAGTTAAATTTCAGATTTAAAGAGTTCATAAAAGTGATGAAATTTCCGTTTTAAAATGATTCATGAAGGTGCTGAAATTTCAGTTTTAAAAGGGTTCATAAGTGCTGAAATTTTTGTTTTAAAAGGGTTCATAAAGGTGCTGAAATTTCAATTTTAAAAGGGTTCATAAGTGCTGAAATTTTTGTTTTAAAAGGGTTCATAAATGCTGAAATTTTTGTTTTAAAAGGGTTCATAGATGCTGAAATTTTAGTTTTCAGTTTTAAAGATAATATCCTATTATTTTTCTTCAATAAAACCTATATTCGTAAATCTATAAAATTCTAGATTTACGTTTTAAATCTTGATCAAAGCGTACAACACTATGATCCATTAATTTAAAATTCTCAGAATTTCTTAGGTTAAGCAAAGAGGGTACTTACTTGGAGCGGATTGAAGTTGGAACGGTTGGATCACCCACCTTCTTCACTTCTCCTCCTCTCCTTCTTCTATTTCTCACTTTTTCTTTGCAAGGGAGAAAAGAAATGACCGCACTCTCCTCTCCTTCTTAAGCAATTTAATCTATTTAATGAGTCCTTCCTATATTCATTAGAATCTTTAAAAGATTGCCACATCTACTACAATATTTAGGTGTACCCACCAAATCATGGGGAAAACATGATTGCCACATCTACTACAATATTTAGGTGTACCCACCAAATCATGGGGAAAACATGATTGCCACATCTACTACAATATTGATGATGTTCGCCATGATAGAAGAGCGAAGACCATCGATAAATTTCCTTACCTTGTCCTCCTCGGTAGCGGCGTACCCGGGTGCATACCTTGACAATTGTCTAAATTTGGCCCCATATTGGGCCACAGTCAATACTCCCTGACTCAACGACGCAAACTGAGATGCCAATGAGTTCTTCACATGAGCTGGGAAATACTGATTGTTAAATCGCACCTTGAATTGTGCCCATGACTCATCCTTTGTTGCAGGATAGCTTTGCTCAACCGATCTCCACCATACACCAGCGTCATCTTTCAACAAGAAGGAGGCAAGACGAATCCTCTGAACATTGGAGCAATCCATGACGGCGAAGATACGCTCAACCTCTACTATCCAATGGTCCGCCGCCAAGGGATCCCCTGCCCCGGAGAATTCAGGAGGGTGATAATCCCTAAATTTCCGATGAAGTAAGGAAGGGTCTGTTACTGCCCTCAGCTCCTGACGTCCTGCAAGTGACGCCGCAATGTTCTGAAGCGCAGCCTGATTGGCTTCCTGAGCCTGTGCTAAGGCAGCTTGATTGGCGGCTTGCGTCTGAGCCTGTCCTCTCAAGAGCTCTGCAATCATAACCAACGGGTCCTGACCTTGACCTTCCTCATTCTGGTCATTTGCTGAGCTAGTATTCCCTCTCCTATGGTATGTCCTGTTTGGTTGCATCTGTAAAATTAACAAACCATATTAGTTGCATACATAAACAAGGAGTAAGAAGTATTCCTCGTAAGCTTCTTGCTAATAGCATTTACAGTTGTGGTATCAGAGCCCTAGGTTTTCGAAAAACCTGGATTGTGAGTTTGGGTACGTCTAGGAAAGGGGTAGTAGGACAAGATATAAGAGTAAATAAAAAATAAAAAAATACTCACACCTGCAAATGCTATTAGCAAGAAGCTTACGAGGAATACTTCTTACTCCTTGTTTATGTATGCAACTAATATGGTTTGTTAATTTTACAGATGCAACCAAACAGGACATACCATAGGAGAGGGAATACTAGCTCAGCAAATGACCAGAATGAGGAAGGTCAAGGTCAGGACCCGTTGGTTATGATTGCAGAGCTCTTGAGAGGACCAGACTTTGGCAGAAGCCTGTGAGATGGCTGAAGTTGCAGAGCGTAGTGAAAAGCTAGTACAGGCAACGCGAGTTCAGTTCTCTACAAATAGAAACCAGATGCCTCCCCCTAAGAAGCAGAGGACAGATAGTGGTACTCAATCTAGAGCAGTGTGCCCTCTTTGTGAAAAAGCTCATAGTGGTCAGTGCTGGAGGACCATGAATGTTTGTTTTAACTGCGGAGATCCTTCGCACAAGCAGAGAAATTGTCCTAGGATCAAGCGCCAGGAGTTTAGAACAACAGGGAGAGATCAGAAATTTGTGCCGCCCTATGTGAATCAGAATGTCAAGACAATGGGAAATCCGCAGCAGCAGCAGAATCAGCCTCGACCCCTACTTGCACAGCAGCAAACCCTGTGGAGGGGAAATCAGAACCGTACCCCAGAACCAGGGAAGAAATGCACCACAGGCACCAGTGAACCGAGTCTTTGCCCTAAGCCAACAGGATGCAGAGGCTTCAGATGCGGTTATCGAAGGTCAGCTCTTTATTAATCATGTGCCTGCTCATATTTTGATTGATTCTGGCTCTACTCTATCCTTCATATCTCCTGTCTCTGCTCAAGAATTAAATCTGATCCCTGTACCTATGCTGAATTCTTTGAGAGTTGTTACGCCTATAGGGGATGTGGTAGTTACAGATTTAGTATGTAAGGGTTGTGTAATTAAGATTGGGGACAGGGAGCTTCTGGGAGACCTTGTCTTATTGGATATGAATGACTTCAAGGTCATTCTCGGCATGGATTGGCCAGCATCTTATCACGCCAGTGTCGATTGCTTCCATAAGTTGGTCAAATTTGGTATTCCTGGAGAGGAGGAGTTTGTATTTGAGGGTGTGAAATGCCCTAAGAAGATCAGAATTATTGCAGCGCTCAAGGCTCAGAAATTGATAAGCAAGGGTTACGAATGCTATCTCGCTTATGTAAAAAGGGAAGATGATAAATTTGAACTTTCAGCGGCAAATATTCCTGTAGTGAGGGAGTTTCTCGATGTCTTTCCCGAGGACCTCACTGATCTACCTCCCCACAGAGAGGTTGACTTCACCATCGACCTCGAGTTAGGGACCAAGCCTATATCCAAGGCACCATATAGGATGGCCCCTGCTGAGCTAAAGGAACTGAAGGAGCAATTGTCTGAGTTACTTGAGAAGGGATTCATCAGGCCAAGTTCTTCGCCGTGGGGTGCTCCTGTTTTATTTGTTAAGAAGAAGGATGGTAGCCTCCGTCTATGTATTGATTATTGACAGCTGAACAAAGTCACCATTAAGAATCGATATCCCTTGCCGAGGATTGATGATCTCTTTGACCAGCTGCAAGGAGCCTGCTACTTTTCCAAGATTGACCTCAGATCAGGGTATCATCAACTGCGAGTCAGGGATGAGGACATTCCTAAGACTGCATTCAGGACCCGTTATGGCCATTTTGAATTTGTAGTGATGCCGTTTGGGTTGACAAATGCCCCGGCGATATTCATGGATGTGATGAACAGAATCTTCAAACCCTTCTTAGATCTGTTCGTACTTCGTAGTGGTGTTTATTGATGATATCCTCATCTATTCGAAGTCCATGGATGATCATGTAAATCATTTGAGGCAGGTACTTGAGACTTTAAGACATAATCAATTGTTTGCCAAGTTCTCCAAGTGCGAATTTTGGTTAGAGAGCGTGACATTTTTAGGTCATGTGGTCTCTAAAGAGGGTATCTCAGTCGACCCAGTAAAAATTGAGGCAGTTACATTGTGGAAGCAACCCACCAATGCGACTGAGATCAGGAGCTTCTTGGGCTTGGCAGGGTATTACAGAAGGTTTGTGGAAGGTTTCTCTACATTGGCGGGTCCCTTGACAAAGTTGACTAGAAAAAATACAAAGTTTGTCTGGAATGATGAATGTGAGCAAAGTTTTCAGGAGTTGAAGAAGAAGTTAACTTCTGCGCCAGTTCTCATTCTTCCTTCTGAAGGGGGGGAGTATGTTGTGTACAGTGATGCTTCCATCAAGGGATTGGGTTGTGTACTCATGCAGACAGGTAGGGTGATCGCCTATGGGTCACGTCAATTGAAGAGGCATGAAGTAAACTATCCCACTCATGATTTGGAACTAGCAGCGGTGGTTTTTGCGCTCAAAATCTGGCGGCATTATTTGTATGGGGTAAAATTTGAAGTCTTCACAGATCACAAAAGCCTCAAGTACCTCTTTGATCAGAAGGAATTAAACATGCGTCAGAGGAGGTGGCTCGAGTTCCTGAAAGATTATGATTTCAACTTGAGCTACCATCCTGGGAAGGCCAATGTTGTGGCAGATGCCCTTAGCAGGCAGGGTCGTACTTCAATGGCTTGCTTGATGATGGAGGAATGGAGACTTCTAGAACAGTTCAGGGATCTATCACTTGGGACTTGTGAGATTGGTGAAAGTTCGTTCATAGCCAACTTACGAGTACAGTCAGACTTGTTAGAGTCGATCAGATCAGCTCAAGTTGATGATACCGAGATTATTCAATTGCGGACTGTTATAGATTCCAGGAAAGAATTATCTATTCGACCAGATGATTGTCTTTATCTTAAAGGTCGGATTTGTGTACCGGCTAAGGAAGATCTCAGGAAGAGCATCTTAGATGAGGCTCATAAGTCTCGCTACACCATCCATCCGGGTAGCACTAAGATGTATCAAGACTTGAAGAGGAACTTCTGGTGGAGTGGAATGAAAAGAGATGTGACTGATTATGTTTCTAAATGCTTGACTTGTCAGAAGGTTAAAATCGAGCACCAGAAACCTGGGGGTACTCTTGAACCTTTGGAAATCCCTGAATGGAAGTGGGACAGTCTGTCCATGGATTTTGTCATGGGATTGCCAAGATCTAAGCGTGGATTTGATAGCATCTGGGTGATAGTAGACTGTCTTACAAAGTCCGCACACTTCATTCCCATGAAGAAGACTTGGACTTTGGACAAGATGGCAGAGGTTTATGTTGAGCAAATCATCAGATTGCATGGTGTGCCTTCGTCTATTGTATCAGATAGAGACACCAGATTTACCTCCAACTTTTGGCGTAAATTGCATGGGGCCTTGGGTTCGAAGTTGAACTTTAGCACTGCCTATCACCCTCAAACTGATGGCCAGATGGAGAGGGTAAATCAGATTATAGAAGATCTGTTGAGAGCCTGCATTCTTGATTTTGGAGGAGATTGGGAGCAGCACTTGCCCTTGGCTGAGTTCGCCTATAACAATAGTTATTAACAGAGCATTCAGATGGCCCCCTTCGAAGCATTGTATGGTCGTCCTTGTAGAACCCCGTTGTGTTGGGTAGAAGTCGGAGAGAAGCAATTGCTTGGGCAAAAAAAATTGTACAAGAGGCTGCAGAGATGGTGACCTTAATCAGAGGCAGATTGAAGGTAGCACAGAGTAGGCAGAAAAGCTATGCTGATCAGCGGCGTAGAGAGCTCGAGTTCGCTGTGGGAGATAAAGTGTTTGTAAAGATCTCACCTTTCAAGGCAGTGATGAGATTCGGAAGAAAAGGAAAATTAAGCCCTCACTACATCGGACCTTATCGTATCTCTAAGCGAGTCGGAACTCGAGCATATGAACTGGAGTTGCCTCCAAACCTTGATCGGATGCATAATGTATTTCATGTGTCCATGCTTCGCTTATACCATCCCGACCCTTCTCACGTTCTTGTGGATGACGAAGTAGAGCTGCAGGGAGATTGGTCCTTTTCCGAGGGGCCAGTGCGCATTTTGGAGCACGAGGAGAGAGTCCTAAGGAACAAGACAATTCCCTTAGTCAAAGTGCTTTGGCGTCACCACGGCGTCGAAGAGGCTACTTGGGAGCGTAAGTCGGAAGTTCAGAAAAAATTTCCGGAACTCTTCTAAGGTAAAATTTTCTTAGAGTAGATTGATTTGTCTTTTGCAAGTTATGCTTGTAGATAAATGGATTTTTCCAGCCTTTACCTCTAGGATTTTGAATCTATACTTGTGGAAGTTGAATTTCGGGGACGAAATTCCTTTAAAGGGGGGTAGAATGTAAAGACCACCATTTTCAATCTCCCTCGTGATTTTTGTAAAATCTAAATTTTTAATCCTTATTGTTCCAATCAATGGCCTAGATCATCAATCCATCTTGGATCGATGTCGGATCATAAATTTGGGCCTTTATTTTCCCCTCGATTATCTTAGATCGAATGATCTACGAATCAAGGGTCCTTGTTTTAGTATGTAGATTTATATTATGATAGAAAGCTTTCCTTGAAAATTTTATTCCCATGAAAATAATTTTGTGGAATGAAATAAATGTGGAAAATAGTAGTGCATATGTTTTCCCCATGATTTGGTGGGTACACCTAAATATTGTAGTAGATGTGGCAATCATGTTTTCCCCATGATTTAGTGGGTACACCTAAATATTGTAGTAGATGTGGCAATCATGTTTTCCCCATGATTTGGTGGGTACACCTAAATATTGTAGTAGATGTGGCAATCATGTTTTTCCCATGATTTGGTGGGTACACCTAAATATTGTAGTAGATGTGCAATCTTTCAAAGATTCTAATGAATATAGGAAAGACTCATTAAATAGATTAAATTGCTTAAGAAGGAGAGGAGAACTAAGCTCAAGTACATCAAACAATAATGGTGAGAGGTAATGTAGAAGATCCCATGAAGAATATGCTATTAAGCAAAATATGAAACTATAAAGAAATAATATAAATCATAACCGACAATAATTAAAGGAACACACATCTTTAATGTATAAACTCTATAAATGACATGCGACGGCTACACCCCGGGCTCATCTGGCATTTCCCCTTTTTTCTTGTTCTTTCATTTATTTCCGTCCAGGTACCCTGCCTCACGACTTATCCACTACCCCCGTCTAAAGGTAGTGGCGGTTTTGGACTTTTGATTACGGATGACAGACATCATGTCAAGCCGCCTTAGGGATTATTTCCCTTCGGTAAGATTATCAACACAAGGCTGCGCACACTGATCGTGTTGACTTTTGACCATTTTGGTCCAAGGACGACACAACGGCCTCCCTTATACCCCCATCTACATGCTCATGACAAAGCATAAAGTAATCCATTTTTTTTTTTAAACTACATCATGCAAATCTACATAGCGGTTGAAATCTAAAATCAAAGGAATTATCATGATAATTTAACTAAAATAACTGTTTGAGATAGGAATATAACTAGAATATCAATCTAACATTAACAAGCCCATATTGAGAGATATACAAGAATAGTCCACTCTCACTTGCCTTACACTTCTGCCGGATGAGAGAACCCAAGTCCTAAATAAGGATAGAGGATCGCTCAACCTGAAAGTGAGACCAACACCCGATCACACTTGATTCACACCATTTTACTATATCTAGCTTACAGAGGTTTTGGGGTGTCAATTATTTCTTTCAATGATAATTCTCATTATTACGATAATGTATTTTCAAGTGGGTTCAATTAGTGTTGAAGTTTCAGATTCAAAAGGTATACATATAGTTTAAAATTTAGAATTTATAGGTTTAAGTCATTGTTGAAATTTCAGATTCAATGAGTTAAATTTCAAATTTAAAGAGTTCATAAAAGTGATGAAATTTCCGTTTTAAAATGATTCATGAAGGTGCTGAAATTTCAGTTTTAAAAGGGTTCATAAGTGCTGAAATTTTTGTTTTAAAAGGGTTCATAAATGTGCTGAAATTTCAGTTTTAAAAGGGTTCATAAGTGCTGAAATTTTTGTTTTAAAAGGGTTCATAAATGCTGAAAATTTTGTTTTAAAAGGGTTCATAGATGCTGAAATTTTAGTTTTCAGTTTTAAAGATAATATCCTATTATTTTTCTTCAATAAAACCTATAGTCGTAAATCTATAAAATTCTAGATTTACGTTTTAAATCTTGATCAAAGCGTACAACACTATGATCCATTAATTTAAAATTCTCAGAATTTCTTAGGTTAAGCAAAGAGGGTACTTACTTGGAGCGGATTGAAGTTGGAACGGTTGGATCACCCACCTTCTTCACTTCTCCTCCTCTCCTTCTTCTATTTCTCACTTTTTCTTTGCAAGGGAGAAAAGAAATGAGCGCACTCTCCTCTCCTTCTTAAGCAATTTAATCTATTTAATGAGTCTTTCCTATATTCATTAGAATATTTGAAAGATTGCCACATCTACTACAATATTTAGGTGTACCCACCAAATCATGGGGAAAACATGATTGCCACATCTACTACAATATTTAGGTGTACCCACCAAATCATGGGGAAAACATATGCACTACTATTTTCCACATTTATTTCATTCCACAAAATTATTTTCATGGGAATAAAATTTTCAAGGAAAGCTTTCTATCATAATATAAATCTACATACTAAAACAAGGACCCTTGATTCGTAGATCATTCGATCTAAGATAATCGAGGGGAAAATAAAGGCCCAAATTTATGATCCGACATCGATCCAAGATGGATTGATGATCTAGGCCATTAATTGGAACAATAAGGATTAAAAATTTAGATTTTACAAAAATCACGAGGGAGATTGAAAATGGTGGTCTTTACAGAGAGGCTACTACATCTTCTTCTTCTTTGTTCAATCGGTGGCAAGGGCATCCGGTGTTAATTTTCTTGGGAGAAGGGCTTAGTTCTCGACCGTGTAGGAGAGACATTGTAAATGTGGCAAGTGTATCCTCATTTAATTCCCTTGGGTTATAAAAGCCTCGGAGCTGAGCGTAGTGGAGGTCTCAATAGTGGAAATTCTCAAGTGCAACTTTGAGAAGAGTGGAGTAGGCTGTTGGCCGAGCCACTTAAAAAATCCTTGTGTCACTTGCGTGACTGATACATTTCTCTCACTCCCTCTCTCTTTTATTTATGATTGCATCTTTACATGCTTACATTGAGTGAGTAGTTAGCATTAGTTTTTTTATTGTTAGCTATAACTTGCTAACTAAGCCATAATTCAACTTAATTAAGTGTGTTAATCAACAAAGGTTTTTGAACTAACAATAATTTGTAATACTTGTTTAAACTTCAACTAATTCGACTTAATTAAGAAGGGTTAAAATTAAGGGATAAAACTAGGGTGATTTTATGATAAGTTTTTCAAAAGGTAAAAGTTTTCTAAACAATCTATTCACCCCCTCTAGGTTGCCAAACTAGGTTCACTCTTTGGATTTCATCATTAAAATCACTCGTACAAAAAAACCAATGGTACTCCCATAATTTTCATTAAAATAGGTCTAAATAAACAGCTATAAGCTATTCCATATCCGCTAGGGCTATAAGCTATTCCATATTCGCTAGGGGTGCAACTTTGGTCAGGCTCAACCTGAACCCCGACGGGTTAAACCCAATTTTGAGTCGGGTTGGGTTGGCATTTCCTTGGGTTCCCAAGCCAACCCGATTTAATTTCGGGTTGGGTTAGGGTTGAGAGATTTAGACGTGGGTTGGGTTAGGGTTGACCATCCTCAACCGAGGCTCAGGTTGGATTGGGTTGAGGGAATGCGATCTCGAGTTGGGTTAGGGTTGTGGCCTCAACCCGATCCAGCCCTTCATTTCCTGATTCTCCCGCCATTTTCTATTTTCCTCACTCCTCACACATCTTCAAAAGTGTTGAAGAAATCAGAAATAAAGACAAAGAATTCGAAACCCTACTCTTTCCTCCATGGATTCTTCAAAGAAACTTATTTCTGGGCAATCCTCAGCTCAGGAATTTGAAGAAGATTTTGAGAAAACAGTAGAGTCCGCTGAGGAATTAATGCAAAAAGGATCCAAAGCCTTTGAAGACGCCGATTTCATCCTGGCCGTGGATTTCTTCAGCCGTGCCCTCAACATCATGTTAGGATTTTCTTTCTCATCCTTTTATTCTAAGTTTCTTTCACTTTTATTCTGTATTCCATTAATTCTTTAGTACTTTTTCTGTAAATTTAATCCTTGAACGTATTTGTTATAAAACCTAGGTTAAAATCCTTGAATTTATTTTACCACTCAATCTTGTAAAATCCAGGTTTTACCTAGGTTTTATTTTGTAAAATCCGGGATTTTACAATCTTGGATTATAAAATCCATGTATCTAGATAAAAAAACTGAATAGTTTTGGTTCAAATTCATCTTTTTCTGTGTAAAAAAGTAGAAATTTTATAAAATAATTTTCCTTTCCATAGTTTTCCAAAAAATTCCAAACAGAGCTTTTGGTTACGGGTATTTAGGTTTATGGAATTTGATTTTCTGTATTATTTGATGGATGAATTTAATCTTGGATATAGTTTCTTGATAGAAAGTAGGATAATGATATTGGCACTATCATGTTTTGGTAATTGCAATAACTCATCTTGTCTTTTATTAATTAAAGAGCTGTCAAAATGTTATTACTGTACCCAGAAAGCTATCAGATTCCAATTAAAAAAAATAAAAGACTAGCTGAGTTTGGGCCAAGGAAGCAGGATTCTTCCCTGGGAGCCTTCGATTCCCGCTCTGGCAACCTTGAGCAGGATTCTTCCCTGGGAGCCTTCGATTCCCGCTCTGGCAACCTTGGTTTGTGCAGTTATTAAAACATTGTAGTGTCAATATCTGTATGCTAGAAAGTAACTACTTTAATCTGTTGGTGATCAAGGTTACTGGCATTTCATTTCATTTCATCTTGAATAGAGTTTCTAGAGAGAGTATTCTCGTCAATCTGTTGGTGACCAAGGTCAGGGGTAGTTAGGTATTATGTCTAAACCTTCTGGTATAATTGGGACACTTCTTTTAAAGATTGAACTCCATTAATTTTTGTATATGTTTTTATTTATCTTCTTTTTCTTGTATCATTTTATTTTTCTTGTCAAGAACTCTTGTTATCAAATGAAAATTTTATTAGCAAAAGGTAGCATACAAAGGCATATCAAGATTCAAAAGAAAAATGCAAAATGTATGTCAATATGATTTATCATAATTTCAAAATGCATGATAATACGAAATCATGTCACTTTGATTTGCTTCAGTAATCAACATTAGGGCCCCTTTCTTGCCACAACAGATTAGGCAGGATTATGAGCACACAAAAGAGTGCTTCAGTTTACGAATTGGTCTGGTTATACAAAGTTGTGAACTGATATTTTCATACATGTTGTTATTAAATATTTATAATTTACATAGTAAATATATGATAATGATATTTTATTTGGTGGATATCGTTTGACGAATTTTTTTTTGTCAAAAAAGCAGTACAGTGATGGAAATTGTCTTTCATGCTTTCCTATTTGTTCAGGGTTGAGCAATATGGTGAACTTGCTCCAGAATGTGCCATTGCATACTATAAATATGGGTGTGCACTGATTTACAAATCCAAAGAAGCTGATCCATTGGCTAGTGTACCCAAGAATGAGTCCATTCCGGAAAATTCTGAAACAGATAAGACTACTCAAAGTCCAGATCATGTTACCATTGATGCTGAGCAAGGCTGTGGTTCTGGTGGCGATGAGAGAGAACCTGAGGAAGGTCTGTCCCCCCAATCATGATATATAGGACCACCTTTTTTCAATCCATTCTAGACAAATACTCATGCTATTTATTGTATGGTTTCTTCAGCCTGAACATATTTTTATGATCCATTCTGTGCCCATTTTTTTATTCCAACTTTTTATTTTTTGCTTTTTCATGTTTTTCAACTATTTTTCTTTGATGTTAAATGTTTAGAACTTATGACATAAATCTGCATGTTGGCTTATTATTGTTTGTTTTAGTATTTTTTTTTACTATATTTTGACCTAGATCAATTTCTAGCTTGTGTGGTGGTGTTGTGCCTAATGGGTGATCAAGAGTGCCTCGAAAAGCATGAGCGAAGAGAGAGCAGTAAGCAAAGACAACTTGGGCTTCATTTGAATGCTTCCAACCAATTGGACCCGATTAAACAGGAAATTATGTTTCTGAAGTGGTGTTTGAATACTCCCTCCGATGCGGAAGCTCAGGTTGCCCATGGAAGCACTCAAAATTCAGCTTGAGCACGCTGGGATTAGGGTGTCTCCATGTAGGTTTTTTCTTACTTTTAGTCACTCTATTCGATATAATTCTTCTCACTTCCTGTACATATCTTGAATAGGGTAACCCAAGAATTCCTTTCTGCGTACAGCCCAAGAGCGAAGGTGGCTCTTGACTTCCCAAAAACCTTGATTAGGAGAAGAGTATTTTTCATAAAAAATTCTCAAGTTTCTCTCCTTCCAAATCGCCTAACTAACGGTGAATGAAGTATAATCATCCAAAGAATGTGATGATTTTTCCCCAAATGCTTAGTCCACCAATCTTTCAACATATCTTTGAAGGAATGTGGTAAGGTCCATTGAATGTCAGGATGAAACTGAAATTTTGATTGAAATTGAAATTTTGATGTCGGCAGAAAGGAATTCTAGGTTTGGATGGGCTGGGAGGAAATCTTATACCCGAGGAAGAAAATTTTGTTCCATAGATTGTTCTTACAGAACTAATAATGTTGAAACTATATGATGCAGGACGATCAAATGAAAGACTAATTCTTTGATCCGGTACCAAATCTGAAGTACGAGGGATCTTTGGATGGGATGATAGGCGTGAAAACGATAGGTGAAAATTAAGGGTTTGGGTCCTAAACTATGTGATTATGTTGGGGAAATATTCGTACGAGTTTTATGATAGGTTTGGATGGGTACAAACATATGCCAGGAAGTTCTCGAAGGTGTTAGTTTTTGGACAAAATGAGAGGGATGCGGGATAGGGATGGGTTTGAATATTTTCTATGGTCGGAAAAAAAATTTATGGATATTTTAGGGGTTTCGGGTAAAAGATGGGTGAAAAATAATGCACAGGAGCTTACGGGTAAGATTAGTGGAGGTTTGGGGTTCCTGGGAAGGTGATTTGTTGGAAAAAAACGAAAATAAAAATAAAAATGAAACACTAAAGAAATAGATAGGAAAGGTTGGAATCTCACCAAATAAAACCCAAGGCATCACACCAAGGGGTTCCTAGGCATCGCCCCTTAGGGAAATAGACTTCACATCCATGATTTGTAGGAAAGCAAAATAAAATTATTTTTTATTCATTCATCCATAGCATAGCATAGAATAAAAGAAAAGTACCATGAGGAGTACAATATAGAAGAAACCCTAGAAAAAAAGGAGAGAACTAGAAACCCTAGAAAAAACCTAATACTTTTGGACCAAAATACCCTCTAATGACTTAAAGACTCGCTTCTTACTTAAAATCCCGTAATACATGTGTGGGGCCTATTTAAAACAAACAAAACTCAAAGAACTTAAGTGATTTTGATGGGAAAAGACTACAATACCATCCTATGAGTTAAAAAGACTTAAATAACACTTAAAAACTAAATAAAACACTTTTAACATCAACGGTTGGCCACATCTTAATTCTTGGATTCTTCATGGCATCTTGGATGGTCCCTCATCATACTTCTCCGCTTTAAAGGACTCGCCCTGTCGAGTATATACGGATGTCAACTTCATTATTGAGATTTCCTCATCTTTGATCTTCATGCTCATCGTATACGTAGACTAAGTATTTCCATCGTAGTAGGTATCTCAGACAATCATATCCTCTAATGAGCACAATCTGGATGTCAAAGTCAGGTGCAAAATAATCTTTAAGCTTAAAAACTGTTGGTGGAGCAAACGACATCGTGTCTGATTTTGCATCACCATCTGCTTCCTTTGTTGTTAATTGAAACTCTAGCAAACTCCATCGAACGACTCCTCCTTTCCAGGCATCAGACATGTTGAATAAAATTGTTTCCATCTTTTTCGTCATGTAATGTGTTTGAGCTAAGTATCTTCGGAACTAGCTTTGCATGGCGATAGTGGCTTTGGTTCGTTGCTCTAATTCCGTGCACTCCATAGAGGGTATCAGCAATGATTGTTCTGGCACAAACTCATGAATCTGTGCAACCTGTGGACTCTCCAATGCTAGAAGATGTGCATGAAAATCTTGGTGAGTACGATATACAAGGTCCACATGGGACAACAATCAGTCAAATTTGGCGTTTAAGCCTTCCAACTATTCAACTAATCGATCGTCACTAGACAATAATAATATAATTCCAACCTGAACTCTGACACCAAATCTGATGCAGGACAACAATCGAATGAAGGACTAATACTTTGATCCGGTACCAAATCTGATGTAGGGCAGATCTATGGAAGGGACGTTAGGCATGAAAACGAAAGGTGAAAATTAAGGGTTTGGATCCTAAATATGTTATTTTGTTGGGGAAATATTCCTACGAGATTTATGATCAGTTTGGAGGGCTGCAGACATATGTTGGGAAGTTTCGAAGGATGCCAGGATGGGGTAAAGTTGGTTTTTGGACAAAATGAGAGGGACGCGGGATATGGATGTATTTGAATGATATTTCTATGGTCAGAAATTTTTTTTATGGGTATTTTAGGGTTTTGGGGTAAAAGATAGGTGAAAAACAATGCAAGAGAGCTTTCGAGTGAGATTAATGGAGGTTTGGGATTCCTGGGAAGGTGATTTATTGGACAAAAAAAAAATGAAAGATGAAAGAAAGAGATAGGAAGGGCTGGACTCTCACCAACTAAAACCCAAAGCATCACACCAAGGGGTTCTTAGGCATCATACCTTAGGGAAAATGACTTCACATCCATGATTTGCAAGAAAGCAAGAGAAAACTGCTTTTCATTGATTCATTCATAGCATAACATAGAATAAAAGAAAGTACCGTGAGGCTTACAATATATAATAAAAATAGGGATTTGCTAGCGTCCATTGCAGAAGGCATTTCGCGGATGGCCTGTTGCATATGAAAGTAGCCACACAGGCTCACTTTTCAGTAGATTTTGTCTTCATTCACGAGGTGGTTGTGCTCACATGCAACCATGACGTGGCTACACGCCTCTTGGCTAGAAAGGATAAGTGATTTGAAAACTCCAAAAGCTAACCGTCCCTAAATTTTAGCATGCAATTACCTTTTTATCAGTTCTGCTTTATTAAAAGAGTCCTGATATAGTTTAATAATTTACTTGTTAGGAGTTTGGTAGGATTATAAGACACCTGTGAGGCCAGCCATGTTGTACGGCTCAGAATGTTGGGCCACCAAGAAGCAGCATGTGCATAAGATGAGTGTAGCGGAGATGCGAATGCTTAGATGGATGTGCGGCCACACAAGGTTAGATAGAATTAAAAATGAAGACATTCGTAAAAAGGTGGGGGTGGCACCAATTGAGGAGAAGATGAGAGAGCATTGCTTGATGGTTTGGACATATCCAACGTAGGCCTTTGGATGCTCCAGTGAGAAGAGGCGACTCGTGCCAAGTTGATGGAGTAAAAAGAGGTAGGGGGCAGACCGAAAACAACTTGGGTAGAAACTGTGAGGAAAGACTTGATAGCTAGAAACATAACAGAGAACATGACCTTGGATATGATAGAATGGAAGAAAATGATCCACGTAGAAGAACCCAACTAGAGCCAGGATTAGAGCCGGGTAGATTCCTTTTACCTTCTTCATGAAACTTTTCTAAAGGATTCATTCAGTCGACCCCTACTAATTTGGGACAAAGGCTTTGTTGAGTTGAGTTGAGTTTGGTAGGATTAGGAGTTCGAATCCTAATTGGAAATAAGTAGCAAGATTATTTTTTCTATATAAAGCCTAACGTGCTGGGTGGTTGCACGATTTACATCTATTTTGAAAATTAAGAAAATCTTCTTCTTTCTTCTTTTAGAGAAAGTGGCAGTTATTTGTTCTTCCTGGATTCGAAGAATCGCTCTTCGAGGATTTGACGAGCACCCTTCGTGGATTCGAAAGCTTTATCGATCAGAGGTCGACGGCGGCCAAGCCTCGACTTGTTCTTCTTCGCGCTTCTGGCTACGCCAGGTAGTATCAGAGCTTTGCTACTTTCCATGGCTTCCCACGGAGAACGAGAAAATCAAGAAACCGTGACGATGGAGATGTTTGACACTCTCCAGGCTACCGTTAATCAAATAGGGGAGCAATTGGTACGTTTAAATCCTGTTGAGCGCGAGCAACCTCACATCGATGACAGTGATCGACGACGGAAAGCTCAAGCTCTACCACAAGTTTCACGCCCCATTCCTAGGGTTACGTATTTTCCTGATGATGATTACTCTAGCGAGGAGGAATTCGACGACATCGTGCACCAAAGACATGCCCGTGGTCGTGTTCCGCAAACCGCGGGTTGTGATCGTGAATACCGTATTAAGGTGGATTTACACGAGTTTAATGACCAACTCCACATCGAAGATTTTCTTGATTGACTTGCGGCGGTCGAGAGATTTTTCGACTATATGGAAGTTCCCGAGGAGAAAAAGACAACTTGTGGCCATCAAACTCAAGGGAGGCTCTTCGGCATGGGGGGAGCAACTTTAGCTCTCTCGTACAAGGATGAGAAAGAGATCAATTCGGACGTGGGCACCGATGCGTCAAATCCTTTGTGAGAGATTTCTTCCCATTAATTATGATCAAGTACTCTGTTAACAATACAAAAATTGTCGCCAAGGTAGTAGATCAGTGCGAGATTATACAGAAGAATTCTACCGGCTATCGTCCTGAAACGATATTTCGGAAACCGAGGCATAACGAGTGGCACGTTACAAAGGAGGCCTTCATCAGGTAACCCATGATCAAATTGCACTCCACCCGATTTGGACGCTATCTGAGGCGGTAAAGATGGCGGAACAAGTTGAGACCATGATCAAACGGTCGCCTCAGAGGGATTTTTACTTGAGTCAAACCGTGGTAAAGACATCACAGATGGTGATTCCGACAGTGAAAGAGAAGGCGGTTTTGGATCTTCTTGTTGGGGTAACTAAATCTGCCCAAGCGTTCCCGACACGAGGAAGAGGACCCAGAGATGTTCCTACTACTTAGACAACGGCCCAAGTTCCACGACGGGATCCGTCTGTGTCGCAGTTCGAGCAGCAGATCATATGCTACAAGTGCAACCAAGTGGGTCACAAATCCAATCGGTGTCCCGAAGGTGGCCGGCGTACGACAAATCTAGTCATCGGTGACGAACATAAAGAAGATGAAGAAGAGCATGAAGAGGAACAAAATACAGAAGATCCATTCCTACTACTTGTGCTCCTAGGTGATCCTTGGTAATGCATCGTGTTATGTGCACTCAAAAGTAAAGGAGTTCACGCAACGTAATAATCTCTTTAAGTGCAAGTGTATGGTCAAAGAAAGGGTTTGCAATGTCATCATTGATGGAGGTAGCATGGAGAATTACGTGTCGAAGGACATGGTGAAGAAACTGAAGTTAAAGACAGAAAGGCACCCTACTCCCTACAAGCTCAGTTGGATCTCAAATGGCAACGAAAAGAAGGTAACTGAACGTTGTCATATTTCTTTTGAAATTGGTGCTTACAAGGATGAAATTTTATGTGATCTTATCAATATGGATACATGTCATCTTTTGTTGCGGAGGCCTTGGCAATTTGACAGGGATTCTATTCATAAGGGAAGAGATAATGTCTTCGTTGTTCAACAAAACAACATGAGTTATGCACTTCAACCATTGACGGACGAGAAGGATACCAAAGCTTCTCAAGTGGAGGGGCAATCGTATTTGACGCTAAAGGAATCCTTTGCCAAATCCAAGAGGAAAATGACACGAAACGGGGTCAAAAAGAACCAAAAGAAGCCTACTCCGCCTAAAGCTAAGTACATAGCGGAAAAAGAAAAGCAGCGGCGTGTTAAGGTCTTTGAAGTTGGAGTAGCTATGGTCACAACACCATTGAACTCGAGATCGAGTTATCTTCAAGTGGAGGGGAATGACGTGGCCACATCCCCATGTAGTACACGTCTCTTGGCTAGAAAGGTTAAGTGATTTGAAAACTCCAAAAGCTAACCGTCCCTAAATTTTAACATGCTATTACCTTTTTATCGGTTTTGCTTTATTAAAAGAGTCCTTATATATTTACTTGTTAGGAGTTTGGTAGGATTAGGAGTTTGAATCCTAATTGGAAATAGGTAGCGAGATTTTTTTTTCTATATAAAGCTTAACGTGCTGGGTTGTTACATGATTTATTTTGAAAATTAAGAAAATATTCTTCTTTCTTCTTTTAGAGAAAGTGGCAGTTATTTGTTCTTCGTGGATTCTAAGAATCGCTCTTCCTGGATTCGACGAGCACCCTTCGTGGATTCAAAGGCTTTATCGATCGGAGGTCGACAACAGTCAACCCTCGACTTGTTCTTCTCGCTTCCGGCTACGCCAAACAGGCCATCCGCGAAATGCCTTCTGCGATGGATGCTAGCAAATCCCATAAAAATAAGAGAACTAGAAACCCGAAGAAAAACTATTACTTTGGACCTATGTTGCATCAGTACTGATACGAGTGTCAGAATCCAACACGGGTATCGAGTGTCAGATTCAGCAAACCTAAAAAAGAACGATTCGTGGGTTTTCCAAAATATTTTAATCAATTCTCAAATTTTATTTTTTTACGTAACAATATTCTTATAACCAGTAATATTGAAAATTTTAATAGGTTAAGTAGATATAATTCTTTATTAAACATTTAATGTAATACCCGGTAAAAATAACAATTATTGTGCATAAAAACTATTCACATGTTACTATTCCCCTCAGTTTTCCTTATAAATAAAGCAGCAAAGAAGAGAAAGGGAAGAAAGAGAAAGAAAATGGAGGAGGAGAGGGAGAAGAAGGAAAAGGCTAGGAGTATTACTTATCCCTGATCGTTGTCATCTTCAAGGTCAAGCATCTTCAAATTCCCACTTCTCAGGTTTGATAAGGCAGGTGGTAGCTAGATTCGACTGATATCTTTTCTCAATGAAAGTGATAGGGATATGATTATACGTTGTTTTATTCAGATATTTCTTATCCGTTTTACTTCAAATATTCATTGTTTACATTTGGGAAATATCAAATCATATTTGTTTCAAAATGATGAAATGTGTTTCATTCTGAAAAATGAAATGAAATGTTGGATTTCATATGCACGAAAGTTTGAACGAAAATGAGAAATGAAAGAAATGGAAGAGGTAAATGTACGATAGTCTCTCTCGTGTGACGTGTTTGTACCTCTGAGCCATTGACTTACCCAAAAGCGGAAGCAGGCCAAGTCCAAAGCGGACAAATATGAGGGTGAGGCGGACCGTTACAAGAAACTTCAGAAATAGAAACAGTTGGAAACTATTGGGCTTTAAACGGTTTGTTTTACTATCTGGTTAAATTGTTTCTATAAAAAAATCCTATTAGTATTAGTTTTAAATTCACATTATGTTCTATACAAAATACTGCATATTTTTATAGAACTGTCTCTTATTATTGATTTCAGCTACTTGTCGAAGCTTCTATATACCTGCTGTCATAACCCACTTTTTCCCGCCAAGATTTGAAAATTTGGATGCGGGAATATTTGTCAATGAGGAACCTTAGTTATGAGAAGTGTGGAAACAACTTGAGAAAATACGGAAAAGATAAACCTAGTCAATCTCCTCAGATGTAAAAAGGTTTTAAATATGTCATACTTGGGATTTTTGTAAATTCAGGATGTACTTTAACCTTCCCTATGTAGAGGTGTCTTCTGCGGAAAAACAAAACCAGGATGGCTGCAGTTTAGAACCAGACAATATCAGAGCCACCAGATTTAGTCTGTGAGAGTGTGAGGAACCTGATTGCACGAGTCTTGGGTATGTCTTAGGAAAAGGGTTAGATAGATGAAACATAGACAATAGATCGAGCTTGAAATATATCTAATCCTCCGTGTGTTCATCTTACAGATGCAAAATGCAACCATTGCTTGTTGTTACGATTATGGTAGAATAATTTTCTCCTGAGAGTATGGAGAGAGGAATTTCGGGGACGAATTTCTTTTAAGGGGGGTAGAATGTAATACCTGGTAAAAATAACAGTTATTATGCATAAAAACTATTCACATGTTACTATTCCCCTCAGTTGTTCTTATAAATAGAGCAGCCAGGAAGAGAAAAGGAAGAAAGAGAAAGAAAAGGGAGGAAGAGATGGAGAAGAAGGAAAAGGCTAGGAGAATCACTTCTCCCTGATCTTTGTCATCTTCAAGGTCAAGCATCTTCAAATTCTCACTTTCCAGGTTTGATAAACCAGGTGATAGTTAGACTCGACTGGTATCTTTTCTTAATGAAACTGATAGGCTAAGAAGGACGGGTACGGGGTGCGGGTACCACACTACACGGGTACGTGATTTTCCAAAAAACCCGGGTGCAGGTACGTTCGGGTATGCTAAATATAATAATATTTTTTATTATTTTATTATATATTTGTAAAAATTAAAAAAAAATTAAAGAACATTCAAATTACAATTAACATCACCAAAATAGCAAAATCTAATGTTACTCCATATTTCATAAACTCCAACTTCAAGTACAAGATGTTATGATCGCATCATTCATTAGATACAATGTCCGTCGCCTCATCTCCAATATCATCATCTACATCATCGGTAAAAACAACGGCCTCCAAATCCGGCTCATCGGGTGAAAGGCTAGCAACTTCAAGCACCCCAACATCCTCAAAAGAATCAAATGAATCTCCACCTATGTCCCACATCTTTGACTCTCCCTGTACATACTGTAAATATCATCTTGATAGAAGACGAAAATTACTATGAACAAAAACCAAGTCCTGAGCTCGTTGTGGAGTTATCTTGTTCCTTCTCAAAGAATGCACAAAGGTGTAAGTGCTCCAATTTCTCTCGGCACAAGATGAAGACGACGGCTGCATAAGAAGTTTCAAAGCTAAGCTTTGAAGCATAAGAGCGCATGTACCGTGGACAGCCCACCAATCATGAGGCTCTAAAGTAACTTGGTTATTGATGGAATCAGCATCATTGAATAATCCAGACTTCATAGAGAAGTGGGCAAACTCCACATTAGCCTTCGTATGATCTTCTGAATTGGGAAAGTACCTTTTGAGGCACTTTACCCTCTCTGCATAAATCTCTTTATCCTTATGTGGAGGAACACGATTTGAACCGGCACTAAGCCATTCTTCGCTGTAATACCTTCAAGAATAGAAAAAGTAATTTAGTTTCATGTTAAAAGTAGGAAATAAAGTTCACAATGAACATAACTATTAATCTAAATAAAATTTGAAGTCACCTAACCTTGGATTCAATGAATGAGCCAAGCAATGAAGCGAAGTGTTGCTCTTGTTCCAACGATCAAAAAGAATTTCTTACACCACTCCATAAAAGCTAGACTCTTCTTTTTTTCTCTTTCCTTCCTTCCTATAGATTGCCGTCTCCACTTTCTCAATCATCGTGTCTCACATATCATAAACCAAATGAAGACAAGGCTTATCCGTGTCACACTCTCTAAGTATGTCATACATAGGAGATGTAAAAGAAAGTATGTAATCGATAGAATCCCACAAAATGTTATCCAACACCTCTTCTTTCACAAACTTTGCTTTTCCTTCATCATCCTCTCGATAGCAATTCCATTTGTCACAAATCACCATCGATTGTAGACCTTGCTTTAAGAGTTTAAATCTCTTAAGCATCACAATAACACTCGCAAAGCGAGTCTAGGCAACGGAAAGCAACTTCAAACTATTGAAGTCGTTGAATGTGGCTAATCTCATCGAATGATTCATGATGAAATTCTTTACTAGCATGACATCTCCCGCAATATCCGAGATCCAATTACATTCTCCATAGGCAATTTGATTTACTTCCACATTCTTTGCCACACAAATGTTCTTCAAAGCAAGATTAAGTGTGTGCACCACACACGGGGTCCAAAATATGGAAGGAAATTGAGCTTCAACAAGTTGTCCAACCGCCTTACAATTTGGAGCATTATCGGTAACTACCTAGACAACTTTATCATGTCCAACCTCATTAATGACTTCCTGCAATAAGTTAGCAATGAAATGCTTGTCCTTTGTCTCCCCCGAACAATCTATCGCCTTAAGAAACATAGGTCTACCTTCCGATACCGCCATGAAGATAATAAGAAGCCTTCTCTGTGAGTCACTCCATCCATCACTAACAATGCTCACGCCTTTCTCCCTCCACGTGTCTCTAATAGGTTGCAACAACCTATCAATATTAGCCCTCTCTCTTTGAAGTAGAGTTGTCCTAAGCAAGTTGTACTCCGGAGGCAAATAACCCGAAAGTGCATTGGTGGCGGCAAAAGTGTAGGAACTAGCATAGTATGGGTTCCTTGTTAGGTGAAAGGGCAAGCCACCGGAGTAAAACATCCTAGCAATCTCAGCATTTAGTTGATCACGGGCCGCCATGTTGAAAGCTTTTTCAAGTACACTCACACTTCCACTTGTCTTTCTCTTCTTCAAATCATAACTTGGAGCCACAAACATACTTGTGCAACTCAATGATCCACTACTCGACGATGGCGGCAATGACACTTTCTTGGTAGCATTTTGCTTCATAATCTCCTTGGCTTCTTCCTTCATCCTTTGCATAGCAACTAGATCACTCGTCTTCACTTTAGGACATGCTCTGATTCCTTGTCAGGCTATCTTCAACAAGTGTGCCGTAACCCTTGTGTACGAGCTACTAAAATTCTTCTGACAATAATTGCACTGCCACTTCACATTCCCTCCACCTTTAGGATCTTTATCAAATCTCGACACATGCTTCCACAAAGGCTTCGAGACATCTTCATCGGTAGGAGGTGTCACACTAGCACCGAATGAAGACATTCTTAAATCTATTAAAACAACAATAAACAGATTATTCGAATAAAATATACAACAAATTATTGAATAGTTATATAATAAAATATCTATTCAATGAACAATGAACAGACTATTGAACAAACTATTAAAATATACAAGACCCAACAAAACAAGGGACTCTCAATTACACAAATTGAATGCAATGCAACACAAATAAGGCAACAAGCCATCAACAATAAGTCAATAAGCAACAAATAAGGCAACAAGCCAACAACAATTATCACAGCATAAAAATATCAAATGAACAGGGCCTAAATGTGAGCCCCAAACAGATTATTGGATTCAAAATTAAACAAAAATTTGAATCCAATAATCATTTTTGGACTGTCAATCGGTTGACACAATCCCAAATGAACATTTAGGCCCTTTTAATTTTGGATTTTTGTACTTCTCAAACCAACTTAAGTCCAAAGCTGATTATTGGATTGAAAATTACCAAATCCAAAACAAATAGGGCCCAATAATCTGTTTTGGACTAAATCAATTTTCAAAATCCAAAAAAAAAACAGAGACAGATACAGAGAGAGAGAGAGATAGAGGCTGAGAGAGAGTAATAGAGAGGGAGAGGCTGAGAGAGAGAGAGTAGCAGAGAGAACAATTTTGGGCTCCCAATCGGTTGTCACAATCTGAAATTAATATGGCCTAAAGCCCTAATCCACTAATTGTGAGCCCAAAACCGATTATTAGAGTCAAAATTATGTTTAATTTTGACTCCAAAAATCAGTTTTGGGCTCCCAATTGATTGTCACAGTCTGAAATTAACATGGCCTAAAGCCCTAACCTAGTAAGTGTGAGCCCAAAACTGATTATTGGAGTTAAAATTAATCATAATTTTCGTTCCAAAAATCAGTTATGGGCTCCCTGAAATGAACAGGGCCTAAAGCCCACTAATTATTACAACTGATTGCCAGCCTTAAGTCCCTCATCTTTTCAGATTATGACAACTTATTGTCAGCCCTAAACTGAGCCCAATAATAGGCTTGGAGCTCACAATCAGTTGCTATAATCTCAAAAGAACAGGGCCTAAACCAAAAATGGGTTTGGGGAACACAATTCATAATCTAAAAAAAGCAAAAATATTGGAGAGAGAGAGAGAGAGAGAACAATACAGTTGGAGAGAGAGAGAGAGAGCATAGGTTAAAATCATGTCTTTTTTAACCCCCCTCCCTCTTTACTCCAGACACCCTCTTTAAAATAGAATATGTTCTTTAAACATAACCCCCCCCCTTTTACATCCCAGCCCCCGTATTTCTTTTTTTAAAAAAAAAAAAAAAAATTAAAACGTGTCGGGTATGTACTCAGAACGTATCCGACACGCACCCAACCTGTACTATTCAACTTTTTTGAAAAAAAATAATTGGGTGCATACCCGGTACATACCCGGAACGTACCCGAGCGTACCAGTACCGGATACGCACCCGACACAGGTACGGGAGGCAGTTTTGAGTACCCGTGCTTCCTAGGTGATAGGGATATGATTATTTGTTGTTTTATTCAGATATTTCTTATCCGTTTTACTTCAAATATTCATTGTTTACATTTGGGAAATATCAAATCATATTTGTTTCAAAATGTTGAAATGTGTTTCATTCTGGAAAATGAAATGAAATGTTGGATTTCATATGCACGAAAAGTTTTATTGAAAATGAGAAATGAAAGAAATGGAAGAGGTAAATATACGATAGTCTCTCTCGTGTGACGTGTTTGTACCACTAAGCCGTCGACTTACCCAAAAGCGAAAGCGGGCCAAGTCTAAAGCGGACAAATACGAGGGTGAGGCGGATCATTACAAGAAACTTCAGAAATAGAAACAGTTGGAAACTATTGGGCTTTAAATGGTTTGTTTTACTATCTGGTTAAATTGTTTCTATAAAAAAAATCCTATTAGTATTAGTTTTAAATTCACATTATGTTCTATACAAAATATTGCATATTTTTATAGAACTGTCTCTTATTATTGATTTCAGCTACTTGTCGAAGCTTCTATATACCTGCTCTCTTAGCCCACTTTTTCCCACCAGAATTTGAAAATTTGGATGCGGGAATATTTGTCAATGAGGAACTTTAGTTATGAGAAGTGTGGAAGCAACTTGAGAAAATACGGAAAAGATGAACCTAGTCAATCTCCTCAAATGTAAAATGGTTTTAAATATGTCATACTTGGGATTTTTGTAAATTCAAGATGTACTTTAACCTTTCCTGTGTAGAGGCGTCTTCTGCGGAAAAACAAAACTAGGATGGCTGCAGTCTAGAACCAGACAATATCAGAGCTACCAGATTTAGTCTGTGAGGAACATGGTTGCACGAGTCTTGGGTATGTCTTAGGAAAGGCGTTAGATAGATGAAACATAGACAATAGATCGAGCTTGAAATATTTCTAATCCTCCGTGTGTTCGTCTTACAGATGCATAATGTAACCATTGCTTGTTGTTACGATTAGGGTAGAACCATTTTCTCCTGAGAGTATGAAAAGAGGGATTTCGGGGATGAAATTCTTTTAAGGGGCGTAGAATGTAATACCCGGTAAAAATAACAGTTATTATGCATAAAAACTATTCAATGTTACTATTCCTCTCAGTTTTTCCTATAAATAGAGCAACCTGGAAGAGAAAAGGAAGAAAGAAAAAGAAAATGGAGGAAGAGAGGAAGAAGGAAAAGGCTAGGAGAATCACTTATCCCTAATCGTTGTCATCTTCAAGGTCAAGCATCTTCAAATTCTCACTTCTCAGGTTTGATAAGGCAGGTGATAGCTAGACTCGACTGGTATATTTTCTCAATGAAAGTTGTTAGAAATGGGGATAAGGAAGAGACGGAGAAGAAGAAGAGTAAGGGAGAAGATGGTGAGATTCTCCATTAAGGAGCTCTCCCATGTAATGATGTATATATAGAGCCTAAAGTAGGGCAACATAGTACAAAGACTACGATACCATCCTTATACATGTAATGACCAAAATGACCATACACTCTTCAACACTCCCCCTCAAGCTGGAGTGTATATACTATAGAACTCCAGCTTGCTACAAAGACCATCCAACAAAAAAGGTACAATAAGCTCATACACATAGACAGCTTGGTGTAACACTCCCCCTCAAGCTAGTGTGGTGAATACATAATGAAATACATAACAAAAAAAATGATAGCAACGGCCACATTGAATAGAATGGCATGCTCAATGGCCACCAAAGATAACAGCTCCCCCAGAATCAGCACGACGGCGAGAGCGATCACAACAGGGCCTCCCCCTTAATCAAAGCACAACGAACAAATCCGCATACCAATGAGCAATGGAGGCACCTCGGCAAGAAACAATAACGATCCTCGAACAAAATAAGCATGCCGAAGGCGCGCACATGAGCAACAACGAAGCACCACAAGTATATATTAGCTAAACAACACATCGCCATGAGAAGAACCACAAACCAACCAACAACGATCAACCAACCAATAGGGCGATCTAAAGATCAGCCACCACAACAACCAACCAACGACGGCCACACAACACGTCACCTGGAAGAAACAACAACAAGGCCGAAAGCAACACTAACGACCGGGCATACAGCCCTAACAACGAGAAGGCCGAGAGCAACGCTAGCGACCGGGCATGTAGCCCCAACAACGACAAGGCCGAGGGCAATGCTAGCGACCGGGCATATAGCCCTAATAACGACAAGGCCGAAAGCAATGCTAACGACCGGGCATATAGCCCCAACAAAGTGGTTTGCAACACAAACCACTACAACCACAACAAAGGCGTGAAACTACGCCTAGCAACTACACTCACTATGTAGAAGCACCAACAACGTGGATTGCAATGCAAACCACTACGACAACAACAACAATAAAGACGTAAAATTACGGCGAGCAACTACACTCACTATGCAGAAGCATCAACAACATGACTCGCAAAGTGAGTCCGTCCGCCAACTACTAACAACAAACCAGCCAACCCAACCAATGAACCAACCAAGAACCAAGAACCAACTACAACCAACAACAAGCCAACCAACTCAACCAACGATGATCACAAACCGACCACAACTAACCAACCAACAAACCCACAACTAAACAACAACCACTATGATCTCAACCACGATCAATCCATCCGACAAATCGACCACTAACACAACCAACCAACATTCAACACACACCAACAACCAACCGAACAACTAACCACAACCAACCAACCAAACAACCCTTGTCCACCAACAACCAAACAACCAACTAAAAGACTACCAACAAAGACAACACCAAGACAACAATAAGACAACACCAAGACAACACCAAAACCACAAAACAATAGCAAGACAACACTAAGACAAGATAGCACCAACAACTACATACTAACACAACTACATGATAACACTCCCCTCAAGTTGAAGGCCGAATGCCTTTAACTTGCAACGAGAAAAAAAGGACTTTCAAGGCACAACATCTCTCTTAGACATCTTGCCAAACACTTGGTGTGCGCCTTTGACATCAACACAAAAGACATAGAAGACTATGGAAAGAACAAGACAACAATAAAACAAGGATACAACACACTCCATCCATGGAACTACATGAGGGCTTCAACACTCCCCCTCAAGTTGAGGCCGAAGGCCTTCAACTTGCAACGAAAAGACGGCCTTCAACACACATTATCCCCCTTGGAGATTTTAATAAACACTTGGTGTGCACCTTTGCTATCAACCCAAACGCCATAAGAAACAACGGATATAGAGGGATGGAACAAGAATTGGGATGGAGTAGAAGGGGGATGAGACTCAAAACACAAAAGAATGAGAGATAGAAAAGATTTAAACCATAAAGAAAGGGTTAGAAAAGTAGAAAGAAACCGACAATGGATTAAGATGTTAAAAAGAAAAGATTTATGGATTTAGAACAAAAGAAAGAACAAGAAAGGGATTTATGGATGGAGAAAAGGGAACAAAAGAATATACAAGAGGGGACTTTTGTATGTTCTTTTGTTCGGAAAAATGGTGGATTTACAAATGGCAAAGGGGTTCACAAGATGGAGGTTAGGGTGTGAGGGTTATGGAGTTAGGATTTAGAGAGGAGAAACCCAAAAAATGAGGAGGGAGGGAGTCTCGTCGTATCTTCAGATGGTGGGGGTGTCTCGTCTCGCGTCTCGTGTCTCGTCTCGTCGCATCGTCAGGATACTATGTTGATGCGAATGAGATGCAGAGATGGAGTGGAAAGGACTCTTCTTCCTCTTTCTTTCCCTTAGGATCTTTGCTCTTCAAATTGGGGGGACCACATGTGCCACGTGTTTGCCAAGTGGGCCACACTTGCGGGGGAGTGTTAAAGTATAAAAGATAAATAAAGCCTTTCCCCAACGGCTTAAGCTTTTGGAAAAGTTGGTAAGTTAACAAAAGTGATAAGGATATGATTATATGTTGTTTTATTCAGATATTTCTTATCCGTTTTACTTCAAATATTCATTGTTTACATTTGGGAAATATCAAATCATATTTGTTTCAAAATGATGAAATATGTTTCATTCTGGAAAATGAAATGAAATGTTGGATTTCATATGCACGAAAAGTTTGAACGAAAATGTGAAATGAAAGAAATGGAAGAGGTAAATGTACGATAGTCTCTCTCGTGTGACGTGTTTGTACCTCCGAGCCGTTGAATTACTTAAAAGCGGAAGCGGGCCAAGTCCAAAGCGGACAAATACGAGGGTGAGGGCCAGGGAGGAGGACCTCAAGCACTAATCAAGCTCAAACATTAAGAAAGTGTGCCTTTTTTAGCTATTGTTTTGTGATGTGATGTAAAGCGCGTTAGCCTATCTATAGTAAGGGGCCTTTTCTTGCTCATTAGCGCTTTAGTTTTCAATAAGGACGTTTAGGCTTTTCTACTTTCTCGAAGCTGCCCACTTTTCGTTTTATTTCCCCTGCTTGCTCCCCTCACGGCCCTCAGGCCTAAGTGACTTAGTAACCTTCACTTCTTCTGCGATTTGATCGACGCCTCTTCCGCCATAACGATCGGCGGAGAGCCTTTCTTACGATCTATCTCATACCTATTTCCTCCATCGCCGATCGTTACAGGAAACTTCAGAAATAGAAACAGGTGGAAACTATTGGGCTTTAAATGGTTTGTTTTACTATTTGGTTAAATTGTTTGTATAAAAATATCCTATTAGTATTAGTTTTGAATTCACATTATGTTCTATACAAGATACTGCATATTTTTATAGAACTTTCTCTTATTATTGATTTCAGCTACTTGTCGAAGCTTCTATATACCTGCTATCTTAACCCACTTTTTCCCACCAGGATTTGAAAATTTAGATGCGGGAATATTTGTCAATGAGGAACCTTAGTTATGAGAAGTGTGGAAACAACTTGAGGAAATACGGAAAAGATGAACCTAGTCAATCTCCTCAGATGTAAAAAGGTTTTAAATATGTCATACTTGGGATTTTTGTAAATTCAGGATGTACTTTAACCTTCCGCTGTGTAATTACAGGAATAAATATGTTTTGTTGCCCGTAGCGATCCGTGCAGTAAAAATCCGGGTCGTTACATTTAAGAAACTTACTATTAGGTGGGTAAAAGACAAAACATGCGGTAATTGTTAAGTTGTGGTAGTGGTATTCAGAAAAAAACATATAAAAGAGATTTCGAAGTGTCTTAGAGAATCCTGAAGTATTGGAATCCGAGACGTATCAGACACGGATTCTATACCCATTTAGAAGAATCCATGTAACATTGCTTTGGACCAAAATACCCTCTAATGCCTTAAAGACTTGTTTTCTACTTAAAATCCCGTAAGCCTATTTAAAACAGACATAACTCAAAGAACTTAAGTGATTTTGATTTGAAAAGACTCTAATACCCTCCTATGACTTAAAAAGACGTAAATAATACTTCAAAAACTAAATAAAACACTTTTAACATCAACAATGGGCCACTTCTTAATTCCTTGATTCTCCATGACATCTTGGATGGTCCCTCGTCACTATAGGTGTTCTTCATGTTCACTGCATGAACTGGGCAAGAATCAATAGATACAATACATTTGTAGGTTGTGATTTGAGAAAGATTTGATTTGATTTTCATAAATTCAAGGCACAACTGGACTCCAATGTTATGGACAACACCAGACACCTTCTCATAGCTTCATTTTGGCTGGGAATGCTTCTCATAGTCCTAGAGGCTTGCTGACAAGCTTGTGAGAGTCAGTATAGGGGCAAATGCAAAATGTTTTGGGGAGGATAAGCTGCCGCTCTCATTTATTAGTGACTTATGATATTGAGTATGGCCTCTGGTTTAGATTTGCATAGTTAATGCGTGTTCATTTTTCTTTCTTTATAAACTGCTTGTGTTTTGCCTAATTGTTAGGTCTCCTACCAACCAAAGATTATGTTGAGCCAGCAACTAGAGAAGTGGGCTGCACTGAATTAATTGGATAATTTCTATTTTATAATCGGCAACAGGATTGTTACATAATGGGGTTGGGCCTGTAGTTCAATGGTTTAGGCTTTATTTTTCTACCTTGAGGTCGCAGATTCGATCCCAGCTTACCTACCAGAAAAAGGATCGTTATAAAGCGAAATTTTGGCATGGAGACACCCATTACAAACATATAGTTGAGTGAATGCATAAACAGTATCTGTATGAATGTTCCTTTACAGTATGAGCTCATTCTATGCTTTTCCCCTCTAAATTAGGATGGCCTCCAAGATATTTAGTTGCCGTGAAGTCCATAAAAGTTACTACCCAAATGAAAACTATTAACATGTGTACATGCGTAAGTTGGGGGTGGACAGACTGACTCTCACACCCCTCCCCAATAAATTATTCTCTCTCTCTCTCTCTCTCTCTCTCTCGTCCTATTATGCAATGGAGCAGACCTTGATTGAGATGAACTATTGAATAGGTTCCACCTTAGATTGCCTATAGGCTATAGCCCAAAAGTTCATCATCATTATAACCATCTAATCCACTTTACTTGTCCCTAAATTTGGCCCATTGTATATTCATATTTTATAGTGTTTTTTATGTATCTTGACCCATCATAATATTTTTCATTGAACCACCTAAGGTGAGGTCTGCTATATGAATGAAATTCATGTTTTTTAAAAGTTATTTCTATTCCAGCGAACGGCTGTGCTTTTGCCCCTCTTTCCAATTTTTCTTTTCACAAATGCCTGGAGAAGTTCCTTCATAAGTTTCATGAATAATTTTTTATTTTTCCCACTGATGCCTACTGTTTTCTGTTTCTTGGGTGAGAAAAGGTGCTGGCGACAAAGATCAGCGAGATGAAGATAAGAGAAGTGAAGTGGAAGGTGATGATTTTGGGGAAGCAGATGAAGATGAGTCTGATTTAGATCTGAGCTTCAAATTGCTGGATCTTGTAAGGTTAATTGGTGGATCTGGCGACAATGATCAAGAAGATAAAGAAGAGAGAAGTGAAGTGAAAGTTGATGATTTTGCGAAAGCAGATAAAGACGAGTCTAATTTGGATCAGGCCTTCAAATTGCTGGATCTTGCAAGCGTAATTGTTGAAAAACAGTCAGAGGATACGATGGAGAAAGTAAAGATCTTTGCAACTTTGGGACAGGTCTCATTGGAAAGAGGTTTGGTCTTGATGTATATATTACACTTTATGGAGTTACTTAACAGCAATTATTTTGGTCTAATATGAGTTACTTTGTCCCAACCTACAGATGACATTGAGACTTCCTGTACAAACTATCAGAAAGCACTATCCATTTTGGAACGCCTGGTTGAACCGGACAATCAGCGCATAGCTGGATTGTATCCATTGGATGAAGCCATTTTTCTTTGCCTTTCGTGGCTTTTATATTGAAGGAAATTTTTTTCTTTTAATCTCTTTTGGTGGCAAGATATCAAGATCCTGGGCTTCCGGGAAAATGTGTATGCACACATATGTTATCTGGACATCAAGTGAGAATTAGAGGAGTAGTGTATGCGTATCTGAAATACTCAAGAGGGGGGGTGAATTGAATTTAACTCAATATTAGGCCTTTTGAAAATTCTTGGGCTTACAGTATCATTGGCCTATGTTTCCTATTTTCAGGCTTTAAAGGTATTAATGCACAGTTAGACTTCTAAAATTTGAGATCAATCATTTTTTGAGAATTTGGGAGTGTCTGGTGCTGTTACAGTCAAATTTGTGGTCAAGCTTTAAGGGTGCATTTGGATTGCCAGAAACAGGTTCTGGAATCAGCATGCTATTCCGATTCTGCCCGATTCCAGTATTTGGTTAAAAAAAAACACTGGAATCAGGGGGCGGAACTGACACCGAGGAGGAATTATTATTAGTATTTTTTTTTGGGGGTGGTGGGTGGGGGATGCCGGAATCTGTCTCCTGTCCCAGGAGGTGGTATTCTGATCATTGGATTTGTTTTGAATATTCCTGATTCTGACAAACTAAATGCAGCGTAAAGGTATAATAACTGGTAGGAGATTAATTTGTATATATATATATATATATATATATATATATATATATATATATATATATATATATTTGATGTACTAGGAGTTCAAATTTATGTTTCATGGTCTGTTTTATTTTTGTATTTATAGGACAATGTTGGGACTCAATGTATGGAAACTTATAGAGCTCCAGTTCTTTTATGTCATGACAATAGCTTGTATTTTTGAAAAAAACCATGTTCCATGCTTTTGAAATTCAATGTTGGGACTCAATGTATGGAAACTTATATAGCTCCAGTTCTTTTATATGTCATGACAATAGCTTGTATTTTTGAAAAAAGCCATGTTCCATGCTTTTGAAATTCTGCCAGAAGCACTCTATCTCTTTTAGCGAAGATGACAGTAACTTGTCAGGATTCCTCTAGGATGCCAAATACTCCCAACTTTTTGCTATTTCTTATAAATGTCGTAAGGAACACTTTTTCCAGTTTTATAGCATTGCATATTTTGATTTAGTGAAGAGAACTTGATAGGGGCGTTTGGATTGTTGTTCTCGATACTATTTATAGCATTTTGTACTATGATTATCTGTGGAAAATCTCAACAAGTTATTTTTTTCATTTCTTCATAAAAAGAATCCAGTCTTCTATGGCCAATGGTCGCATCGAAGAGGTGAGTGCTCTATTTAATGTTTTTCTTTCTACTTGTTCTCTCATCCTTAATCCAAAGTTCAGAAACAATTATGCTTTATATTGCGAGGAGGCTATTTCAGTATGCAAGGCTCGCTTGGGGTGGGTCCCGCCAGAAATTGAGAACCAGGAGGCATGTTCAACAGAAAATATGGTTGATGCAGGATCCGAGGCTGACTTGAACCAGAATGATAAGCAGACGCCCCAGTTTGCTCCATAAATCTTGATGAAGAAAGCAGAAGTGATTTGTGAACTCCAAATGTCGTAATTTCATGACATGATGTGGCTCATTACAGATTTATTTCTTCTATCATATATTTCCTTGTCATACATCACTCAACAGAAGTGAGTTCTGAACTTTTAAGGTACATTTTTTTTTCTTGACATGTTGTAATTCTTTTATCTTTTTTGTAAGCCTTACATAGTTCAAGAGTTGTTTCTTCTGCCACATTATTTCGTTTTACATTTCTGTTTTCAGTTGGCTTCATCTCAGATTGTATGGAACATAAAAATGTTAATAGAATGACCTTGATTTGATCTTATAGTTCTATTTCCACCTGGATGACTTTGATTGAATTTCAGTGTAGTGTTTCCAATCTGTGAAAAGTTTTTGGTTCTTGAAGATGGACATGCTTTTTTCATTTGTTCCATGGAAATGACCTTGGTGCAAAGGCATCAATCGTGATCTTTGATGCGGGTGTACTGTCGGATCTTGACTGGTGGTGATGGAATATTGGCTAAGTCACAAATATCTTTCTTGGGAATTTCTCGGCAAGGGAAAATCTCGGGATATATTATTTAAAAAAAATAAAAATTTCAGGTTTTAATCAAGGAAAATACTATAAAAATGAAATTATTTAAAAATATATAAAAGTATATAAAGGAATTTGCTAGGGACATCGCAGAAGGTAGGGCTGCAACTCGAGCCGGGTTTTACCCGACCCGCATCGACCCGACCCGAAAATAGCCTGGGTTGGGTTCAGGTTTCATGGGTTTCGGGTCGAGCCGGGTTCAGCATTCAAAAGCCCGCATGAATCTCGGGTCGAGCCGGGTTTGAAGGAGCCCGACCCGACCCGACCCGAGTTACATAAGTTATAGTATGTACATTTTTTTCTATTGTTAGTTAAAAGTTAAAAGTGAAAACCCACGCACCCACTGTTATTGTATGTGAGTGTAATTTCTGCTTCTATGAGTTGAGTTGATTCAAGTGTTTGATTCAGCATTGTTTGATTGTAATTACAACATTGTTTGATTACAGCATTGTTTGATTCAAGTGTAATGTGAGTGTAATTACATTATTGTTTGATTCAAGTATAATGTGAGTGTAATTTCTGCTTCTATGAGTTGAGTTGCCTTGCCAAACAAGAATTTTCCTTAAAAAATTGCGTCAACGTGAAAAAACCCGACCCGACCCGAGATTTATCATGGGTAGGGCCGGGTTTGGGAATCGTGGGTTTTCTGAAAAAAAACCCGACCCGACCCGACCCGAGATATTTCTCGGGTAGGGTTGGGTTCTCCAAAACCCGACCCGCCCGACCCGAGTTGCAGCCCTAGCAGAAGGCATTTCGCAGTCCGGCTGTTGCATGAGAATGCAACCATCTCAAAAGTGAGCCTATGTGGTGGCACTCTCATGCTACAGCTGGCCCGCGAAATGCCTTTTATGATGGTCCCTAGCAAATCCTGTATATGGGCAGCCCAGTGCACGAGGCTACCGCCATTGCGGGGCCTAAATATAATAAGTTATGGACTCACAATCAGTTATCAAAATCTAAAACAAACAGGGCCTAAATGTATATTTGAGTCCAACAATCAGTTTTGGACTCACTGAACTCACAATCAGATTTTCAAAATCTAAAACAAAAGGGCCTAAATGTATAGCTGAGTCCAATAATCAGTTTTGGACTCACAATCAGTTCTCAAAATCCAAAACAAACAGGCTCTTAGCATCAACTTTCCCAAAACTGTCTGTTAAACTGTCAAAAACTTTGAAAAGAACAGTCAGCACTAAAACTACTGCTCTTAGGTGAAGACCTTTTTCTTTCTTTTTTACTGTTGTAGGTATTTCCTTGCCTTCTTGATTTTAGGTTTGTTATACATGTATTGATGTGGACTAGAATATGTTGTGGTAAGTTAGTAGATAGTTTTCTTTATACACAAGACTTTCACAAAAAAATATAAGTATTTTTTGAACGTTTGTACATAATTTATATAGTTGTCATTTTGTCCTCACCAGCTTTGTAAGCATTTCAACCTCTTTTGTTTGTCTTAAGTAGTGGTGTCAATGGACGTAGAAGGTCGGATGGATCCAAAGGATTTGGATGTTAATGAACAGGATTTGGGCGCACTAGTTAGGACCGTTAGGTCTAATCATGTCCATTGGATCCAAATGAAATTATTTTGGATCGTAGCCACAAAATAAGCGATGAGCGTCCTAGATCTAAATGGAGGTCGCTAATGTATGAAAATGCCCAATATAATTGTTCATTTATTTCTATGTAGGAGTGACAAACAACATTTAATCACTACGTTTTTTTCATTACGATTTTCTCTCTCTAGTTTCTTCTCTCTTCCGTTCCCTAACCCTAAGCCCTAACTTGTGTACAAACTGCGTAGGGCATAGGACACTCCAAAGCTGTCTGATTTAGGGGTACAACTCGGGTCAGGTTGAGGCCATTCCTAGCCCAACATGAGAGAGTGCCTCTAAATCTCTCAACCCTAACCCCACCCTCTAACCCGTGTTTTCCAAATTGAGTCGGGTTGTGCTTGGGTTCACCTGGGGCTAAACAGAAAAATACTAAAAAAACATAACCCTAAGAAATCACGATAAAATTAGAGGATAGAGTTGCGTTTAGGCCAGGCCAAGGCCTCAACCCAAGATTAAATCGGGTTGACTTTTACCAACCCTAACCCAACCCAACCCAACTCGGGGAAATGCCAACTCAACCAGAGCCAAAATCGGGTTGAACCCATCAGGTTTGGGTTGAGCCCGACCAAAGTTGCACTCTGAGTCTGATACGATATGGATTGTGACCTAGACTAAAATGTTAATTTTCAAAAAGGATCCCACCAATAAGGTATCTGAACGTATTGTGATCAAGACATTCCTAAAATGATCCAACTGATTAGGGTTCTGAATGGATCGTGGATCCGATCCGAAGTGGATCCATTGACACCCATACTCTTTTCCTCCAAAGGGGGTAGCAAAGATAGAGATTTCCTTTTGTTAGGCAAGATATTGTGGGGCAAATTAAAAAAAGGGCTGTCCTAGTAATATTTTTGTTCTAGGAAATCATCAGTGTATAACTCATGAATCATTAAAACTTAATAATAATAACATGTATTATATAATATTAATCTCGAGCAGAACGTACAGCACAAAAAAGAAAAAGAAAAATAGTCTCAACCAAAACGAATATATCTTTGGAATTGGAGGTAGCTTACTAGTGTAATTAATCTAGTGGGACCCAAAATAAGATGTGAAAGTCTTAATAGGACAAGAAGGTGCCGACCTTGGAAAAATATGGGCCACTAGTATATAAAGTAGAATAGCTAGTGTTTGTCCCTTGTTGCTGTCCAAGTGGCAATCATCTCATGAGGTGTGTCAACGGATCCAATTTGGATCGGATCCATTTGTCTGTCTTGGTCACGATTTGTTTGGATCCTTTATGGGTTCATTGGGTTGGAGTTTTTCGAATCTTACTTTTGAGTGTGGGTTACGATCTATTTCAAATTGGACCATCCATTAGAGTGTTGTGGGTCCCATGTACAAAGTTTGTTTAAGGTTTGCCCCCTCAGCTGAAGGTTCGTCCATAGATTGAAGGGTTAGGATGATCCGATGGAGCTGATTTTTTGGGCACACCCTATCTATGTCAGGACCCATCAAATGAACGCTTTGGATCATCCAAACAATGTGGGCCCACATTATTTGGATGATTTTTTAGTAGTGTTTGGATTCGGGTATGGGCTCACATTATTTGGATGATCCAAATCGTTTATTTGATTGGTCCTGACATAGATAGGGTGTGCCAAAAAAATCAGCTCCATCGGATCATCCTAACCCTTCAATCTATGGACGAACCTTCAGCTGAGGGGGCAAACCTTAAACAAATTGAAACTACAGGGGTGTATTTGTCACGTTTTAAACTATAGGGGTGGAAGTGGATGTGTCAGAAACTAGAGGGGGTGTAAATGTAATTATCCCTTTCTTTATACACAAGACATTCACAAACAAATATAAGTATTTTTTGAAAGTTTGTACATAATTATATAGTTGTCATTTTGTCCTCACCAGCTTTGTAAGCATTTCAACATCTTTTGTTTGTCTTTAGTAGTGGTGTCAATGGACGTAGAAGGTCGGATGGATCCAAAGGATTCGGATGTTAATGAACAAGATTTGGGCGCACTAGTTAGGACCGTTAGGTCTAATCATGTCCATTGGATCCAAATGAAATTATTTTGTATCGTAGCCACAAAATAAGCGATGAGCGTCCTAGATCTAAATGGAGGTCGGTAATGTATGAAAATGCCCAGTATAATTGTTCATTTATTTCTATGTAGGAGTGACAAACAACATTTAATCCCTACGATTTTTTTTTCATTACGATTTTTTCTCTCAAGTTTCTTCTCTCTTCCATTCCCTAACCCTAAGCCCTAACTTGTGTACAAACTGCGTAGGGCATAGGAACTCCAAAGCTGTCTGATTTAGGGTTACAACTCGGGTCAGGTTGGATCAGGTTGAGGCCACCCCTAGCCCAACCTGAGATAGTGCCTCTAAATCTCTCAACCCTAACCCCACCCTCTAACCTGTGTTTTCCAAATTGAGTTGGGTTGTGTTTGGGTTCACCTGGGGCTAAACAGAAAAATACTAAAAAAACATAACCCTAAGAAATCACGATAAAATTAGAGGATAGAGTTGCGTTTAGGTCAGGCCAAGGCCTCAACCCAAGATTAAATCGGGTTGGCTTTTACCAACCCTAACCCAACCCAACCCAACTCGGGGAAATGCCAACTCAACCAGAGCCAAAATCGGGTTGAACCCATCAGGTTTGGGTTGAGCCCGACCAAAGTTGCACTCTGAGTCTGATACGATATGGATTGTGACCTAGAATAAAATGTTAATTTTCAAAAAGGATCCCACCAATAAGGTATCTGAACGGATTGTGATCAAGACATTCTGAAAATGATCCAACTGATTAGGGTTATGAACGGATCGTGATCAAGATATAGGTGGATCCGATCCGAAGTGGATCCATTGACACCCTTACTCTTTTCCTCCAAAGGGGGAGGCAAAGATAGAGATTTCCTTTTGTTAGGCAAGATATTGTGGGGCAAATTAAAAAAAGGGCTGTCCTAGTAATATTTTTGTTCTAGGAAATCATCAGTGTATAATTCATGAATCATTAAAACTTAATAATAATAACATGTATTATATAATATTAATCTCGAACAGAACGTACAGCACAAAAAAGAAAAAGAAAAATAGTGTCAAGCAAAACGAATATATCTTTGGAATTGGAGGTAGATTACTAGTGTAATTAATCTAGAACCTCTCTTCTAGTGGGACCCAAAATAAGATGTGAAAGTCTTAATAGGACAAGAAGGTGCCGACCTTGGAAAAATATGGGCCACTAGTATATAAAGTAGAATAGCTAGTGTTTGTCCCTTGTTGCTGTCCAAGTACCAATCATCTCATGAGGTGTGTCAACGGATCCAATTTGGATCGGATCCATTTGTCTGTCTTGGTCACGATTTGTTTGGATCCTTTATGGGTTCATTGGGTTGGAGTTTTTCGAATCTTACTTTTGAGTGTGGGTCACGATCTATTTCGAATTGGACCATCCATCAGAGTGTTGTGGGTCCCATGTACAAAGTTAGTACTTAGGGTTGGCCTGTTGGGGATGGGAGAGAGGAGAAATAAGAAGACAGAAACATGAAAATGAAATGTTGTTTGTCATGTTGAGTGGATTTTTAAAATTATGAAAATACCCCTCGTGAATTGATATTAATGGAAAAAATATGAATCGTACCTTGCCCAAATCATGTCCGATAAGGAACATTCGGATCCTTTGGATCCATTGGACCGTCCAAGTCCATGGACACCCCTACGTGTAATAGTCCAGGACAAAGAAAAATGACTCGATAAAAAATAAGGAACGCAATTCTAAAAGGAAATATATTAAAAATTTATAATTGTTGCCCAAATAAGAAACTTTCTATTCCTAATAATAAGTAAGAACTATTTTCTATAGCTAATAGAAATAAAGAAAGGAGACTTCCTATTAAAGAAAATTTTAAGAGAAGAAACTAGATAAGATTTGCTAAATAAAATATCAAGATGCATGCTCTGTATGTAATCCTACTTCAACATTCCCTTGTTTAAAAAATGACACCACTTTGCACCGAAAATATGCTCTAAAGTCTCAACAAGCACTATGGCGAATTTGGATTGCCGAATTAATAGCTATAATTGGGATGAAAAGTGGCAAAAAATAAGGAAATAAGAAAGGGAAATTAAAGTTACATCCCCTCAACTTTCTAACACATTAACGATAACGCTATAGTTTCAAACTCATCAACTACACCCCTTGACTTTTCAATGTGTATAAGGTAGATCCCATCTTTCGAAACACTATCAATGCTAATTAAGATCTTGTCTCTAGTCGGTCGAGTAGAGAACCTTCTCTAGTCTACCGACCCAAACATAGTGGGCCCACATTGTTTGGATGATCCAAAGCATTCATTTGATATGCCCTGAATAGATAAGGTGTGCCTAAAAAATCAGCTCCATAGGATCATCCTAACCCTTTGATTTGTGGACGGACCGTCAACTGAAGGGGTCTACCATATACATATTGAAAAGTCAGGGGGGTTTAGTTGATGATTTTGAAACTACAGGGTTATCGTTGAATGTGCCAGAAGGTTGAGGCCCCCCTACTAACTAGGGGTGCAACTCGGGTCGGGTTGGGTTTTTTTTTGGAAAACCCACGATTCCCAAACCCGGCCCTACCCATGATAAATTTCGGGTTGGGTCGAGTCGGGTCGGGTTTTTTCACGTTGACGCGTTGTAGGAAAAAAAAGCAAATGTTTACACCGAAAATCTCTAAATTTATGTAATCAAGTGTATAAATTTAAGAAGGAAACTATATTTCCACATCACAAACATGATCACCTCAATGAAAACAATTATATCAATATATTGAAAAACAATTTGTTATGTTATTCAAGATATAATTAAAAATGTCATAGTACACCAACATAAGTCGGGTCGGGTTTCGGGTTTCGGTTTTTTTTTTTTCTTTAAACCCTACTCTACGCAAGATTGAGTACAACCCTACCCTACGCAAGACTCATGATTTCTAAACCCGACCCATGCTATTTTTGGTCGGGTAAAACCCGACCCAAGTTGCACCCCTACCCCGAACGGTTTCTGTGAGAATCGTTCACTGCTTGAGTATAAATTCACCCCCTTTAACGTTTTTATTTGCCCTTAAAACTTAGCTAATAAGTTAACGTTAGGGGGGGAGAGGGATTTTATCCATCAGAGTGGGGAATATCATTTCCGTTATTAATAAAATTGGTATCTTTTTCAAAATAAAAAAAAGTAATAAAGTTTGGAGTGACATTATCACATAAGAGGAGTGCGGTCATAACTTTCGTTGATATAATCAAACGTTTGTTTTGGTAGTGTAAAAAATTATTAAAGACATTACTCATTTTAGAAATATCTTCGAAATATCTCTCTCTGTCAACTCTTATCCATCTTAGCTGGAATGAGTAATTATCAAAGCCAGCTAGCGACACGTGTTCTCTCCACTTGTCTACACGTGTCAGTCCACCATTAATTAAATTCAGCACTGCATTCGTCCTCTCCCCTACACTCACAGTTCCGGCATCCAAACGGAGCATTAGGGTTAGGGTTTTCTCTCTCTGTTAAGGTTAGGGTTAGGGTTTTGAGATTGGGAAAAATGGGGAAATCGTATCTGGCTATGAAGACGGATCCAACGAGCTATGACACGATCAATTCAGATCTGAAGGAGATCGGAATTGCGGCGAGGAAGCTGGCCAAAGACACAATCAGGCTCGGAGGGTTAGGGTTTGGGACGAGTTTTCTACAATGGGTTGCTTCTTTTGCTGCAATGTGAGTTTTTATGCTCCATTTCTTATAATTTTAATGCAATTTTGAGTTTTGTTTGTTAGAATCTTAACTAAGGCCATGTTTGGATTGTAGGATTTTTTGGGGAAAAGTTTGGAGAGGAAAAATATTTCTAAAATTTTCATACATTTTTTACAGACAAAAAAGATAATTTGAACCAACAACATTCAATTTTTAATTAGAAGAAGCTTTGATCTATGAAGAATTCACTGTAACTTGAATTCAGTAGAGATCTATGAAGCTTTGATCTGTTCTTTGATTGAATTGATTTGTGTTGTTTGCTACTGATTGGAGATCTTGAGTTAGACTTTTCTGTTTAGTAACTTGAATTCGGTAGAGAAATTCGTCCGTTGTTGATTCGGATTCATTGATTGCAAAATCTTCTATGTTATGGTATTTTACTCTTTTTACTAAGGTGAAAGTGATCTTAATTACTTCGTTTCTGGGTCTTGGAATTTATGGAGTTGTTTTAAAAATCTGCTGATGGTTGGTTTTGAATCGTGGTGTTGGAGGTAGTGGAATGAATCTATCGACTTTTGGGCTCTCATAAAAGCCAGTTTTTTTTCCTTAGATTCGTCCCTGGTCGTCCTTTAGATCTCTATCCAGTTTGAGTACTGTCACCATTGTTGTTCATTATCGTGAAGTTATGCACTGTATGGTGTTTTCTACTATTTCCCTCTATAGAGGGCTGACAGTTTAGAACATTCCTAGTTTCTGATAACTAATACTTGTATGACTTGTGTGTAGGGGTGTTCATTATTCGGTTAACCGAATTGATTCGGTTCGGTTCGGTTTTGGGTTTTTTTTTTTGGAAATTCGGTTATTCAGTTTCGGTTTCGGTTATCTCAAAAAAAAATTTGGTTAACCGAAATAATGATAAAAACCATTATTTTTTCAAAAAAAAGTGCTATATGGGCACTCCGTAGGATGATCAAAACCGTCCATTTGATTGATGACAACTTGATCACAACTTAATTAGGTTGTGCTCAAAAAATCATTTCGATTGGATGATCCTAGCCCTCCTATCGAAACCAAGATTTTGCTTTTTTCCCTCTCTTTCTCCCACTATTCGGTTATAACCGAATAACCGAATTTTTAATCGGTTCGGTTTCGGTTACCGAAATTATTTTGGTGATCAAATTTCGGTTATTTCGGTTCGGTTATAACCGAATAACCACCCCTACTTGTGTGAGGAGAAATTAGAAACACAAATTTTTTTTTCCAAGTTCTAGTTAAACTTGGAAACTGCATGGCACTTGCAATTAAGTTGTATAATGGGAGGAGTATGATATATCACCCTGTGCTGAAAACAGGTTTTACCATCAAAGTTGGATGGTTTGGAGGTTTCTTAAATCGCCCTGATTTCATCTTGTTGAATCATAATTGCAAATATCCTGAACTAACTTGGAATATATATCCTTATACATGGTGAATTCTCTGGAGTCTGTAGTATAATACTATGCCAGTACTTGCTATTATTACTCCCCTCAATTGTATAATGTTTCCAAGCCTAGTTTTACATTCAATATCGAAGATTGGATGTCTCCTGGAAAGTTGCATTTGTAACTTTCTCAAATAATATAATTTCTAAAGACTAGATTAAAATCAAATATCATTGAATTTTCATAGATGTTAAATTCTACTTGTAAAAATTCAGCTATATTTTGGATTCTCACATGTTGTTGGATACTTGGTTCCAATAAAGGATGTAAATATTTTTCCCAATGCTGGAAAATAAAGCCATTTCTCAGAAAATTTGAAGCTTTCATGTCCCGCTTCGAGTGTTGGCTTTTTGTGGGATGGATTGCTTCAATAGGATCCTTACAGTGGATCATTTGTTACATAGACATAAAATCACAACCAACCATTTCGCACTATGCCGTTGATGCCGAGTCTATTGACAATCAATTACTTCACTGTAGTTTGACCTGCGAGCATTTGACCCACAAACTATGTCACCTCAAATTGGACCTATTTGGAGTTTCTTGGGGTTTCCCTGTCCACTTAGCAGACTACACTGAGTCATGGGAATTTCACCCTGCCCCCATAGAGGCAAGGTTCTTTAGAGCATTCCTTGTGGTGCTGTCCCGTCACTAGTCTGGAAAGAAAGAAACTGGAGTCTTCAAAGGCAGGTCAAAAAGTGTCGTTACTTTGTAAAGGCAAACTTTTTCCGTTGTCATTCATTGAGAATCAAACCTTTCCTCCTTTAGTGGAATCTGTCTCCTATATGTCAAGGAAGGAAACCAGGTTCAGTAGATGCTTCTGGGAGGGCCCAAAACCCAGGTTGGAACCACTGCGTCCAAGAAAATTGATGCTAAATTTTTACTGCTCGAGTTTCGGCGATCATGGACGGGCATACATTGGGGGTCACATGAGAAAGGAGAACAATACAAGACTCAAACAAGGTGGACTTTCAGGCGTCATGGACTCATGATTTTCAATCATTCACAGTTAGATCAAATGATCATAGAGGGAGACCCTCTCAACATCATCATGTGACAGAGAGGAATCCATGATTCCGTGGAGATTTGTAGATGTCATCGAGGAGATTTATGACATTCTTGACAGCCATGATATTGAGTTCGCCCATGTTTGGTGGCCAGCTAATTAAGAGGTTGATGCCCTTGCATGTTCAGGATGACTAGAGTGTCGATCCAGATACTTTATCAGGCTTTTGACACAGGGACCCCATCACTTTATATGGATATTTTGTATTTGATCTTCCTTCTTTTGTTCTCTTGATTAGCACCTTTGCATTTTGCCACCTTGGTCTAGGGCCTCTCTCATCGTTTTAAAAAAAGAAGAAGATAGCCTTTTCTCTGTGATCCTTTAGGAAGATGTATCTTTATTTCGCTTGGTACAAAAATATAAAAGTAGTGATCACTGGAAGCTATGATTCACATTGGAAAGTATATTGTTCTGATCTCCTCTCTCAAAGTGAATTTAGTCCTCGATTTGAAAGGCAAATTTATGTTTTTCATTTCTTTTTCAAAACATCATATTCTGGGTGGAGGGAAATGATGTAGGAATATTTAAATTTGTTATAAAAATCACATATTGGTCCTAAAGAGAAGGAAACTATCTAGTGGTAATTAATTAGGATTAAAATGCAGCAGGATCACATGCTCTTCCATAATTTGGGTATTTTCACACATATATATTTTGTATCGGTTCTGCACATGTTTCCAAAAGGGATGCATCTATAATATGATATCAAGTAACCGCTGGGTCCGAGTCTTTAAAGCTATGATTTTGCCAACAATTTGAATTTATTGTTGACAGCCGTGTCGTGCCTTGTCTGACACGACACGCGTGTCCACATGCCCATTGTACCATGTCAAGTGTGGCATTCTATTTTATTATAGAATATTGTGTTTACCTCTTTTATTATTAACTCTTCTTTTGTTATAAACTCTTCTTTAGCTCTTCTTTTACTAATATTTGTTGTTATACCCCCTCCCCTAAACCTAAAATCCTAAACAAACTCTTATTCCAGTACTATATTCATTGTATCATATTGGTCTCATGTTTGTTTATATTGGAGACAAAAGAGAAGTAGATTAAATTGATGAATACATTGTTATTTGATTATCTCATGTTTGTTTTAGATTATAGTTGATTAATTCTAAGATTTATTAGTTTTTTAATTAAATACCATATTTATATTGTTACAAATTATGATTGTAATCAGTAAATTTATATGTATGTACGTGTCACCATTTCTAGATTTTTAGATGTTGCCATTGCAGACAATTTGTATCTTTGTCGAAACTTGACACATGAATCCGTATCCACAAATATGATCATATATACTTTCTATTTTAGCCATGTCCCCCTTTCTAAGTTTTGGGGGTTTGCTGTGTCCGTATCGACACACGACACTCTTGACCGTGTCCACAACTCATAGCGTTTGAGGTATTTCTTGTTTAGTCACTTATGGCTCGGACAGTATGAGTGTTCTGTTTTTTTTTTTTATAACAAAGTTATTTAACTATTATATTTGTTTATTCGTTTTCTTTTTCTTTTTCTCCATTATGCTTTAGCTGTAATATAGATCTTCTGTTATGCTTCATTTAGGCTATAAGTGTTAGTTATTTCTGTATTTTGCAAGGAAGCAGGATTCTTCCCTGGGAGCGGGGAACCTCCATTCCCGGGTTCTCGAATCAGAAACGAGAACCTTCTCGAATCCCCAAAAATTAGGAATCCCAGTTCGGATTCGGAGGAAATCCGATTCCCACTTTTGGGAATCGCGGTTTATGATTCCCCGGAAACCCGATTCCTACTTTTGGGAACCACGGTTTAATGTTATGTGAAATGCGATTTCCTGACGATTCCCCGGAGATTCCCTGGCGATACCCAACTCCCCAGCGATTCTCCGACAATTCCCTGACGATTCCTAGGAGACTCCCGGCGATTCCCTGGCGACTCTCCGACGACTTCATGATTCCCGCTTCCATAGGAGCCTTCGATTCCCGCTTTCAATTCCCGTTTCGATTCCCACTCTGGCAACCTTGGTATTTTGTTTAAATACCAATATGTGTCAATGCAAAGGTGCATCGGAATGTTAGTTTCTGCACGCATGCAATATTACAAACTTATGTCTCCTTGATAATGCACACAGACAAAGCAATTGACATCATAATTTGACTTTCTTGTAAATTATAAACATATAATTTCCCAAAGAGGAAAGTGTTCCTAAGCTATAGCTTATCTAAGCTTATCTAAGCTATAGATCTAAGCTTATCTAAGCTATAGCTCAAAAACACAATTGGCCCCACATTTTTTGGGGATCCAAAGCATTCTTTTGGAAGGCCCTTCCATGGATAGGGTGTGTACCAAAAATCAGCCTATAGGATCATCCTAACCCTGCCATCTGTTGAGGGAAAAAATGGGCAGAAACATGGACACACAGTGTCTGTTCATTTTCCACTCCACCTTTGATTGGGTTAGGATGATCCTGTAGGGCTGATTTTTAGTACACACCCTATCCATGGAAGGGCCTTCCAAATGAATGCTTTGGATCCCCCAAAAAATGTGGGGCCGCAAGTGTTTTTGAGCTATAGCTTAGATAAGCTTAGATAAGCTATAGCTTAGGAACACTTTCCTCTTTCCCAAATTGACATATCATAATTTGACTTTCTTGTGAATTATAAACATATAATTTCCCACATGAACCTTTCTATTTTGACAAAGTTTCATATTCTGTTGCATACGTTAATCTGACATAAGTATCAATACTTTACGTTGCCACATGTGTTGGCTTTACCGGGACTAGAGAAGACCTAGATCCGGAAGTGATCTTAGAAACCAATCGCGTTTTGGTAAAAGATCTCAATATTGTATTTGTCTAGAAGAAAAACAAGACCTCATGAAAACCTTATATTCCCTGAGGAGGTTCTACCCCGTGGAAACACTCTTTAATGGAACTTTAGCTTTAGCTGGTCGTGAGTATTAAGCGAAAGGTTACACTTATAGGTTCTGTATTGTAGGTCAATCCGACTCCTCTAGGGCTAGACCGATTAATCAGTTCTTCAAAAGATCTTTCAGATTCTGGAGTAAATGATTTGATCACTGAATCTCTATATATTTCTATATTGCTAGTAAATTCATTTATCTGTTAACTTAATAACTTGTGTGTAACTCAGTGGGACACTCTTATTTTTTCTTGAATGATAAAGAATTGAATATTCTTATAGACATTTAATTGTCTTGTAAGATCTAATTATCTGTGCACTCTGTAAATTCTGCACAGATCTGTATGTTATGATATCTATGTCATTTTTTTTGAACAGGAATGATATCTATGTTATTAAGCTCGTATCTTTCATGCTTTCAGAATCTTAGTTCTCACTTGATGAATTTAACTTGGTATATATTTAGTATTATGATTATTGGAGCATTTTCTCACATTATATGAAATGTTTGGTAGGAAAAGGACCAATTATATATCTCAGATTTAAATTAGAAATGATACTGAAAGAGAACAAAGAATGTCATTGCAGCGTCAGCCATCTACAAATGAGAAAATTATATTGCTCAAATGCAATAAAATGAATTTCTTACTAAAACCCACAAAAATTCTGATATTTTATCATTTTTTGTATTTAATGATTAAAAAATTAGATAAGAAAATCACTTCACAATCTTCTTGAAGCTTTTCCCATCTCGCTTCCTTAATGCTCTTCCTGGCCAGTCACTTACTGTAACTATAGTATTAAGTTCTTATATGTGCTGTCTTGTCCCTCTTTACGCCTCTACTTTGCTTGAGTTGGGCATTTTTAGTTTGTGAAGTCAACTTTATTTTATATGCTTTTTTTTGAATGACAACTTTATTTTATATGCTTACTGCAGATATTTGTTGGTCTTGGACCGGACAAACTGGAAAACAAACATGCTGACTGCTCTCTTAGTCCCTTATATTTTTTTCAGTCTTCCTTCGTTAATATTTAACTTGTTCAGGTGAGTAGCCATACCCTCGAAATGTTGGTCTTTTTTCCCATTGGAGTTATTTCTTTCATGCTTTATGCTTGATATATTTTCTTATGGTGCAGGGGAGAGGTTGGACAATGGATTGCCTTTGTTGCTGTTGTTTTACGCCTATTCTTTCCAAAACACTTTCCAGGTACAGTTTCTAGTCTTCTTCAGTCTCCTATATAATTTTTGGACTGTGAATACCTAGGGGTGTAAACGAGCCGAGCCGAGCCGAGCTTGGCCAGGCTCGGCTCGGCTAGGCTCGCGAGCCTTAACGAGCTTGCCTTATAAAGTTTCTCACATGCAACTTTGTTGGTAGCAAAAGCAGCAAATAAGAAAAAAAAAACGTAATCATTACAACCCAAATGTTTTAAATGAAATATTACGAACAAAAAGCTAAACGTTATGACAATTACGAAAAAATTACTAATTAAAAGTTTCAAGTTATGACAATTACAGAGAAAAAATTAATTTCTCCGCCGCGTTTTTGTGTGAATGTGTGATGATGTTGATGTTGACAACACGCATCACTGCGTTCTTGTGTGAATGTGTGATAATTTGATGTTGACAACACTGTTGACAAAACAGACAAAACAGATTAGGATATTATTTTATAAAAAATGTAAAGTGGGTTTCTTAACGAGCCGAGCCGAGCCGAGCCTGGCTTAACTCGGGCTCGGCTCGTTAAGCTTAACGAGCCTGGCAAGCCGGCTCGGCTCGGCTCGTTAAGGATTCGAGCCGAGCTCGAGCGAGCTTCCGAGCCCGAGCCAAAATTGACACCCCTAGCATGTAATAGAATTAATTATGCCCCATCATTATGCCATAATACACAATTGATGTCCAATACCTCTGTTAGTCAGGGTATATGTCACTTACATTGTTGGGTCTTAGCTTTTAAACCTATGATTTGGCCGACACTTTGAATTTATTGATGATACCCGTGTCGTGTCTTGTCCGACACGACACCCGTGTCCACATGTGTCGACTGTCGACACTCCTTTAAATATATTGCTAGAAGTGTTTGTAACTCTATATGTATGTACGTGTATGAGTGTGTCACTATTTCTAGATTTATAAGGGGTTCCATGCCAGATAGCTTGTATCCTTGTCAAAACTCGTCACACGAATTGGTATACACAAATCATGATATATATGTACTTTCTATTTTAGCCATGTCTCCGTTTCTAAATTTTGGGAGTTTGCCGTGTCCGACACTTTGTATCTGTGTCGACACGCGACACTCGTGTCCGTGTCCACAAATCATAGTTTTAAACAATACATACGAGTTGCTGGGAGTATGTGTCTCAAAACTATTCATGTGAAGTGTTTGCATATTTCTGAGCATTAGAAATGTCCTCTAGTTATACCTAATTGTTTACATTAACGATCCAGCCTACTTAGAAAGCTTAGACAGAAGATACATGTATTAATATTATCTGTTTATATGTCTCCAATCATAAGTTGTAATATGCAATTACAGACCTATATTTCCAGTAGTCTAGGATTAAGGTTTACGTCACATCATTTAGCCGTTTAGTTTTTAAACCGCATTGCTGCCTTAATCTATACATGGTATCTGTTGAAGTCATGCAATGAAACCAGTTGCTTTGTGTTTTGTGTTATCTGATTCTAAAGTTGTCTTGCATCACATCCCATTTTTTCCTTAGAAGAAGAATCCTCAAAGAAAGTTCTCATGGGTTGTTTCCTCTGCTTTTAAGCATCTTTCATTTTTCTTTCTTTTAACCCACAACAGTTTTGGGAACAACCAACTTTTCAAAGAGCAAAGAAGAGAAATGTGTAGAATACTCTTTGACATTAAGATTGATTTAATATTATCGGGTAGAGGAGACAAGTGCAAAAATAACTATATGGCCGGCGAAATTCTAAGAGTTTTACAAACAATTGTCATGGAAAATGGTTGGACGATCAAGATAGCTCCAAAGTGGGTTCCTCCCCCTCCCGGATCAGTGAAGTTCAACTTTGATGGAAGCTCCAAAGGAAACCTGGGTAGAGCGGTAATTGGAGGAATCTTCCGTGACTCTCAACAGGCAAAATATCTGATCCTGTTTGCGCTGGTTTTCTACGTTGCAAATGAGGCGGAAGTGCGGGCCTTGAAGTTGGTACTCAAATGGAGAAAGGGGATATGATTATAGCAGTAATAAAATTGTTATCTTTCAAAATAGAACAGTTTTGGGATCCCAAAATGGACAAGGATACTTCCTTATTTTAAGTGGCATTCCAACTTAAAGTTTTGTAAATACCCAATCTTGCAAAACTCCAAAAAGTGTATTCCAAGTTTCCAACACTACTGGAAACTCAACCAAACAAAAACTGTGTTGTATTTCCAAATCATGACATTTTATATTCTAAAAAATAATTTTGAATAAGGCACCCCACGGTAGGATTTAGGAGACATTTGTACCTCACAAACGTTTGTTTTCTTGCCATGTGCAAGCTCTTCTGTCATTGGCATGGCACTGACATATACACAACTAGCATGATAAGAAGAGTATCCTTCTAACCTTCCCTTACCAAAGCATAACCATACCATGTCTTTAACCTAAAATTGATGCTCTAAACTATGCTTGTTGTTGATCCTTGTTGCCTTTGCATCCACTTCGACTTCTTAGACTTTGTTAATGAAAAATTTAAAGTGCATTATTCTCATACCTGAATTCTCTGTATTCTTATGCAACCAAGTGGATCTGGTTATGCGCGATGCTTACCCTTCAATCCAAGTGGTTGGACTAGTTTTCCAGATATCAAAATTTTCTGCGATCCTAAATCATGCAATGTGATAACCTTGGACATCCGAAAAATTGTGATCACACTTATCCAGGTCATCACATTGGTGCAAGAGTTGTCAATATTGGGATCATCATAGCAGATTGATAAAAAAAGGGCGGACTAGTGCACGAGGCTCCCGCCATTGCGGGGTCTGGGGAGGGCTAGATGTACGCAGCCTTACCCCTGCTTTGCAGAGAGTCTGTTTCCGTGACTCGAACCCATGACTACCAGGTAACAATGGAGCAACCTTACTGTTGCGCCAAGTCTCGCCCTCTATTAGAACCGATTGATGTTCAATCAAAATTGTGAATTTGCAGAACACTTTGATTTTAAAATTAATTACATACCACCAAATATACAACAAAGGTAACCAAGAGGAAGCTGGGACATTACTTCTGAAAAGTAAAATTTTCTAAACAGTAAAATATTCAAGGTAACCAAAGGTAACCAACTTCAAATTGTTTAACCCTTATAGGAGTAACTCTTAAATAGGATACTTTCCATAATTTGACCATAATCTTTGGTCCATCATCTAGTATTTGGAGCAACTAGAGTGTTTTACCAATGTATTATCTCCCTAAGCATACACAACTCAACTCAACTAAGCCTTTGTCCCAAACTAGTTGGGGTTGGCTAATGAATCCTTGAGAAAATTTTCATGAAGAAGGTGAGAGGATCTACCCGGCTCAAATTGACCAAGTCTAATCCTGATTATTATTATTATTGCAATGATTGTGTTCATAGATTGGTGATAAGCAAATATCTTTAGAAGATGATGGCTTGGACTCGAGATTGAGTTCTATTGAAGAGTTGGTGGCTGATATGGTACAACTTCGCAGTCAGATTTTCACCGTAGGAAGAAGATTGATTTCAGTACAGCTTTTGATCACAGGAAGGAGATTTATTGCAGCTTAGATTTTGACCCAGAATTTGATCCAAAGCATGAGCCAAAGAGGAGTGGGAAAACTAATATTCATGACCCGAGATTAGAATCCAGTTCTGATGTAGATGAGGGCGCATTTGAATTCTAGACAATTTGACACGGATAGTTTTAAGTCATAGAGGAGTATTAGATATTTTCTTAAGTTTCACATGAGTCACATAAGTGAATTAATAACAATTAGTGCCCAATCCACTCCCATGATACTATTTATGACCCTATTTAAATCACTGTTCACGACATTTTTCATGTCACCATTCACCAGGTTTTGTTGGGAGCTTTAAGTGAATGATGTTGTCAATGGGCGTGGGTGTAAAGTTTTTTGTTCTTTTCTTTGCTCTATATGTATGTAATTGAGTTTATTAGTTATGAAATGAGTTTTTGCATGCTTGGAATAAGAAATAGTGAAGCTTGGGTTCTGCACATGGTTTTGTTACATTTTCTTGTTGCTGGTATTTTTTGGAGAGGAACAGCGTTATTTTTTGAAGATTTCTGCAGTAATTTTCCGTTCAATTCCATGGGGTTTGATCTACAGTTATACTCAACCAAGATTAAATATATTTCTACAACATATTTTCATCTTTTTTTATTTAATATTTACTGAAACGTTAATTGCTATGAATTTTTGCAGTAATTTATCTTTTATTTGCTTACATATTTATGATATATTGTTGAAAATTATAACCTAATAGTTATCCACCAACTTCTATATTTCATTTCTGTTACAAGTTGCATCATAATTTGGTATCAGAGTTTCAATTGTAGATTTGTTTTGCTTATCTGTAACATCATTTTTATCCTTTGTTTTCTGATTTTGATTGGGACAACTTCAAATGCAGATTGGTTGGAGATGCCTGCATCGTTGATTCTCCTCTTGGTGGTAGCTCCATCTTTACTTGCCGACACTGTGAGGGACGATTTGATTGGAGTTTTTATATGTCTGGCTATTGGTTGTTACCTACTCCAAGAGCATATCCGATCATCGGGCGGGTTCAGAAATGCCTTCACACAGACCAATGGCATCTCCAACACACTTGGTATTCTCGTTTTGTTCGTCTATCCCTTGTGGCGTCTGGTATTGCACTTCATCTAGATAGACCATTGTATCTTAATCAAACCTTCTTCTCTTTATTTTTTCGTCTTTGCTTTTCGAACTTTCTCGCTGTGTAAGTGTGTTGTTTGCAACATTAATTTGCTAAGACCTTCAAATTAGTTCACTTTCATCTTGCCTTGATAGAACTTTGTATTTCAAACACCCGGAAAATGTCACCATCTGCACAGGCTGCGAAACTTTTGGATGCATGGCATGATCATGGCAAATGTGTATATGGTGGTCGAGACCAATAATTTGGTAGGACGTATCTAAAGAAGAGCTCTATCTCTTTGAAGTCCACATTCTCTAACATTTCTCAGCAGCAATTCTGAGAACTGGTTCAAAAGTAGGTGGTATAAAACGAGCCAACAAGAGTTTTTGAATGTGACTTGTCAATCCTTTATAAGTCGCTAGTGCTTTTGCGCTTTCTTGTTATAGAGAATGGAAAAACACGAGAATGGTGTTCTTCAATGTCGACCCGGATTGGAATTCTAAGGTGCTTGTCAGATTAAGGTTGCATTTAGCAATCCTTCACCGAATGGATTCTTGTAATTTTCCAGTTCAGATAATGAGAAGAACAAAAGAAGGAATCATGTTCTGAAAACATGACCTGCGATGCCTGTTTCACAAAATCCCATTATCCTGTTTAACAAGAAGCGTAATCACCGAATGGTGTTTTCAGCAACCATTATATTTCAGGATTCTCTACTTTTTTAGGTGTGGAAAATGAGAATGGCGAAAAAATGTCAAAAACTCCGTCCGGCTATTCGACCTGCTTAGCCCGTTCCATATTTTTCATCTTCCTTTTCAACTAAAAGTTAGGATTCTTCGGAGCGTCTCTCCGTTTTCACCCATTTAATTGGGCGAGAATGAGAAGCCATGTTCCAAAGATTCACATTAGATTCTCATTAGTCTGTTTTTACTCGTTTAATCGGGCGAGAATGAGAAGCCTTATTTCGAAGATTCTCTTTAGTCTGTTTTCACCCGTTTAATTGGGCGAGAATGAGAGGCCTTGCCTAATACGCCCTAAGGTAGTTTTACCAAGATGCGATGTCCGCAGGCGAGAACACGATCTTCTACTAGGAGAAAACTACATTTTAGGCTTACAACGGGATTAACATGTGGAGTCATAAACTGCATTCCTTTGGGTAGAAATCTCTCACCTCTCTGCGAATCATTTAAAAAAAAAATGAATCAATCAAATAAGTGAAGTGCTAAAATCAAAGGAAACTCTATTCCTGATTATTCTGTCTTTATATCATTCATAGAGAACGGATTAAATCAGAATCTACTTCATAGACAATTAGCTAGAGCAGCAGGGGCTGTAGTGAAACTGATTGCAAAAGAGGGTAAATCAGCCACATTAAGATTACCATATGGAGAGGTCTTCCAATATCAATAGCTTGATTGTTTCGCTCCTGTATCTTCCAAAAGGGAAAAAGATCTCTGAGAGTTTTTTCATGGATCCGAAAGAGAGGCAATAACGGTAAATGCCCCTGAACAATTGGGAAATATTCAAGTACCTAAAAGAGCCAGTTATATTAGAGTTATTATGCTGGAGCTAAGTCGTATAGCTTCTCATTTGTTATGGCTTGGGCCTTTTATGGCAGATACCTGTGCACAGACTCCTTTCTTCTATATTTTCTGAGAGAGAGAATTGCTATAAGAAAATCCGAGAAAAACAAAGGGAAAAAAAAGAAGAAATCCCGAGAAATAAACTCTCGGCTTCTTACTCTTTTTTCTATAGACGCCACACCCTTCAGGCAAGAGTTTAAGAACTCATATCTAGGGTTTCAAAAACCTAGATGTCCCCTTTCTATTAGTTATGGATAAACAAGGCATCTTCCCAATAGAATCCAACAAAAAATAGACCCTAAGCATGACTTGTTTTTCACTAAAATAACTGAGTACCTTTCTTACCTTTCATCGTCTTCTTGCCTCTCATATAGCCCTTGAGACTGATTTTCTTAGGCTTCTAATATTGACACTAATATGTTTTGATAATTGCACAAATCAACTTGTCTTTTATTATTTAACCAGCTGTGATGGTTATTACGATTCCCAAAAAGCTGTGAGAAACCAATTTATAAAGAAATGAGAAATTGATTTAGTGCAATAATCAAAACATGGTAGTGTCAATATCAGCAGCTGTTTCTTATCATATATGAAACCACTTTCATAGCTCATCTGATTAGAAGAGTTTTTAATTTGAAAGCCGTCTGAAAGATATCAATCAGAAAATGTACGGACAGAATTATGATTCAATTGCTTATCTCTGTGCCTGGATTTGCTAGGCAATTTTGTAGAAAGCCATTTCACGACTCACTTTTGCAGGAGAGAACAGCCACAGAGGCTCACTTTTTAGCAGTTTTTGTCTTATTCATTTAATTCAGAGGTGGCTGTTCTCTCCTGCAAAAGTAAGCCGCGAAATGGCTTTCCGCAAAATTGCGTAGCAAATCCCATAATTAGTGAAGGAAACAGCTGCATTACAGGTTGGGCTTGAACTGGATTCTAAGAATATGTCATATCCGATATAAGAATGAATTGAATTACAATAATGATGGAAAAAAAGAAAGTTACATTACTCCAAAATGGGACTTCATTGATATCTATATTTATCTGGAACACCCACTTCTTTAGAAGGAAGGAAGAAGCTCTCTCATTTCTACCACTGATGGAATGGTCTCATTGGGATAAATTTTGGCAATCAGTTTTGAGAAGCTATCATACTTATCCAGAAACTCTTTCTGTAGGGACAGAAAAAAAAATTTGTGAGAAAACAATGAATATCAGTTTTTTCCTCTTATAATTTTTTTGTTTCCAAATAGCTTTAGCTGTTACAATTTAGCAGAAACTAGAATTAAGCAGACTAAAACAGAGAGAAACATAACTACCTTACCACTGTCCAGTGTATTAGCCAAATTGAAGTAAATTGAGGACAAAAACACCCAAGTGGTTGTCCAAAAAAAAGAATACCCAAGTGGTACTATTCAAAAAAAAAAAAAAAAAAAAAAAACCTAAGTGGTTATTAAAAACAAGATATTATGCAACCAGCTGACAGCCTCGGTATAATGGGCCTGACCCCAGCTTAGCCCCCAGAAAGCTCATGAAAACTGTAATTTGGTTTTTTCTTTTATAAAAAAATTTCACTTAGTATTGGTATTAACTGAATACTTCAATGCCAAAGACATGGAGACTGACTCTACATGGAAAATTTAAAAAAAAAATTACTTCTGAAAAATGCACAGCAAGATCAGAAAATGGCCCAAGTTCAGCGAAACGACCAGTTACTCCAAAAGCTTAAGCTGTTGGAGAAGGCATTATTTAATCTTTTATACTTTAAAAAGTTCCAGGCACTTCCTTTTCTCTTTGAATAGGCAAACACAGTCTACTGATTTATAAACAGATGGGCATGCATACCTTGCATTTATCCCACAAAGATGGAAGCAACTCTTCTGAAGTTAAATTCTTCTGCAACTTTCTATACATGGCATTAACTGACTTATCAACCTGTAACCAGATGCACATTATTAATTTTGTGCTACGGACGATGCAAATGGTGGTATGATTTGTTCACACATACCCCGGATAGGCTAGATTTCAACACTTTTCGAAGATCCATTTTTGATAGTCCGAGCTGAAAAGGGATCTGAAATATAGAAAGCATCAAATATCATCAGCCATTTGTGAAAAGCACTTGGCAAAGGGCAGTTATAGGCACCCGAAATCCACTTATTTCACACAAAAAAATAGGGAAAATAAAGATGATGCAGAGCATGTAGCAGGCAAGTTTTATAGCAAAACGTATTCATGCAAGTGCCGGAAAGGTACTCCCAAAATCCTGTTATTGTGATTGTAGGAGGATATCAGTGCTAGTGGTCATTGAGACCATCTAGATGTTTTTAGTCTAGTTTATGTTCATCCCTTCGAAGGGATTTGCACAAGCATGTTGAGATCCTAATCATCTAGACAGCCCAGTTGAAGAATCAGTCCTAGATGGACGATTCCAAAGTGGAAGTGGAATCTTTACTGAATGCTTGAGAGATTGAGTGAGCAGATGATAAAGAGAAAATAACTATTGGGAGATTGGATTGAAGATTGGCCTTCCTGATTTCCATTGGAGCCATTTTTTGCACACGAATTTCTGCATTGAATTTGCACGGTGGAAAGAATATTGGAGTTAAAAAGGGTTCTAGAGAATAAGAAATCACAACTTTTGGCTCTTAAATTGATAGGGTGCGCATCCTTTTGGTGGATGCGGAAGGAACAAGCTATATTTGAGGGGGTAAACGGAAGATTCATAGCTACAAGAAAACGAAAAAGATGTGAGACTTTGCCATCCTTCAACTATACGCAAACCCTTTATTGGCGACTGCAGAACCTGAGGTACCTGAGGTAGGAGAACGGTTCGATTGATGATTCAACTCAACTCAACTAAGCCTTTGTCGCAAACTAGTTGGGGTCGGCTAATGAATCCTTTAGAAAATTTTCATGAATAAGGTGAAAGGATCTACCCGGCTCAAATTGACTAAGTCTAATCCTGAGTCCTGACACTAGTTAGCTAGATATGCGATGGCTAATAAAAATCACAAACCCAATTGCTATGCACATGATGATGGGTCGTTGCCTAAAGTGCTTGTTCTAGTCAACAAAGACTTGCTCATTCAAAATTGTTTTCAACATATGTCAATGTCATGCTTACTTCCCTAGATGGTCAACCACAGCCAAGGTTTAGAGCAAACACGTGATTTGCTTGATATTTAAAAAAAACTACAAAGCTATTGAAAAAGGGCTGTAACAAGTATACATGGATTCAAATTTTACAGGATTTGATGATTACACCGAGAAATTTGATCAATTAATTTCTTAAAATGTATCTCTTAAAAAGTGTAAAGAAGGTGGCGAGGTATATTGGAGGCTTGCGACGGGCCTATCAAGATGTCCCGAATCTTCACACTATACGAACGATTGCAGAAGCCAATCAAAGAGCCCTCTTGTTGGGAAGCAATTTACCCATGATCCGACAGAGGCGCTAGGAAAAACCCCATATCAGACATTGGTAACAAAGCTCCCGGTTGGTTCAAGGCCATAGAGAGTCTCCTCCATGGTCGCATCCCCAAATCGTGTGACATCCAAACCTGCTGCAAATTGTGGGCAGCAAACTAACCCATGGGTTAACGGGTTGGGCATATTTCTAGTAATCGTAGGAATGGTGACAAGGAAGCAAGGGGTTTTATTGATAGACAATGAAGTAGGTGATGGGTTAGAGGAAAATTTGGTGTGTGACACTGAGGATGCTGCTGCTGCTGTGCACAGAGACGTGAGTGAGCTGGTAGTCGTGCTGAAGGTCATGCTCACTCCCTGGGATGAGTTAGAATATTGGCATCAAATGAATATTTTGTTACGCGAAATGCACGGTAGCCGAGAAAGTTTGCAAGGTGATTATTGACAGCAGTAGTTGTTAAACCGTGGTGTTCGACGCCTTTGTTACGGTTACCCACAGAGGAGCATTCTCACCCATACAAACTGTCATGGCTGAAACATGGCGTCAGGGTAAGCATAACCAAACATTGCTTGATTACTTTTGCAGTTGATAAACGGTATTCCAATAAAGTATGGCGTGATGTAATCAAGATGGATGTATGCCATATTTTATCGGGATGCATGTGGGAATATGATAGGCAAGTGATCCAAGACGGGAAAAAACAAGTACAGTTTCTGGAAGTATGATTTGAAAATTATTTTTGTTCCGTAAAAAGAGATCAACTCAAAAGCTTGGTATACTATGCAGGTCCAAGTTCTTTGGCAACCATAAAAAATGTATGTTTATGACCACGAGGGTGCCATTCTTGGGGTACGAGGTTTTATCCAATGGTGTTAGGATGGAGGAATCCAAAGTATAAGCAATTGTTGATTGGACTGCCCCTTTCCACTTGACAGAGGTTTGGAGTTTCCATGGGCTAGCATTATTTTTACTATCATTTCATCAAATATTTCAGCACAATTGTTCCACTCACTAAGGAAAATGAGTGGTTTTTATGAACCAAGAGGCGGACGCCTTTGCGCGCATCAAGGGACGACTAGTGTTAGCACCGGCACTTGCATTACCTGATTTTAATGAGCTATTTGAGGTAATGTGATGTATTTAAGGTACAGATTGGGGCTATGCTAAGCTAGTTGAAGAAACCAATTGCATTCTTTAGTGAGAAGCTTGGGAGTGGCAAGGTTAACTATGATGTTCAACTATATGTAGTCGTTCAAACACTAAGGCCCAGGAGACACTACCTAATCCAGAGGGAGTTCGTTATCTATTCGGACCATGACGAAACATATAAACAGGCAAGAGAAGTTATTTTCCATGACTTAAGGGTATTTTTATAATTTTTACCCAATATAGGGCTATTTAAGTTATTTTCCATAACTGAAGGGTAGTTTGGTCATTTTTTACCCGATATGGGTTATTTCGATCATTTCTCTATCATGGGGTTATTTTTGTCATTTTTCGTAACTAGTGGTATGCTAGTCATTTTCATCCGATGTGGGTATTTTGATTATTTTATAGCATAGGGTTATTTTAGTCATTTTCCACGACCCCAGGTATCCTTGTCATTTTTATCTTATAGGGGTATTTTGGTCTTTTTATCCGATATGTGCGTGGTACCTGGATCATTTTTTTATGTCCTAGGGGTATTTTAGTCATTTTTAATGACTAGGGGTATCTTGGCCATTTTTCATGACTCGGGGGTATTATGGTCATTTTTACACGACATGGGGTATTTTGATCATTTTTATATAATTTGGTGATTTTATTTATTTAGCTTGACTCAATGGAATTTTGGTCATTTTTACCAGATATAGGGTATTTCAATTATTTTCCATGACTCAAGGCTATTCTAGTCATTTTACCCTCTATGGGGGTATTTTGATCATTTTTATCTCATAAGTGCATTTTAGTCATTTTACATGACTTGGGGGTATTTCGGTCATTTTCATCCAATGCAGGGGTATTCTAGTAATTTAATACTTGATTGGCGTATTTTGATCAATTCTATATCACGGGGGTATTTGTCATTTTTCACGTGAATTAGGTCAAGTGCCTTTGAGAGGAGACCTAACGCCTTTTTCTATCCCCATTCCAACAATCAGAATACCAACCCCTTGCGCGGGCATAAAAAAACACCAAATATTCCCTTGTCTATTCCGATAGGATGTAAGCATCGTTTCCCATTCTAACATGCAAATGAATCCAAACGCCGGAATCGCATAAATAGGAATCGGACACCCATACCGATTCCCGATTCCGGCAATCCAAACGCACCCTTAGTGAGACATTTTTTGATGGAATTTATGGAAATAGATGGGTACATCATTGAATTTCAGCAGTGCCTGACACCGTCAGACGGATGACTGACTTAGGAGTTTGGTTGGTGATACACCAAGAAATTAGGATTTCCAGTTGACCCATGCCGAATTTTCTTTTAACTGGTTACAAAATAGGAGTACAGGGTTTTTGCCATTTCAGATTATATACTCGTATAATCCTCGCTCGGCTCTAGACTTATCTCCGTTACTGACTACAGATCTAGTGAATGAGAGGGGAGAAGATATGATAGAGAACTTGATGGCTGTCCATAAAGTCATAAACAGGTAAAAGCGAGGTTAAAGATAATAAACGCAAACTATAAAACGCAAGCCGACAAGTACATGACATAGTTGGTAGTTGACATAGGGGAGTATGTGTGGGCAGTTCTGACTCCAGATAGTGTCTCAGTTGGTGATTGTAACAAGCTATGCAATAGGAAAATTGGTCATTGTGAGAGTGATTGAGAAGATCCATGATGACGAGTATCGCCTGAAGCTGTCAAGCTACATGAAGACTTTCAACATTTTTAACGCGAAACATCTAGGTCCTTATTATGGCAATGATTCCAGCAATGACCCTTTATATTTGAGGGCCAATCCTTCTCAACTAGGGGAGACTGGTGTAGAAAAGGTTGCAGACAAGTTTTATAGCACAACTTATTCATGCAAGTGCCAAAAATGGACACGCAAAACTCTGTTTCTTTAAAGAATACATGAGCTATGAGCATGATATTTCCCTGTAGATATTTCCGCCATTCAGGTTGTTAGAAGCCACCAAAGAGGAAGAAGAGAGAGTGAGGTAGGGATCCTCCCCCTCACTTATGTATTTATAGGAAAGAGAACATACAAAAGATTATTATGCCCTTATGGCTACAATACACACCCACACACACTTCTAACACTCCCCCTCAAGCTGGAATGTATATATTATACATTCCCAGCTTGTTACAGATGTCATTTAATTTTTCATTACTAAAGGATTTAGAGAAAACATCCGCTAGTTGGTCCACAGACCGACTGAAGGAAACATGAATCTCGCCTCTATGAATTCCCTAGCGAATGAAGTGACAATCAACCTCTATGTGCTTGGTTCTCTCATGGAAGACATGATTGGTAGCTATATGAATCACAGCCTTATTGTCGCAATATAGCTGAGCTGGAGAAGATGGGGAGAAACCAATCTCAGATAGGAGTGAATGTTACCAAATGAGTTCTCCACTAGTATGTGACATAGCTCGGTACTCTGCCTCGGCACTAGACTTGGAAACAATGTCCTGTTTCTTACTCTTCCATGACACTAAATTGCCGCCAACAAAAGTACATATCCAGTGGTGGATCTCCTATCTGCAGGAGATCCCGCCCTGTCGGATCTCCTATCTGCAGGAGATCCTGCTCTGTCTGCATCACAAAATCCTTCCAACCTGATATGCCCATGCTTCGTGAATAGGAGGCCTTTCCCTGGTGCCCCTTTCAAGTAGCGAATAATCTGAATCACTGCTGCTAGGTGGAAAGTACGGGGTGAGCTCATATGTTGGCTAACAACACCAATAACATATGATATATCTGGACGAGTGACTGTAAGATATATGAGCTTACCTACTAGCCTCCTGTATCTACCAGGATCATCTAACAAATCCCCTTCTTCTGGAAGAAGTTTCACATTTGGGTCCTTAGGAACTGAGGCAGGTTTCACTCCAAGGTAACCTATATCCTCAAGAAGATCCAACACATATTTCCACTGCGAGAGAGAGATACCTCTAGTAGAATGGGCAACCTCAATGCCAAGAAAGTATCTAAGACGTCCCAAACCTTTGGTTGAGTACTCTTTTTGCAAGAATGTCTTCAGTTTGTGTATCCCCACCGAATCTCTGCCTATAATGATAATGTCATTGTTGAGTACATACGGTTTATATGTGCACACCCCTCCATAGGGGTATTTCAGTCTTTTACTATGTATAACCTATATATATATATATATATATATATATATATATATATATATATTGTGTTCGGTGAATGAGGGAATTAACTCATTCACGCAAGTCTTTCTCCAACTCCTCTCTCTCTTTCTCTATTCGATGTAATGGTTAAGATGGTATCAGAGCAATCTTGAAGATGAGTGCTACATCCTTGAAATAAACCCTAGAACCATACATCCTTTCTCACTGCAACCTCTTCTACCCTAACCCTAACCAGTGCTGAAAACCTTAAAACCATCATCCTAACCCTAGCAATCACTGCCGCCCCTCCTTCCTAAAACCTAATCAATAAACATAATCACACCCCTCTCCTTTCTTTCTATCATATTCGCACCCTCTTTTATTTTATCTTTACAACCTCAAACCCTAACCCTAATCTATAGCACTCATGATCTAAACATTCATTAATTCTTCATTTAATGATTCCTATTATTGGTGTATTTGTGCTGTATATAATCTGATGGAGATTAGATGTGACTGCTGCTTGCAGATGAGTTGATAGGTTGTTTCTCGTCTGTGGTCAGCCGTGGTTGTTATCGTTAGTGGATTGTTTGGAGATCTAATGGTGAGTGGCTGTTGGTGGTTGGTGATGCGTGTGATAACTTATGTCTTGTCCTGGTTGCGGTAGGTATGTGGTTGCTGATGTGTTTGTTGAATAAGCACATGCTGATAGCCATAGTTAGCCTTGCTAATTTGTTGGAGTTGGTAGTTGTTAATTAATTTTTCGGGTGTTGGTGGATCTGTCTGCAATAGCTGGTAGATATTGGTGTGTGTTTAGTCTTTGTTGGTGGTTTGATAGTGGATGATGGTGATCAGTAGTTGGCGGTACCTGCGATTGGTTTGGTGTAGTTTGGAGTCAGCTTTATTTGCGGTTTTGTGAGTGGTAGTTGAGCAACCTGTTGGCAGCCATTGTTGTTGGTCAGTATTGCCGCAGATTTACAGATCCTTGACGCTACGATTCATTGTGGTTATTCGAAATGGGTGCGCCCACCACTTCGTCTAGTTCGTTCCCTGTGACTTCTATGACGTCCATCAAGCTTGATGGTTCGAATTATCCTGCCTGGAGTCGATCTGTTCAACTTTATCTCCGTGAGCAGGGCAAGTTGAGTTTTATTACATCTGATTCCCCTAATCCGAAGGATTCTTCCTACAACAAGTGGAGTCATGAGGATGCCCAACTTTAGTCACTCTTATCTCAGAGTATGGATTCGAGGATTGCTAGTCATATGTTGTTTCTAAATACCTCTCGCACGGTTTGGCTACGTGCAGAGACTCTCTATTCGGGGACTAACAATCTCACTCGGATCTGTGATGTTTATACTTTATACTGATTTCTTCAGTGTGAAGCGGGGCGAAAGATCTGTTTCTGAGTACTATTCTGATTTCGTTAGCTTATATGAGTAGATAGATGTCTATCATCCTCCATCCACCGATCTTGCTGAGTTAGTCAGCAGATCCTTGGCCTTGGTACTTTACCAGACATAGACGAGGTCTTCTCTCGGGTTCGGCGAGCATTGTGTTGATACTCAGGGTGATATGATTGGTGAGCAATGTACCCTTATTGTTCAGTCTGGTTATAGTAGAGGCACTCGGGGTCGCGGTCATGGCCGTGGTCGCAGAGGTTATGGCTGGGGTTTTGGCCTTGATTCAGGGAGAGGTCATACCACTGGTGGTCGTGGAGCCCGTTACTGTTCCCATTGTGATATGGAGGGTCATACTATTAATTTCTATTATGATTTACATCCAGAGTTGCGACCCTCTAGAGCTGCACATCATGTTTCAGGGACATCTATAGAGACTCCCACTGCTATATCTACTGATTCTTCTGATACCTTAGTAGTCTCTCGCACTAAATACGAGTCTCTTCGACGCCTACATGAAAAAGGGAAACAACCAACTGCCACCCTTGCGACGGAAGGTAGCACCCCATCCTGCTCTCTCAGTCATTTCAGTTCATGGCTCATTTATTCTGGAGCCTCACATCACATGACTGGTAACAATAGTCTCCTTAGCCCTTTCAAGCGTAACTCTTCTTCTACATTGGTTACTTTGGCTAATGGGGCAAAGTGCCCCATTTCTGGTAGAGGAGACACTTCTGTCAGTCCTCATTTATCTCTTTCTTCTGTTCTATGTGTACCTAGTTTTCCCTGTAATCTTGTTTCTGTTAGTCATCTTACACGTCGTCTTAACTGTTCGGTGACGTTCTTTCCTTCTTCCTGTTCTTTTCAGGATCTGGCGATTGTGAGGAGGATTGGCTCAGGACGTGAAGTGGATGGTCTCTACTACTTTGATGGTGATTTTGCACCTACTGCGCTGAGTACTTCAGTTGATTCATTCATGTGGCATTGCCGTCTTGGTCACCCACCAGCTAATCGTCTACAGTATTCTTCGGCCGTGTCTGGTCCTATTAGTCAGTTTCAGTTAAGTCTTGTCAGTATGGAAAACACCATCGTGTTTCCTATCAGTCACGTTCAGTCAGTTGTGTTCTACGTCCGTTTGAGCTGGTTCATTCTGACGTTTGGGGTCCATGTAGGACTCCTTTATTTGGGTATCGGTATTTCCTTATATTTGTGGACGATTATTCAAGAATGACTTCGTTATAGACCGTTCTGAAGTTTTTAATATATTTCGCTCTTTTTATGCTGAAATCTCTACTTAGTACTCTTGTTCTATTAAATGTTTGTGCACAGATAATGCACGTGAATATTTAACTGTTTCTAATGGTTTTCAGGAGTTTTTATCTTCTTGTGGTATTATTCATCAGTCCTCTTGTGCCCATACCTCTCAGCAAAATGGTGTAGCAAAGAAGAAAATTCGATATCTTGTGGGCATAGCTAGGACTCTTCTTTATCAGATGCATGTTCCTAAATCATATTGGGCCGAAGCCGTTCTCACAGCCTGTTTTCTGGCGAACCGTCTTCCATTATCCGTTCTCGAGAATCGGTCGCCTTTCTCTGTCTTACATCCCTCTGGGAATCCATTTCCCTTACTGCCTCGAGTGTTTGGGTGCATGTGCTTTGTCCATGATCTTACTCCTGGACTAGATAAATTGAAGCCTCGAGCGATCAAGTGTATTTTTCTAGGCTATTCTCGCACACAAAAGGGCTATCGGTGTTATAGTCCTCAGCTTCGTTGTGCTTATGTGTCAGCTGATGTTACTTTTTTTGAGGATAAGCCTTATTATACTGGACCTATTTCTACGCAGGTTCCAGATCCTGAGGTTCCGTTACCTGTCCCAGTCCCTATCTCAGTACCAATTTCATCACCTGTCGTTCAACCCAAACCTCCGCAGGTTTATTCTTGTCATCATTGTCAACCTATAGGTCAAGATGCCACTTCGTGTCCTCCACCTCCCTCACAGCTCGCTAGACCACTCACTACTCCTGAGGTAAGTGAGTCTCATATCGAAGCTCCAATTGCATCTCGTACCACTCATCATCCTATCTCTGATGTAGTTTCTTATGCTCACATGTCACCTTCGTATAGTTCCTCTTTGTTAAAGTATAAAAGATAAATAACGCCTTTCTCCAACAGCTTAAGCTTTTAGAGAAGTTGGTAAGTTAACATGGTATCAGAGCCAAAGGTCTCGAGTTCAAACCTCCCGGATAGCAAAAATCCACATGCGATGGTCGGCCCAAAGTGGGACCACATGTGCCACGTGTTTTCCAAGTGGGCCACACGTGCGCGGGAGTGTTAAAGTATAAAAGATAAATAACGCCTTTCTCCAACAGCTTAAGCTTTTAGAGAAGTTGGTAAGTTAACACTCTTTATCATCTCTATCTTCCGTTTCTACTCCTCACTCTGTTGTCGAGGCTTTGGCTAATCCAGGTTGGCGAGCAGCTATGGATGCAGAGATGGTGGCTATGAAGGAGAATCACACATGGCAGTTGGTCCCTCTTCCTCCAGGTGCTCAGGTTGTTGGCTGTAAGTGGGTATTCGCTGTGAAATATCTATCAGGGACAAAAGAAAGACTGAAAGCTTTTTTGGTTGCAAAGGGATATACACAGACATATGGCATCGATTACACAGATACATTTTCTCCTGTGGCAAAGATTCCTTCCATTAGAGTTTTGATATCCTTTGCAGTCAACAGCTCGTGGCCTCTCTATCAGTTAGATGTCAAGACTGCCTTCTTGCATGGTGATCTGCAAGAAGAGGTGTATATGGAGCAACCTCTAAGCTTTGTTGCTCAGGGGGAGATGAAGAATGCTGTCTGCAAGTTACACAAGGCAATATATGGTCTTAAGCAATCTCCTTGTGCTTGGTTTGGAAGATTTAGTGAGGCAGTGATACATTTTGGAATAAAACAGTGTGTTGTAGATCATTCAATGTTCAGCTCTCAAGGCAAAGATGGCAGGATCTTTCTGATTGTATATATCGACGATATCATCATTACAGGGAGTGACAGTATAGGGATCCAAAGGCTGAAGGAATTCTGCACAAAAGATCTTGGCCGTCTGAGATACTTTCTAGGGATAGAAGTAGCATATTCTCGTAGAGGGTATCCCTATCACAAAGGAAGTATGCACTGGATATATTAGAGGAGACTGGTCTTCTAGGAGCAAAGCCAGCTGAGACTCCCATGGACCCAAATGTCAAGCTTTCACCTGATCAGGGGGAGTTACTAGAGGATCTGGGCAGGTACAGGCATTTAATTGGGAGGCTGATTTACCTCACCGTCACACATCTGGATATCGCTTATGCAGTTGGTGTGGTTAGTCAGTATATGAGTGCACCACGGACATCTCATTGGTCGACAATTATCCAGATAGTAAAACTATCTAAAGAAAGCTTCTGGTAAAGGACTTCTCTTCAGAAAACAGAATCACGTGAGGATTGAGGGATATTCAGATGCAGACTGGGCGGGATCTCCTACAGACAGGAGGTCTACAAATGGCTACTGTACGTTTGTTGGAGGTAACTTAGTGTCTTGGAAAAGCAAGAAGCAGGAAGTTGTATCAAGATCAAGTGCAGAAGCTGAGTACAGAGCCATGGCCTATACAGGTTGTGACTTGATCTGGTTGAGGTCATTCATGTCAGAGATTGGGCTACCCTACTCATCACCTACGTTGCTTCATTGTGACAAACGTCCGCCATTCATATAGCCATGAATCCAGTCTTTCATGAGCGGACAAAACACATAGAGGTGGATTGCCATTTTATTCATCATCGGATTCAAGAAAAGGAGATTTGCACAGTGTTTACAAGATCAAATGATCAACTAGCGGACATGTTTACAAATCCATTGAGCAGGGCTAGATTGAACGATCTATGTAACAAGCTGGGAATGTATGATATACATACTCCAGCTTGAGGGGGAGTGTTGAGTACATATGGTTTGTATGTGCACACCCCTCCATAGGGGTATTTCAGTCTTTTACTATGTATAACCTATTTATACATATATATGTATATATATATATATATACATATTGTGTTCGGTGAATGAGGGAATTAACTCATTCACGCAAGTCTTTCTCCAACTTCTCTCTCCCTTTCTCTATTCGATGTAATGGTTAAGAGTCATCAACGGTTAAGAGTCATCAACATAAACTATCAATAGAACACAACCAGCACCCGACCGATAACTGAAGACAGAGTGATCAACAACACATTGCTTCATGCCAAAGAGCATGATAGCATCGCTAAACTGGCCAAACCAAGCTCTAGGGGACTGCTTCAGGCCATATATAGATCGCCGCAACCGACAAATTGAGGACATCTCCCCCTGAGCAACATACCCAGCCATATACACCTCCTCAATAAGCTCTCCATGTAAGAAGGCATTCTTCACGTCTAACTGATGTAGGAGCCAGCCGTTGTTAACTGCAAGTGAGAGGAGAACCCTAACATATGGTATTTTGGCAACCGGGGAAAATGTCTTCTGGTAATCAACTCCAAAGGTTTGAGTATAACCTTTGGCAAGTAGGCGCGCCATAAGACGCTCAACTATCCCGCCAGGTAAGTGTTTGACGGCATAAACCCAGCGGCAACCGACGGGCTGAGCTCCACGGGACGAGCTCCAGGTGGAAGGGGAACCAAATCCCATGTATGATTGGCCTGAAGGGCCTCCATCTCAAGGTCCATAGCCGCACGCCAACCAGAATGATCAAGAGTTGCTGGCAAGGACTGTGGCACAGAAACAGAAGACAAAGAAGATACAAAACTCTGAAACATAGGGGTCAGAGAGTCATAGGAAACAATTGAGGAAATAGGATGAGCGGTCCTATGAGAACGAGTACGCGAGGCAATGGGAGAATCTGCAGGTACCTGAGAAGAGGTAGTCGTGATCTTCAGCTGAGATGTCGATGGCGCAGGAGGAGGCTGATGGGCTGTAGACTTCTACTTGGGTTGATATGTCTTCGTAGGAGCTGGAGGAGGAGCCTCTGGAGCCTGTCATGAAGAGGAGGGCTCATAAACAGTGCTGGACGGAGGAATCGGCGGAGGAATCGGCAAAGGAGGAGCCGAGGAAGGAGAAGGTATGCAAGACTCAGGGATCGACAAAGGAGGAGATGAGGAAAGAGAAGGTATAGGTTCTAGAAGAGCTAGACGAGGTAGCAGGATGTCCGAATCAAGAACTGCAGGACAATCCTCATAAGAGTGACCAAGTAAGGTTCGGACTCAAAAAAAGTGACATTGGCAGAGACAAATGACCTGCGTAAGCGAGGGTTGTAACACCGATAACCTTTCTGGGTCCGAGAATACCCAAGAAAGATACATCGCTCAGCGCAAGGGTTCAATTTATCTAATCCAGGGCCGAGATTGTGGACAAAGCGCACACAACCAAAGACCCGAGGGGTGAGAGGAAAAGGGTCATGCTGGGGATGTAACAAGGCGAATGGGGATGAACCACCAAGGACAGAGGAAGGAAGCCTATTGGCAAGGAAGCAGGCTATAGGAGAGCATCACCCCAATAGGTCTTAGGGATCCGCATTTGAATGAGAAGAGTGTGGGTCCCATCCAGTAAAGATCTCAACCTACGTTCTGCCACACCATTTTGTTGGGAGGTGTGAGCACATGAAGATTGATGGATGATGTCACGAGTAGAAAGGAATTCTTGGAACCCAATAGATTGTGAAAAGTACTCTCGAGCGTTATCAGTGCGCAAACATTTGACTGAACGACCAAACTGATTTGTAATCTCGGCATGAAAGGTGCGAAAGGCAGAGAAAACCGCCGAGCGGTCTTTAAGCAGATAAAGCCAAGTCATGAGAGAAAAGTCATCAATGAAGACAATGAAATATCGGTATCCAAAAAGAGAGGCAGTCCGTGCGGGACCCGACACATCAAAGTGTACTAACTCGAAAGGGTGCAAGACTTTACTAACAAGTCTAGGAGGAAACGACACATGACGGTGTTTGCCAAGCTCACAGGCCTCGTACTGAAACGGTTGAATGGGGGTAGGAACAATGGAGGTCCGTTGTAGACGCTCGAGGCAAGGACGACCAAGGCGACAGTGCCACTGATAGGCATCGATGGAGTTGTGCAAAACAGTACCAGAAGGGCCACAGTCGAGATGATAAAGCCCATCCACCTCATGTCCCGAACCAATCGTTTTCCCAGTCGAGAGATCCTGAAACAAACAATAAGATGGATAAAATGAGATAGAAGATGTTTGGTAAGCTGACTAACTGAAAGTAGGCTAAAAGGGGACTTGGGAACACATATGACAGAGGATAAAGTAAGGCCAGGGCGTGGAGAAATACTATCAATATCAGAGATAGTAGTAGTCCCATCAGCAAGGGTAATAGACTACGACGATAGGGGCCGAAAGGAACTAAGAGATGAAGAAGTACCTATCATATGGTTCGATGCCCCGGAATCAATGATCCAGGAGTTGGAGCTAGAAAGAAAAGAGGCAGGAAAACTACCTGGCTGGGCAAAGACAGCACTCTGTGGGCGATGGGATAATCGAAGGCGCTAGAACTCATCATAGTCAGCGAGATAGACAAAGAAGCCCTCAGAAAGGGCAGCTGTACTGTGCTGTGAAGAGGAAGCAAATATAGCTGAAGGAGCAGAAGCCAAATGGTGTACAGAGTGAATGATGCGAGGCTCAGGAGGCGGATGGAGGTTGGGATGAAGAGCATAACAAGTGTCAAGATAAGGTCCCTCCCGCCGACAATGAGAGCAATATGGACGGGGACGACCCACAGTATCACAGCCACCAGTAAGATCCCGGCCACCAACACGTACACTACGGCGACGACCACGGCTAAAGGTACCGCTACCACGGGAAGCACGATCACTAGTGCTATAGGAAGCAATAGTAGAGCCATCAAAAGAATCAGAATGAGTAAAGGCGCTAACGGGGCACCGCTCAACGTTCGAATAGTCCTCCGTGAGAGGGGGCACATAATGAGGTGGGAACGAACCATCCACCAATGAAGAAGAGCTAGTAGGTAAAGAGGAAGCTGAAGATAATGAAGAGGGACGAACCGAAAAGGTAAGGCTAAGAGCGGGATCCGCAATAAATGGAGGATCCATGAAGAGAAATACAGAAGAAGGAGCTCAAGCACTACAACTGCAGAGCCCGAAAGGAAGAGGGGCCACTAGATGAGCCAAGAGAGAATAACGCGGCTCCGATGACAACCACTAGAACCAAGAGAGGCGGGAGGCATGATAAGGCCTCAAAGAGAGAAAGACATACATATACAAAGGAATCGGAGCCGTGGAAAGAGTTATGGGGACTAAAATGTTTAGGCCATGAAGGAAAGGGACAAAAAAAAGGAAAAAGGAAGAAAAGGAGAAGAGGACCAGGGTTTTAGAATATGTAGGGCTTCAAATGGTGGAGGTTGGGGTGGAGGAGGTGGTGGTGGTGGTGGTGGTGGTGGAGGAGGAGAGGAGGAGATGGAGGGTGGTGGTGGTAGTGGTGGAACTGTAGCAGGTTACTGTAGCAGGGAGTGGAGGAGAGGAGATGGGAGAGAAGATAAGAGGAGGAAGGGGGCTCGCAAGGTGGCCAAATAAGGTGGCAGATGGCATTATCATAAACAACCAGGAGAGGTTAAACACTCGACATGCGGAATTGGTGAATTATTTGCAGGAATTCATTATCACTCTTAAGCACAAAGCAGGCATGCCAAATAAGGTGGCAGATGGCATTATCATAAACAATGCGGGTAGCTGTGGGTGGTTTCAATTCTTTCATATTCATGTTGACGAAGGAACACCTGTTGGGCTTATTATGGATAATGTTATTGAGGGTAAGATGTATGATTTTGTGATGTGTGATGGCTATTTATTTCGTGAACTGCAGTTGTGTGTGTCAGATTGCTCTTTGAGGTTGCTCATTGTAAAATAATTTTATGGAGAGGGGCATTTTGGCAGAGACAAGTCTATTGCATTGGTCTATTTGTTGCGATTGACACAGGATGTCTAGAGGCATGCTGAGAGGTGCTACACTTGTCAGTTAGCAATGGGAACAACCAAAAACGAAGGTTTATACATGCCTTTACCTGTCCAAAATTCACAATGGGCAGATTCATCCATGTGTTTTGTCCTCGATTTCCCTCGGGCCCCCAGTTTTATGGAAAGTGTATTTGTGTTCGTTGATAGATTTTCTAAAATGGCTCACTTTATTGCATGCAGAAAGACCATGGGCACGAGTAGTATTGCTTCTTTGCTTTTTTGTATGCCTATTGATGGGATTTATGGAATTTCAGCAGTGACTGTCACCCTCAGACGGATGACTTAGGAGTTTGGTTGGTGAAACACCAAAAATTAGGATTCCCAGTTGACCCATGCCGAATTTTCTTTTAACTAGTTACAAAATAGTAGTATAGGGTTTTTGCCATTTCAGATTGTATACTTGTATAATCCTCGCTCTAGACATACCGACTACAGATCTAGTGAGTGAGAGGGGAGAGGATATGATAGACAACTTGAAGGCTGTCCATAAAGTCATAAACAGGTAAAAAAGAGGATAAAGATAGTAAACGCAAAATATAAAGCGCAAGCCGACAAGTACATGACATAGTTGATATTTGACATAGGAGACTGTGTGGGCTGTTTTGACTCCAGATAGTTTCTCAGTTGGTGATTGTAACAACCTATGCAATAGGAAAATTGGTCATTGTGAGGTGACTGAGAAGATCCATGATGACGGGTATCGCCTAAAGCTGTCAAGCTACAGGAAGACTTTCAATATTTTTAATGCGAACAATCTAGTTCCTTATTATGGCAATGATTCCAGCAATGACCCTTTAGATTTGAGAGCGAATTTGACATAGGGGACTATGTGTGGGCTGTTTTGACTCCAGATAGTTTCTCAGTTGGTGATTGTAACAAGCTATGGAATAGGAAAATTGGTCCTTGTGAGGTGACTGAGAAGATCCATGATGACAGGCATTGCCTAAAGGTGTCAAGCTACATGAAGACTTTCAATATTTTTAACGCGAACCATCTAGTTCTTTTTAATGGCAATGATTCCAGCAATGACCCTTTAGATTTGGGGCGATCAACTGGGAGAGACTGGTGTAGAAAAGGTTTCAGACAAGCTTAATAGCACAACTTATTCATGCAAGTGCCAAAAATGGGCATGCAAAACTCTGTTTCTTTGAAGAATATATGAGCTGTAAGCATGGTATTTCCCTGTAGATATTTCGGCTATTCAGGTTGTTAACCGAAAGTTTAGACAGGGAAAATAAATGAGTTAGGGTTATCTCCCCCTGACTCATATCTTTATACTAAAACATAAAGGAATGTACAAAGTCCTAAATGCCCTTAGGCAAGTTACATATTCCAACACTCCCCCTCAAGCTGGAATGTAGGTATCATACATTCCTAGCTTGTTACATATATCACTCAATTTTGACTTATTTAAGGACTTTGTAAACATATCAGCTAATTGGTCCCCTGACCGAGTAAACACAGTGCAAATCTCTCTTTTCTGGATTCTTTGACGGATAAAATGACAATCCACTTCAATATGCTTGGTGCGCTCATGGAAGACTGGATTGTTGGCAATGTATATTGCAGCTTTGTTGTCGCAATAAAGCTGCGAAGGAGAAGATGAAATGAAGCCAATTTCAGAAAGAAGTGAACGTAGCCAAATAAGTTCCGTGCTTGTCTGTGCCATTGCCCTGTATTCAGCCTCTGCACTATACTTAGCTATAACATCCTGCTTCTTACTCTTCCATGAAACAAGATTGCCACCTACAAATGTACAATACCCAGTGGTGGACCGTCTATCTGCTGGGGATCCAGCCCAATCTGCATCAGAGAAGCCTTCAACTTTCATATGGCCATGTCTTTTGAACATCAATCCCTTCCCTGGAGCCCCTTGCAAATACTTGAGAATCTGTGTCACTGCAACCCAGTGAGAAGTACGTGGAGAGCTCATATACTGTCCGACAACTCCAACAGCATATGAAATATCTGGCCGAGTAACCGTGAGATATATAAGTTTACCGACAAGCCTGCGATACCTGCCAGGATCCTCCAACAACTCTCCTTCTTCTGGAACGAGTTTCACATTAGGATCCATGGGTGCAGAAGCTGGTTTAACTCCAAGATTGCATGTTTCTTTTAGCAAGTCCAAGACATACTTTCTCTGTGATAGGAACAAGCCTCTAGAAGAACGAGCAACCTCTATCCCCAAGAAATACCTGAGCTGACCCAAATCTTTAGTAGAGAATTCCTTTTGCAAGTAGGTTTTCAAACATTGTATACCTTGTGAATTGCTCCCTGTGATGATTATGTCATCCACATAAACTATCAACAAAATACACCCAGCTGAAGAGTGATAACTGAAGACTGAGTGATCCACTGCGCATTGTTTCATGCCAAAGCGCATGACTGCCTCACTGAATCTCCCAAACCACGCACGCGGAGATTGTTTGAGGCCATAGAGTGACTTGCGTAAGCGACACACGTAGGAGGAAGTCTCCTCCTGAGCAACAAACCCTGGTGGTTGCTCCATATACACCTCCTCAGTCAGGTCACCATGGAGGAAGGCATTCTTCACATCCAGCTGATGAAGGAGCCAGCTATGATTAACAGCAAGAGACAGGAGCACACGGACAAAGGGAATTTTCGCAACTGGACTGAAGGTCTCAGTGTAGTCAACACCAAAAGTCTGAATGTATTCTTTCGCGACTAATCGTGCTTTTAAGCGCTCGACAGTACCATCAGGGAGATATTTGATGGAGAAAACCCACCGACAACCAACAGGACGGGCACCAGCGGGTAGGGAAACCAGATCCCATGTATCATTGCTATGAAGAGCGTCAATTTCTAGGTTCATAGCATCACGCCAGCCAGGATGGTCAAGAGCCTCAGCCACTGACTGTGGTAAAGACATGGAAGACAAGGAGGAAACAAAGCTCTGGAAGGTACTGATGAGCTTATCATAAGAAACAAAATTCGAAATAGGAAGTGCAGTGGAACGGGATCTCGTACGAGATGCAATAGGAGAATCAGAAACAACAGAGGAAGGCGAAAGAGAAGATACCTGAGAGCGGGAGAGAGGGATCATCGGCTCAGAAGATGATTGTGCGAGAGGAGGTGTAATGACTGCGATTAACTTTTCTTTAATAACCCTAAGATTTAGGCTTTGGATCGATGGATCTAAATTTCAAGACTGAATTGTTAGAATTTTTAAACAAAATAATAAAAAGATTTGAAAAGATTTTGGAGGGAAGATTCAAATTATGTTTCCCTCTCTTGTTTTAAAGCAAAAGACTTGCATATGTGGGGACTTGAACCCAAGACCTTGGTGAATGTGCTTGTGGTGTGTTTTCAAAACCAAAAACGTTTATGTCTTTTAATGGTAATTAAGAGAGAAACGTTTTTGTCTTTTAATGGTAATTAAGAGAGAAACGTTTTTGTCTTTTAATGGTAATTAAGAGAGAAACGTTTATGTCTTTTAATGGTAATTAAGAGAGAAACGTTTTTGTCTTTTAATGGTAATTAAGAGAGAAACGTTTTTGTCTTTTAATGGTGATTAAAAGAGAAACGTTTTTGTCTTTTAATGGTAATTAAGAGAGAAACGTTTTTGTCTTTTAATGTTAATTAAGAGAGAAACCTTTTTGTCTTTTAATGGTAATTAAGAGAGAAACGTTTATGTCTTTTAATGGTAATTAAGAGAGAAACGTTTTTGTCTTTTAATGGTAATTAAGAGAGAAACGTTTTTGTCTTTTAATGGTGATTAAAAGAGAAACGTTTTTGTCTTTTAATGGTAATTAAGAGAGAAACGTTTTTTTTTCTTTTAATGGTGATTAATTATCCTCCAACAGTCAAATTCTCATCTATAAAAAGAAGAGATCAGCACCATTGGCGATATAGTTTTTACAGAAAACATCAAAGTTTCTGCTTGTCTTCTTCCTTTCCTCCGTTCTGATCTGAGCACAGTTCTACGGTGATTCTGGGTGGACCAGTCAGCGAGTGCACGTGGACTGGAGCCAACTTTGGCTGTTTTATCTTGGAGCGTCACACAAAGTTGAATTATTTCATCAATTCAAAACCCTTGTGTGCGTTGAGACTTTTCAACCCCTTATCAATTCTTTACATCGACTTAAAAGAACATGGATATGATTTTATCTTCAGGCTGATTCCCCTCACACTTTCACTTAGAGGCCGTCCCAATATATACATCCGAGGTCTTTACAAGGCAGGTGATACCTAACTTTGCTCGTATGGCTTTCAATTTATCCAACAAGAATGGTGAAGTATTTGATTTATATTGATTCTAAGTTATTCTATAAATAAATGAAATTATGTCTTATATTATATGTTGAAATGGATTCTGAATTCTGATAAAAATATTCAGTTTAAATTGTATTTCTTTTAATCATATGAAATAATGAGGAAGCCGTATGTACACTTAAGAAATACCCAAAGAAGAAATGGGAAAGGGTGATGGGAAGCCATTGAGCTATCCCCGTAAACAAAGGTATACAACTTGGGAGAACCGTGCAACTCCAAGTTGATGTCGGAATCCTACGGAGACCAAGAGTCCCTAGGCGGTATGATCTATCGTAATAAGTCCCCGCGGAATCGACCGTGTTGGCAAGGGCAACAAGCTAGTGGGAGCTGGAGTGCCCTGGGAATTAAATTAAATCATTATAATGAGAACGTAACGGATTTGTAATTATTCTGGTTGTTAGTTAATTATTCTCGTTCAGTTCTCAGTAAGTTGTTCACTTTAAAAATGATCTTCTTATATTTAAATTTGCAAGTAGTTGTATTTCTTTAAAATGAATTCTCTTATTCTGGTTTAGAAAATCTCTATAAATTATCATGTTGGAAAAATATTTGTTCAGTTTATTTGAATTGATAAATAAAAATGGATCTTGATCTGTTGTTTAGATTGAACTATCATACCTGCCAGGTTACTATCACTCTGCTTGACGTTGTTTTCTCCCCAGGATTAGAGGATGCCCACGAGGGTGCGTTTGTGCACAAGGACGTTTAGGAGCATAGAGCGATGGGAGAAATAATTGAAATGACGATACTTTCGTCGACGTCTCGGTTTTATTTAAGAAATTTCTAGTTTGGATTTTATTTAGTAGAACATGTTATTGAAATGTCGATGTTATTGTAAGGAACATTTTAGTTATGGAATAAGAATGGCAGTTGTTTAAGTTTCCATAGATGTTTGTTTAAAATAAAAAATTTATTGCGAGTATTTTGACAGGTGTTTGCTTGTAGCGATCCGGTCACGGGAATCGGGTCGTTACAGTTGTGGTATCAAAGCCCGGGTTTACGGAGAACCTGATGCTTGTGGGTTGAGTCGTTAATTTGGGTTAGATAGCTAATAGGTGACATATGATATGTCACACCTTTAAGTTAACCGAGAATTTGAACGAGATAGGAGAACTACTCTAAAAACTTTAGTAAGTAAACACACGATTAGAGACTTCATGGTACCTCGAAATTTTAGTTAAGATGTATCAAAGAAGGAAGAGAACTGGCAATGCTAATCAAGCTCCTGCACCTAACAACAATACTCAGAGCCCAACTCCGGCTCATAATCAAGACGGTCTGCAATTACTGGCTGAAATCCTCAAGACAAATCAAGAGGCTAATCAAGCTGCCCTTCAGACTATTGCAGCCAGCCTTGGGACTCGTCAGGAGCCGAGACCCCGTGACAATGCTTCACAGGTGCACCGTCAGTTCCGAGATTACCAACCATCCGAATTCAATGGGACAGGCGACCCCTTAACTGCAGACCATTGGCTTACAGAAATAGAAGGGATCTTTACTGTAATTGACTGCACCGACGTGCAAAGGATTCGTCTTGCTTCCTTCCTATTAAAGGGAGAGGCGGGTGTCTGGTGGCGGACTGTGGTTTAGAACTATCCCGCAGTCTTGTCGGGAACTTGGGGACAGTTCAAATTCCGTTTCAACGAGCAATTCTTTTCTACGCGCATCAGGGATCATTTGGCGGGACAATTCGCTGATCTAAAACAGGGAATCTTGTCTGTGGCTCAGTATGGAGCCAAATTTAGAGAACTTTCACGCTTTGCATCAACTTATCATCTTACTCAATCGGTGATCAGACACCCCCATATTCTGAAGACGAGGTCACCAGCAAACGCCGCAGATTGTCAGTCTTCGGTAATGTACTGGACGTATACGAGGATGACGATTACGACAGTGGCAGTAACTGAAAGGTAGATAATTAATTTTAATTACATCATAACTGATAGTTCAATATGTTGCTTGGAATAAGAAAGAGCGGAATTTCGGGGACGAAATTCAATTAAGGGGGGTAGATTGTAATGACTGCGATTAACTTTTCTTTAATAACCCTAAGATTTAGGCTTTGGATCGATGGATCTAAATTTCAAGACTGAATTGTTAGAATTTTTAAACAAAATAATAAAAAGATTTGAAAAGATTTTGGAGGGAAGATTCAAATTATGTTTCCCTCTCTTGTTTTAAAGCAAAAGACTTGCATATGTGGGGACTTGAACCCAAGACCTTGGTGAATGTGCTTGTGGTGTGTTTTCAAAACAAAAAACGTTTATGTCTTTTAATGGTAATTAAGAGAGAAACGTTTTTGTCTTTTAATGGTAATTAAGAGAGAAACGTTTTTGTCTTTTAATGGTAATTAAGAGAGAAACGTCTTTGTCTTTTAATGGTGATTAAAAGAGAAACGTTTTTGTCTTTTAATGGTAATTAAGAGAGAAACGTTTTTGTCTTTTAATGGTAATTAAGAGAGAAACCTTTTTGTCTTTTAATGGTAATTAAGAGAGAAACGTTTATGTCTTTTAATGGTAATTAAGAGAGAAACGTTTTTGTCTTTTAATGGTAATTAAGAGAGAAACGTTTTTGTCTTTTAATGGTGATTAAGAGAGAAACGTTTTTGTCTTTTAATGGTAATTAAGAGAGAAACGTTTTTTTTCTTTTAATGGTGATTAATTATCCTCCAACAGTCAAATTCTCATCTATAAAAAGAAGAGAACAGCACCATTGGAGATATAGTTTTTACAGAAAACATCAAAGTTTCTGCTTGTCTTCTTCCTTTCCTCCGTTCTGATCTGAGCACAGTTCTACGGTGATTCTGGGTGGACCAGTCAGCGAGTGCACGTGGACTGGAGCCAACTTTGGCTGTTTTATCTTGGAGCGTCACACAAAGTTGAATTATTTCATCAATTCAAAACCCTTGTGTGCGTTGAGACTTTTCAACCCCTTATCAATTCTTTATATCGACTTAAAAGAACATCGATATGATTTTATCTTCAGGCTGATTCCCCTCACACTTTCACTTAGAGGCCGTCCCAATATATACATCCGAGGTCTTTACAAGGCAGGTGATACCTAACTTTGCTCGTATGGCTTTCAATTTATCCAACAAGAATGGTGAAGTATTTGATTTATATTGATTCTAAGTTATTCTATAAATAAATGAAATTATGTCTTTTATATTATATGTTGAAATGGATTCTGAATTCTGATAAAAATATTCAGTTTAAATTGTATATCTTTTAATCATATGAAATAATGAGGAAGCCGTATGTACACTTAAGAAATACCCAAAGAAGAAATGGGAAAGGGTGATGGGAAGCCATTGAGCTATCCCCGTAAACAAAGGTATACAACTTGGGAGAACCGTGCAACTCCAAGTTGATGTCGGAATCCTACGGAGACCAAGAGTCCCTAGGCGGTATGATCTATCGTAATAAGTCCCCGCGGAATCGACCGTGTTGGCAAGGGCAACAAGCTAGTGGGAGCTGGAGTGCCCTGGGAATTAAATTAAATCATTATAATGAGAACGTAACGGATTTGTAATTATTCTGGTTGTTAGTTAATTATTCTCGTTCAGTTCTTAGTAAGTTGTTCACTTTAAAAATGATCTTATATTTAAATTTGCAAGTAGTTGTATTTCTTTAAAATGAATTCTCTTATTCTGGTTTAGAAAATCTCTATAAATTATCATGTTGGAAAAATATTTGTTCAGTTTATTTGAATTGATAAATAAAAATGGATCTTGATCTGTTGTTTAGATTGAACTATCATACCTGCCAGGTTACTATCACTCTGCTTGACGTTGTTTTCTCCCCAGGATTAGAGGATGCCCACGAGGGTGCGTTTGTGCACAAGGACGTTTAGGAGCATAGAGCGATGGGAGAAATAATTGAAATGACGATACTTTCGTCGACGTCTCGGTTTTATTTAAGAAATTTCTAGTTTGGATTTTATTTAGTAGAACATGTTATTGAAATGTCGATGTTATTGTAAGGAACATTTTAGTTATGGAATAAGAATGGCAGTTGTTTAAGTTTCCATAGATGTTTGTTTAAAATAAAAAATTTATTGCGAGTATTTTGACAGGTGTTTGCTTGTAGCGATCCGGTCACGGGAATCGGGTCGTTACAGGAGGTAGAAGAGACCTATCTGTAACTTGGCGCCGCTGATACTGCTGTGTAATTTTTTAGGTGGAGCTGGCTTCTCCAACGTAGCAGAAGCAGTAGAAGCTGCAGAAGCTGGCCGCACGGAAATAGGAGATGACGGAAGAGAAGCAGGTAGATCTGGTAAGGGAAGCGAGACCTCGGTCTCGAGAGAAGGGGTGAAAGATGCCGCGTCATGTTCGAAGTGTTAAAAAGTATAAATGATTAAAACTCCTTTCTCCAATAGCTTAAGCTTCTGGAGAAGTTGGTAAGTTAACAGGAAGAATGCCTCAGACTCAAAGAACGTTACATCGGCTAAAACAAACCAGCGACGCAGACGAGGGCTATAGCTACGATAGCCTTTCTGCGTACGGGAATACCCCAGAAAGACACAACGCTCAGACCAGGGATCGAGTTTGTCACGGCCAGGTCCAAGGTGATGAACAAAACAAACGCATCCAAATACACGAGGTGTCAGAGGAAACTGTTCCTTACCAGGAGATAAAATCTCAAAAGAAGAGGCACCCTCTAAGACAGAGGAAGGAAGGCGATTTGCTAAGAAACACGCCGTGAGAAGGGCATCACTCCAGTATACCTTAGGAACACTCATCTGAAAAAGAAGATTGCGGCCTACTTCAGGTAAATAACAAAGTTTCCTCTCAGCAACACCATTCTGTTGAGAGGTGTACGCACAGAAGACTGATGTAAAATCCCATGTTGGGAGAGATAGGATTGAAAGCCATTAGTGTCAGAAAAATATTCTCTAGCATTGTCAGTACAAAGACATTTAATATTGCAATTATATTGATTCTTAATTTCAGAATGAAATGTGCGAAAAGCAAAGAACACGTCGGATCGACTCTTCAGTAAATATAACCAGGTCATGCATGAGAAGTCATCAATAAACACAATAAAATACCGAAAGCCAGTACTACACGCGACCCTAGAGTGTCCCCATACATCAGAATGGACTAGACACTCGACTAATGATCCAGGACGGAAACGACACACGACGGTGCTTCCCGAGTTCACAGGACTCGCACTGAAAACTAGAAAAAGGTCCGGGAACCAGAGAAGTCTGCTGCAGCCGCTGAAGTGAAGGATGCCCCAGGCGACAATGCCACTGAAATGTATCCACAGAGCTATGTAAGACAGTAGGCGGCCGGCAGTCAAGACGATAGAGTCCATCTACCTCACGACCCGTTCCAATCGTCTTCCCAGTCGAGAGATCCTGAAACAAACAGTAAGATGGGAAAAATGAGACTGAACAGTGAAGAGATTTAGTAATTTGGCTAACTGAAAGTAAACTAAATGGTGATTTTGGTACACATAAAACAGAAGATAAGGTAAGAGCAGGATGAGTGGAGATATGACCAACACCAGTGATAGGTGTAGTGGACCCATCAGCAAGGGTGATAGACTGAGAGGGAGACGAGAAAGAGCGAAAAGAATGAAGCTGAGAAGAGTTACCAGCAGGTGATTGGATGCGCCAGAGTCAATGATCCATGACCCTGAGCTAGATAGAAGGGTAGTGGGTGAACTACCTGGCTGGGCAAAACCTGCAGAGGGAGGACGAGAACTGAGCCGCAAACGCTGGAACTCCTTATAATCGGCACGGGATAATGTATAGGTGGAATCAGCTGGTGCAAGAACAGAAGCAGAGGGAGCGCAATCTGAAGCTGAAGCAGTAGTAGCACCCATGTGAGCCGAGCGTGCCTGACGAAGCTCGGGATGCAGGGTATAGCAATGGTCAATATAATGTCCCTCGCGCTGACAGTGAGTGCAAAAAGAACGGTCACGGCCACCACCAGAACGACCACCACCACGGCCGGCACGGCCACGACCAGAGGAGGCTCCACCACGAGGCGGACGAGTACTGCCATCATAGGTTGCGAGAGCAGAACCATCAATAGGAACAGATATCACTGGATCATCAGGAGAGCACTGTTGGATGCGGGAGTAAACCTCAGTAAGGGAAGGAATAGCGTCAGAACCGATAATCTACTGACGAAGATGCATGTACTTTGGACCCAAACTCTCAAGGTACTGCACAACACGGATCTGATCCCTCTGACGGGCAGCCTCTGTGAGATCCGTGGTTAGCGGCATGTAAACATCAAGCTGCTGACAGAGGCCAACGAATTGGCTGTAATGGGTGGCAAGAGGAAGATCACCACGGCGGAAATGCACCCACTCAGAATAGGTAGAGCAGATCCGACTAATGTTTGCCACGCCAGAGTAAAGAAGAGTAACCTGATCCCAGATCCGTTTCGCAGTAGGCAGAAGCATCAAGGGCCAAGAGACGTGAGAAGCCATACTCTGCCACAGAAGGATACAAACAAGAGCATCCTCCTGTTCCCATCTATCAAAGGTGGGATCCGTCGTAGGAGGAGGATCACGACGAATGACGTGGGCTTTCCCACGGGCAATAAAATACTTCTCGACGGCTGCTATCCAAGTAACGTAGTTTGCCCCATCCAACTTAACAGTAGTGGTATGTGGGAATGATCCATCCACACAGAGAGATGATGACGAAGAAGACGCCAAAGAGGGTGTCGGACGAACACCAGGAGCCACTCCTGCGGAAGGATTGTCAAGCACCTCCTCCATAACAACAAGCAAGAAAGAAACAGACAATCCAAACCAAGACGAATAACAAGTGATAACAGAATAGGTGGGCAAACTAGGATACGCCAAGAAAGCTAGACGCGGCTCCAAGAATGACGGGCATCGACGAAGCTTGACAAGAGGGAAGCCATGAGGCACAGAGGGGAGCCGCAAAGACAACAAGAATCAAAGTAGGGTAAGAGATGAAGATCTAACACATAATAACAGGGAGAAAAGAGATCTTTCAAAATGTGTGGGGGGGTGCTACACGGGGGTACAGGACCAGGAGCTGTGCGCAGGGGAGGAGAAACGTGGCGGGAGGGAGGGCGCCTTCAGGAGAGAACAACTCCTTCTTAGGAGGAAAAAGACAGTGTGCCGGTGTGCCTCGAATGAAACTTGGCCCGGAGTTGGGTTTAGGGTTTCGCGGCGAGAGGGGAGAGGGGTGGCGGAGAAGATGGAGGCTGATAGAGAACCCTAGGGATCAGAAAACCCTAAGGCTCTGATACCATGTTAACCGAAAGTACAGAGAAAATAAATGAGTTAGGGTTATCTCTCCCTGACTCGTATCTTTATACTAAAACATAAAGGAATGTACAAAGTCCTAAATGCTCTTAGGCAAGTTACATATTCCAACACAGGTCATGCATTGGAGTGGCCATACTTATCTACAAGGAAATTTATGTTAATGAAGGGAAGTTTGCATATGTTGATCGCTTTTTTAGGAACACAATAGGGTCATTTGGATACACGGATTTTATAATCTTGGATTTCCTCAAAATCTTGCATGGCAAACAAGGGAAGAAGGAGACCGTCCCGTCATTTTCTGATTTCTCACCTCACTTTTCGTCGAGCGAGAGAGTAGGAGATCGTCCTAAATTCAGGTTTTAGAAATCTCAAGATGGGGAAGATATTTCTAAAACCTGGATTTCTTACTTAAAATCCAGGATAATAGATTCTAAAATCCAGAATTTTAGACCACTTTCAAACTAAAACCTGGATTCTAAAATCCATGTATCCAAACAGCCCCAATACCTTTCTTTGTAGAGAAAACACAAGCATGCCAGTCCTAAATATCAGTGAAAAGAAATAACTAATCAAGTAGAATCAAGATCCTCTCACCTCCTCCGGTGGAATTGTGAACATTAAATCCTCAATTTTACGGGCAAACTGAAATAGTCTCTCAAATTGCTGCAGAAAACAGGTTTGACCATAAGATATCACACCTTCAGAAATCATAATATAATGTTCCAGTAAGCAATTTAAAAGTCGGAACTTATTTGAGCTTAAAGAATCTGACAAAACTGGATACCAATTAATGAAGGCTATGTCCATGACCCTAACAAGGGAGTGACTAAGTACTCACATAGTATATGTGCCAATCAAAAACTAGAATAAGAAAAAACTTACATAGTATATGATCATGTTGATATGGCGCGAGCAAGCTTGTTCATAAGACTCACTTGCCTGATGGTAGAACTTTGCAAGTGTTTGTACCTCATTAGCTAGGTCATAAAGACTGCATTCAATCACTTCTAATCAGCCTACTTCACACGATAATTCAAATTATTTAAAATTAAAAGAAGCATTTATAATGAACCTGAAAATCAACTTCAAAAATTCCAAAAACAAAGAGAAAACTGAAGACTTATATTCTCTTGAGGGAATTACCTGTTCTGAAAAGCTGCATAATTCTCTAAAAGTACAATATCAGCATACTTTGGGTCAGTTTGAGCAATTTTCTCCAAAGTCACAAACATGATGCTAACCTGTTTCGGAACATAATGTCCTATATTATTCCTATCCTTGAACTTAAATTTAACCAAATAAAACATCAACCAAATAAAATTCCCAGCAACTAGTAACCATCTTCAAGTAACTATTAATGTGCTAATTTAACTACCTGCAAGCAATACAAGGTATTGATCCAGGTATTTCTTTTGTCACATTATAAATATGCTATAGAAATTGTAGGGTGTTATAGGTGCACATGCAATCTAATGGAAAAAAAAATACTGAGATCTTGCATGTTGTATCAAATTACATAAGAAACAAACAGCAGAATAACAACACAAATAAGTTGCCGACCTTAAGATTATGGTGGTCTCATCATTAAAAAAAAATGATTACGGTGCCGTATGAAGGATTTCCATAAAGTGTATTTTGTTCTTCATTTGTAGGGCCTAATGTAGCTGACAAGCTACACTCAAATTTATTATTTGGTTGTTCCACTGAAGTTTATCACTAGAATCAATTACATTTTCAGATTCAGAAATTCATATTATTAAATTTTCATATCACATGAAGTTATAAGCTCCTATACCGATTCAAATTTGGCCACATGCTTCATCCTTTGAAAGAAGCTTATTCCAAGTTCGAAGTTTCTAGCGTTAGGCATGAATGCAAAAAAGCCATTAGGTAAAAATACCCCTAAATTGGAAAAAGGCAAAGGAGACTTCCAACAAAAGTAACATTCTTGAGTATTGAATACTTGGTTAAAATCTAAAAAGGTGACACAACAAACTCTAGGAAAAAAGGAAAAAATTCAAAGCATAAACCTGCAACCAGTCTGCACCGCAAGGGATTCCCCTAGTGCCTTGAGGCATGCTTCACTCTAAATTTGTTAGGAAAAAAGGTAAGAAATTTCTTTCTAGTCCTTACTTTCCATATATTTCTCAATTTTTTATAACCAAAGGAAACGACCCGAGTTCAATGCAAGGTAGGAGGTTGAGCATGAAAATAATGTGCAAATATAATTTACAAACTAAAGAACATAATCAATCAATAAATTATAAAATATATTAATTTTTTTATTGCAATAGCATAACATATTCCAAGGATATATACATAGTTTTAAATTTCGGCCGAAATCCGAAATTTCAACCAAAATTTCGTTTTTCACCCTTATATACAAAATTTCTACCGAAATGTAAAAGATTTCCACCGAAATGTAAAGATTTGCACCAAAATTACTGAAATTTCCACTGAAATGGCCGAAATTTTGTACCTTTTTGGTGGAAATTTTAAGAAAAACAAAATTTTTGTCAAAATTTTACATGATTTCGGCCGAAAATTCCACCTAAATCGAAATATTTCGGTTTCGGTGGTGGCCGAAACCAACACCGGAACCGATTAAAAGTTCTGGTAAAGTGGAAACTAAATCTTCTATCCCAAATTTCTCTTCAAGTTAATAAAATAGTGGGTGTGAAACCATTTTGAATCCTACCCTTACACAAAGGTATATCCTTGAAGTGTGGAATATTTGGTCAAAAATCTAAAAAAAATCAAATTAAAAACTAAGAGAAAAACCATGAGATGTAGTTTAGGTTTTCGGCATAAGAAGCCAAAAATTTAAAACTTGCAGCCAACGTACTTAGCACCAGCGTACTTAGCACCATGAGATGTGGTTTATGGTGAGTTCTTCAAGGAAGAAGATGCACCCTCTCTCTATCGCTTTCACCTTCTTCCGCACTTGTTCATACTTGGCACAATTTTTCATTAAAACCCCACATCTTCCAACTTCTTGTTTTTACTGAAAGAAGCACCAAAAAAGTGTACACAAATTCTTGGATTAGGACTAGTAAAACTACTCTTAACAATGCTTGCAGTGCCATAATTTTGCACCTCCAAGATTCTTTCATTTTTCAGCCTTTCATCCAATAGTGTTTTAGCTAGGGATTGAATTTCTTGTTTTCTAAAAGTGCAAGGTACCACTACCGTCGGTATCTTCTCCATGATTCTTCAAAATTTTCAATATTGACATCATCAACAGTTGCATTATTCTCATGCATTAATGGGTCTTCAGCATCAAATTCATTAATGGTATGGTCATCAATCTGGTTTCTTTTTCTAAACACCATATTAATACTAAATAAAGTTGATAAATAAAATAAAATTGAAAATAAAAAGCAATGTAATCTTGTAGGTGTCGGCCACAATTTGGAAACGAAAATAAAATATCATTTCCTATGTCATATACTTAATTATTAGAAGATAGAAATTCAATCAAAACATGAGAAATCAAAGGTAGAGGGAGCTACAGAAGCCGCAAACAGAGAGAGAGAGAGAGAGAGAGAGAGAGAGAGAGAGTTTTGATTGTTTAGAAATAATTATTGGTGGCATTTGGAAATGAGAAGAAAATACCATTCTCTATGTTAAATACTTAATTATATTATAATATATATTTTATATTCTTTGTTACAAGAGAATGAAGAAGAGAAAAGTGAGTTAGGGTATTCTCCCCCTCACTAATGTATTTATATAAAAAAGAAGTGCAATGACCACTATGCCCTTAGGCTTACACATACACACAAATACACTTCTAATACTCCCTCTCAAGCTAGAATGTAAATATTGAGCATTCCAAGCTTGGTACAAATATCACAAGGCTGGCTTTGCTTAGGGGTTTCGTGAGGACATCGGCAAGTTGGTCAATCGACCGAGTGAAAGTGGTGCATATCTCTCTCTGTTGGATCCTGTGGCGTATGAAGTGACAGTCCACTTCTATGTGCTTTGTACACTCATGGAAGACAGGATTAGTAGTAATGTGAATAGCGGCCTTATTGTCACAGTATAGGTGAGCTGGGGATGATGAGGGAAAACCAATCTCAGTTA